>NC_140584.1:509616071-509963571 GCF_964204655.1 Triturus cristatus | reverse complement strand
TGCGCTGTCTCGCGACAGTTCGCGCCCGCAGTGACGTCATGCGTCGCGCGATCACGTCTTTCTTCTCGCGATCATGCACCGCGAGACAACTGAAAACAAGATGGCCGCGCCCGCGAGCAACCATATGGCTAAGTTGGCGAGCCGAAACCATGCAGAAAATCTCGCGAACATGCGGGAAAAAAACTTCTGCATCTTCGCGATATTTCCGCGTGTTTGCGATAATTTTTAACATTTTCGCGATAATTTGCACAAGTGGATTTCGCAAATTCCGCCCACACCTAATGGACACCCCAAACAAAGGGGAACACCTCTTAGGGCAAACCAACGGCAGAGGCCAGATATAAGAACCAGTGGAACACTGCCACAGTAGGCTTATTGCCACGTCAAAATGCATTAATCATCGAAAGGATGCTAAATGAAAGGGTAACCACCTTAGAACATGCGAAAAGCTAACCTGGTCCAGGGAAGACATGGCTTGGCAGTTCGGGCTGGACTGTTCCTATGAGGCACAGGGTCAGACTGATTTGCATATGGCCATGTCTGAACTGGGGTGGCAGATTGGGCTAAAGAACGGTGATGGATTAAACCCAGATCTGTTGACTGGGTGTGAGTGTTTGATTAGTTCTGATGCTCCGTCTATCACCACCCCCTTTTGTACCGCTTTGTTCGCCATAAGTTGGCAGGGTATGCTCAGACGTGAGTCCCTTGCTCACTTTGCCACTGGATTCAAACAAGCCTGGCTGAAGACGGCTGAAATGCCGGAAACCGGTCCTAGGAAGCTTGTTTCCGGTCCAGGGAAGACATGGCTTGGCAGTTCGGGCTGGACTGTTCCCATGAGGCACAGGGTCAGACTGATTTGCATATGGCCATGTCTGAACTGGGGTGGCAGAGTGGGCTAAAAAACGGTGATGGATTAAACCCAGATCTGTTGACTGGGTGTGAGTGTTTGATTGGTTCTGATGCTCCGTCTTTCACCACCCCCTTTTGTACCGCTGGGAAATATAGGCTTAAGGCGGAGGGCGAAATCCCGCAAGGAGATGCCGAATAGCCGATTCGGCGTGGACATCAAACAATAAAACCCCATCAAAGGGTAGATCAACAAGTCGCTCCCGGATATTCTCCGGGAAGACGCTATCCCGCAACCAAGCATGGCGCCTCAAGCCAACTGAACCAACCATAGCTCGGCCTAAAGAATCAGCAGTATCGAAGGCCGAGCGGATCGTGAATTCAGCAAGGTCATGGCCATCACGAAGAAGATGAAGGAGGTCAACACGAGCGCCTTCAGAGGCATCCGAAAAAAGAGACTCTACAGAGTCCCATAATGCAGAGGTAGCCAGAGCCAAGACACACACTGTATTTAAGGGCAGCACTAGTGGAGGCGAAGACGTTACGACCCCACGACGCAAGCCATCTGGACTCCCTGGATGGAGGAAGCATTAACTGAGGTAAGGAAGGGAAGGCAGTTTGCAAAACGAACCCTTGCATGTCTTGGTGAACAAATAGGCAAACTGGATCATGTGGAGCAGATCGATGGAGGTGCAAGACGGAACGAGCTACCAGATGACCAGAAGCCGGACGAGCCCAGGTGCCCAAAAGGGCGTCATAAAGAGAAGCTTCAAAGGGCAGAAGTGGCTCCACATTCCCCGACCCATGGTGAAGGACACCAAGCAGAGGGTCCACAGGCAAGGGGACGAAGGGGGCTGCTGTAGGAAGGTGAATATCTGACTATGGTTACCCCCAACTTTTTGCCTAGTGTCTAGCTGGTTTTTCGACTTAGTTGACCTGAGATCCTGCCATTCAGGGTCTCAGGCTGTCTGCTCTCTCTTTAAAATGGACTCCATGTACCCTAGGTACATACCCAATTGGTAAGGGCCACCTTATTGGACCCTGTACAGTGTACCCTAGGTACCCAGGGCATAGGTGTACCCTAGGCCTCCCAGAGGCTGCAGCATGTATTATGCCACCCCTGGCCTGGCCTTCCAATCAGACACAACTGGCTGATCACTCAGCTGGGGCAAGGTCGTGTAATCACCCCTTGCTTAGATATAGTATACCTATATCTACCCTTAATATAGACACATGAGTACCTATCAGCCACTCCTATGGCAGGCCTTAACAATCCTGGAGGCAGAGTGCTTGGTAACATGTGAGATGGTGCTCTAGCATGAGCTGAGCCTGTCTGCAGCTTTCGGAACCATGTCCTAATAGCTGTTCTATGATATTGCCTACCATATACTCTTAAAGTGCCTTATAATCCTCGCGGTTATGGTAACTATGGTTTGGCTTTATCAAAACATGTCGTGTAAGGTGTCTAACACTTTGGAATAATACCCCCATGCCATTTCTGGTGATGAGGATATTATTCCTCCCTTCTAGAGGGAGAGACATGATAAAATCCTACTTTGCTGTTTAACTCTCACCAAAGCCTCAGTATCACAAAATGGATGCTGCTGCCACAGACACAAGTCTGACCTTCTGCAGCTGGGAGCCCTCCCAGCCAGGGAGGCCTGGACAATAGGGTTCCTGCTTGGGGAGGTGCTAGCACCTCCCCAGACAGACTTTAGTGTATTGGGGCAGGGAGGGATGAAAGGAATGCGACATGCCTGGGGCACACAAGGTGCTCCATGCATAGTCCAGTTCAAACCGGTGCTGGGGCACTCCAGCCCCAGCTCTGGTGCGAAACTGGACAAAGGAAATGGGGTGTAGCCACCCCCCTTCCTGGTCCCACCCATAGGAGGGACCTTGCAGGTAGCCCAGCCCACTAGCCCAGTATATCAGTAGGTAGCTGAGCCCTGCAAAATTAGATTATCCTGAATCTGCAACTTGAACAGAAACTCTGGACCTTCGACATTCGACCTCAGGAAGAAGACTGAAGAATCTCCCTTGTGGCCAAGGAGTGACCACCCTGGGCAACCAGGCACCATCCAGCGACCGCTGCTCGCTTTGCGACTGATTCTACGACGGACGACTGCAGAGACTGACCAGCGCCGAGACTTCCAGACACCTCTGAACCAGATCCACCTCTACAGCAAAGCTGAGACCCGTGGAGGCGACTAGGGACGTGGGACCGGCGACTTGGGAAAAGTGGGTAGTACCTGACTAGCGCGACTTCTGAGGCTTCCTCGAGGCTGTGCTTGGGGAATTGAGAAGCCCCCATCCCGAGCACCATCTGCAAAGAAGATCAGCTCCCCACACTTCACGTGTTCTGCGTGGGGCCCTTCTGCACCCGAGTTGCTCGACGTGTTGTCCGGTTGCTGGCCCGTTGGCTAGTAACCTCTGCGACGACGAACCTTTGATTTCACCTTGCTGGTCCGGCTCCTCCAGACTGGCACTCGTTCCTCTGTGAAAGAGAAGCACCCCAGACCTTCCTGGTCTGCACCAGAAGCAAGTCCTCCATTCTGCGTGGGTTCCGCTTGCCAAGGCTTGTTGGGTCCTAACTCGACATCGACTCCGCCAACAGCAAGAGCCTTCGTGGGACAGCGCGCCTCCTGGTCCTGGTCATCCTCGACGCCTCCTGGTACCCGTGGCTGCTGCGACAAGCTTCACCCCTTCACCTGCATCTGCACGACATCGCCTGGTTCCTTCCTGGTTCCGTCCCGGCTCCTGGCTGGTGACCTAGACTCTGTCCATTCTGCTTGCAGGTATCCTTCCTTCTTGATTCCATCCTTGGGATCCACCGGACACTCTTCACTGACTGCCTGTCAGCAACTTTCCTTCAGGCATCCATAGGAGTCAACGACGAAACCCGACGCAAGTTCACACCTATGCACCCGCAGCCCGTGGGCTAGGTAACTTGAGTACTCCGGTGCTCACAAGGGTATTGACTATCCTAGGATCTAGTTTTCAAGTCTCGACTTCCTCGCTATTCCAGAAGGGTCTTAAAACTGTTAATTTCTAATAACTACTATTTCTATTGACTTTTACGCATTACGCGTGAGTGTTTCCACTCTGCACCGGACTCCCGTGGGCCTCCCACTTCCTAACCTTTGGTAGTATAGTGTAGCCCCAGCGATTCCCTAGGCCTAGGCCTATCCTGTGTTCGTGACAGTGGTTCTTATACCACTTACTTAGTATATGGTTTGCGTGGCCCCTAGGGCTTAACTGTATTACTTACCTGTGTGACTTAATGTATGCTTAAATAAGACTGTGTTGTACTTACCTCAAATCTCATAAAGAGTGCTGAGGGTTTGACTAGAATAAATACATTCTATTTTTATATATATCTGTTGTGGTGTCCTTTCATTTGGTATTCAAGGGATTACATATGGTAGAACAGCTGGCTTCACATGCCATACAGAGTTTAGCCTAAGACTGCTCTTGTCCATGCTACCACTAGGATAGCTGGTCTATAAGGTTGACTTTACAACCAATCACCATAAGGGTTGTTTGGACTGATACAAGGTGTACACTAGAATTAGTGACATCATATATCAGGCCAACTTCTCACAGCTGCATGTTGAGAACACGAGTGGCTAAGGAGACTACTCTAAGAAACGCCACACCGGCCTCGGTAGCCCTCCGAGGAGGTGACAGCAACTCATCTGTAGGCGAGGGCTGTAAACTAAGTCTACCAATACACGGAGGGTGCGACCTATGCACAAAGGAAGGAAGCCCCATTGACGAATGGGGGTCCTGATGGGGCTCCTGAGGAGACGGGGATCCTGCCGGGTCCATAAATTCTAAGGGGGGGCACAGGCAAGGATAGATCCGGCGTACCCGAATGTGAAGGCGACTCCAAACTCTCTGCTGAAGCTTCCGGAGAAGAGTCTACAACCCGGCGCGGCACCAAAATGACTCCGGTAGGCGCCGACCCTGCCTTGTCTGGCGCCGAGTCGTCCCCATCTGGCGCAGAGTCGGCTCCATCCGGCGCCGATTCCACATCCACCACAGCAAGCCCCGCCTCCGGCGCCGACTTCGCCTCAACCATAACAGGCTCTGACTCCGAAGTAGGAAGCGGAGTCGGAACCAGAGAGGAAAGTTTTTGGCGGCGGAACGGCGTCAACCTCGGCTCCGGGCAGGCGGCTGCCTGTCTAGAAGGCCGAGGTGTGCTCGAAGCAATGCTTTGAGCACCAGCATCCACCTGCAACGCCACAGGGAGCCACACTGGACTACGCGGCGCGGCAGGGGTGCTTGGGTCGTAGAGGGGGATCCAGCAGGGCCGCACCCTGACACCATATCTCCTTCGTCCCTGGGGGGCAAGGGCATAATTGACCCCAGGGGCGAACCAACCGGCGAGTCGGTTGGGTACCCCGCAAGTAGCGGAGGCCCTGAGGACGCCCCAGGGACAGGAGCAGACCCAAGGGAGGTCTGCAGAGCTGCAGCATAGGCCTCCATTTGGGTCGGAGTCGCCCCCACTCCCAGATAGGGCTGATAGGGGATGGGCGACTCCTGGGGGCGCAAATCCGGAGGGCTCCGGGAACCAGTGCCCCCGACAACAGGCAGAAGTGAGGTCGTGGAGCTCGGCGACATGCGCCGCGACTTACCCAGAAGGGGTGAACAACGTCTCCGGGCCCCAGAGGGTGACCGACGCCGCAACTGTAAACCAGAGGGGCCTGCCGGACGACGAGACGACTACGATCGGGACAGTCGAGCCACAAGGAGCTTCATCCGCCGGGACTTCGGCTTGAGGCGTTGGCAGGTGTCGCAATCTGTCGAGTCGTGGTGTTTGCCCAAACACCACATACAGACAAGATGTGGGTCTGTCGCGGACATTTGCAGCGAACAGGAGGTACAGGTTTTGAAGCCCGAAGGCATCGTACACTGTTCCAAACGCGAAGCGTCAAAAGGGGCCTGAAAACAGGCCAGAGGAACCACTTACTCCAGATCCGCGTTGCACACGGAAAAGAAGGAAACTGATGTCAGCACGCCGGGAGGGACTTATATGACCTCACTGACGTCAGGTACGTGGACGACATCAGGGCAGGGTCGTGTGGCGCCGTCCCACAGCGCGCAGAGGTGCTGCTGCAAAGAATTTTCCGGATCCAGTCAGACACCTGGGGATATTCTAAGTTAAGGAATCTGCGGCTAGATGTCTATCAGATAGCACAAACAACCGCACCTCCGACAAGGAGGCAGAAAGTGGAACAAAGTTACGGGAGCAACGTCAATCCACAAATTTGTCATAACAGCATACGTAGTTTTTGTTGAGGGACATCTGTCAGAATGACATCACAGATCCTGGGGAGAAGGTCAAAAGCCTTTAACTGTCGCTGCTCAATCTCCATGCATGAAGGTGGAGTGTGCAGATGTTCAGCGGCAGAACCCTGCCCTGTTGCTGCGACAGCAGGTCCTCCTGAAAAGGCAGGCTGATCGGAGAACAGACACTCATGCTCAAGAGTTTGGGATACCGAACCATCCTTGCCAACTCTGGAGCCACCAGGATGATTAGGGCCCAGTTGATACTGATCTTCGTGAGAACCTAGGATAAGAGTGGTATCGGCAGAAAGGCGTAGAGGAGTCTTGGGTTCCAGTCTGATCGCAATGCATCTCTGAGTGAGAGCTGCCTCAGAAACTCCAACGTGCAGAAGAGTTGACATTGCCCGTTCTCCATAGGGTGAATGGATCGAGTCAAGGTTCTCTCCATTCGCTGAAGAGACCTTGTGCCACCTCTGGATGTAGAATCCATTCTTGATTCGCATGGCGTTAATGGCTGAGTTTGTCTGCACTGGCATTGAGGGATCCCGCCAGGTGCTGCACGTCCAGGAAGAAGTCCTAGGGCTACAGTCAAATCCAGAGGTGCAGAGCCACCTGGTACAGGGTCCACAACCTGACCCCACCCTGCTTTGTTGGAGTACTAGCTGGCGGTAGGATTGTCCGTGAACAACCGAAGCAGCCTTGCCATGATAGATGGGAGGAAGGCCTCTAACGCCAAGTGATTCGCTCGCATCTCCAGGAGGTTTATGTGGAGCATCTTCTTTGCCAGAAACCAGAATCCTCTGATCTCTACCTCCCACAGGTGGCCACCCCATCCCAGTAGTGATGCATGGGTCACCACAGTAAGTTCTATTTGGGGAAGTGAGAGGGATCTGCCGCTCATCCAACCATGGTTTAACAACCATGACAGCAGATCTTTTGCAGTCACCTCTGAAATGTGAAGCAGTTCAGAAAGATTCTCCTGGTTCTGTGCCCACTGATACTTCAGATCCCACTGCATAGCCTGCATATACCATGGCGTGCTTCACCAGCAGGAGACAGGTGGCCATCAATCCCAAGAGCTCAGAGTCATTCTCACCGAAATCCAGGACCGTGGCTGAAATATCAGGATCATAGCCCGAATGTCCTAGACCATGGGTACTCAAGCATTTGCCAGGGGGCTGCAAAGTACTGTCTGTGGCATCCCCGAGGGCCTCACAGATGGCAACAATGTGAGGGTCGGGTGATGAAAGGTGGGCATAGGGGGACGAGAAGCAGATGCATTGTGTGGACAACAAACGGAGCCTTCACGGGACTTCTGTCTGCCACCAACACCCTATTCTCATGCACCAAGAATTAAGGTTAAAGCATTAACTTCTATTGTAAAACATGAGCGGGAAAGAGATATGTGTCTGGTGTCTTAATGGCAAAATGTGATACCAGAAAACCTGGTATCGTCCTGGCTTCCCCACTTGATGAAAATGTGTGATCCTAGGCAATTGGTTAATTTCACTTTGCAACTAATTTTTTCTTTACCACATATGAGAGCCCCTTAAAATGTACAAGTTCAGGATGTGTGCTGTACAAAATCTTCTCTTGTGTTTTATTTAATAAACTACGTTGTTCCCATTTTATAACAACCAAGGTTACACACAAGGTGCACCTGACAAATAACTTGCCTTTTGGTTCACTAATGGCATTGTTTTCAGAATGGGAGCGGCATGAATGTTTCTTAGATATTGGCTGAAAACTAACACTGCAAATAAATGCATCTCAATGCAGTGATATAATCTGATCTACTGAGGAAAAACGCTCATGCATGTTAATAAAATATCCTTTTTTGAGTTTGTAGAGAGAATATCATATTTTTACATGTTTAGTGCAAGTTGTCTTTGAAACTAAAGGTATTCCTAAGGATAGGGTGTGTAGATCACCTTTATTTCTTCTATACCATTAGTTTAGTTAACATGTAAATAAAGTATGCCTGTTTGTTTCAAAGCTTTCTAAATGTTCCAGCTCTGTCAAGTGAACGACAGCTGCTGTTAACCAGGGGGCTGCAATTAAAGGTCAGGAGGACCGCATATGGCCCCCGGGCCGTACTTCAAGTATCCCTGTCATAGACGCTTCACTCTGGGGGATTGGGGCAACACTGCACTGTGTCTAGAATGGCTCTGATGTAAGGGAGCGACTGAGATGGAGTCAAGTGTAACTTCGGCAGGTTGCCGGTGAACCCCAGCAAATGGAGAAGGTTCTCTTCAGTCTGGAGGTGGGTGACAACTGCATGGGGCGAACTCGCCTTAAACAGCCAGTCGTTGAGTTAGGGGAAGGCTGGAACCCCTTACCTCTACAGATGAACTGCAACCATCGCCATCACTTTCATGAACACCCAAGTGGCACTGGTGAGGCCAAAGAAGAGCACAGTGAAGTGGAAATGCTCCTGGCCCCCTGTGAACCACAGGTAACGTCTGTGGATCTGCAGAATTGAGATATGGAAATATAAGTCCTGAAAGTCCAATGCTACCATCCATTCTCCAAGATCCAAGGCAGACAGGGCCTTGACCAAAGTTACCATCCTGAATTTCTCTTTCAGTAGAAAGTCGCTGAGTGGGCAAAGATCCAGGATAGGACAGAGGTCTCTATCTTTTTTCAGCACCAGAAAAGAGCGGGAATAACCACCACACCCTACTTCTGATGCTGGCACTGTCGTTATGTCCTCCTTTGGCCAGCAGAGTCTTCAAACAGAGACAGAGCAAGAAGAGATGGTCCTCAATTAGCTGTTTTGGGGATGGTGGCAAGGATGGCAGGGTTTCCAGGAATGGAAGAGCATAACCACCCTGCCTAATTTAATGTACCCACCTGTCGGAGATTATTGCTTGTCAGTGGTGCATGCAGCGCTTGATCTTGCTGCCACTGCGATGGGTGTGCTGCGTTGAAGGCCTATTAAAGAGGTCTGGAGGCTGCAGCAGCTGGATGGGCGAGGGACTGGACACGACGCTGGGTCTGGGACCCAGGTCCTCTCTAGGAACAGTGTCCCTGGTCACAAAGTTAGCTGGCCTGGGGATAAAGGTGGTGTTGCAGATGCTCATGGGAGCCACGGAAAGGGGAAAAAGGACTGCTACTGTTGGTGGGAATGCAAGGAAAGGCCCAGGAATCTGGCAGTGACCCGGCTCTCCTTGAATCGCTTGTGTACCATGTCAGTCTTGTTGCTAAATTGGTAGGAGCCGCCAAAGGGCATGTCTATCAGAGACAATTGGACACTGCCTGAAAATCCAGTGGACCTCAATCAAGTGTAAGAGTGGAGTGCTAATGTAAAGGCTATGGCCCTACCTAGTGAACCAGTGATGTCCAAGGAGAGTGGGGGGGAGGGAGAGAGAGAAAGAGAGAGAGAAAGAGAGAGAGAAAGAGAGAGAGAAAGAGAGAGAGAGAGAGAGAGGGAGAAAGAGAAAGAAAGAGAAAGAGAAAGGGAGAGAGAAAAAGGAAGAGAGGAGGAGAGGGAGAGAGGAGGAGAGGGAGAGAGGAGGAGAGGGAGAGAGGAGGAGAGGGGGAGAGGAGAAGAGGGGGAGAGGAGAAGAGGGGGAGAGGGGCAGAGCGAGAGAGCGAGAGAGAGCGTGCGCCTTGGACACCGGGATAGTGCCATGTCGGCAGGCAATCATTATGTGTACAGGAGCCTCCGTGCAGGGTTTGGCCCAGGCCGCCATGAGAAAGTCAGTGAGGGCCCCATTAAAGGGGAGGAGACGAATCGCAGAGCTGACCCCTGGTTAAAGCGCCTTGGTCATCACAATGGTCTTGATCTAGACAGACAGTAGCTGTAGGTCAAGGGCCCCCACCGCGCTCACTACTGCAAAAGAAACACCTTCCTCCGTGACAGGATGCCTAGGAGAAATCAGGCAGAGTTGGAAGAAATGTACAGGCCACTGGCGTCACCCAGTTCCTTGTACCAGTTTTCCTCCTTGTGGGAGTGGTCATCCAGGAGGCCATAACACTCATCATCCCCTCCTTCCAGGGATGGCAAGTCCAGGGGTTTGAGATGGTCCAGTCACTGCTGCCTTGTGTCAACATTGTCACCCTCTTGGAGTCAGAGAAGAAAATAAGTTCTCGATCGATGCAGGTGGCATAAGGTGGTGTGGGATCATGAAGGGTTTTGGCAGCAGTGTTGATGCCAGTCCAGATCATGGAGTGAATCCAGAGGGCCTGGCTGGCATAAAGATTGAACCCGTCCTTGGTAATCCAGCAGGGACATCTCTCTGCTCTGAGGGGCTCAAAGGCATGAAAGAGGGAGTCGTTGGCTCAAAGATAGAGCGCATAGCATCGTAGAACGTTTTGATTTTGGCAGGCATCGCTCCTGCTCCGGGAACTCAGGGAACCGTAGAGCAGACCTCGCCGCTGGCTCTGCCAGTGGAGTGCGTAAGCAGGGGCCTAGAAGCATGGAGTTTGCTAGCAGAAGTCAAAGGACAGTTTGACCACTTCTAGTGCTTTTTGGACTTATCAGACTTCAATGACGACAACTTAGACCAGTACGACTATCAGTCAAAAGATTGGCTCCAAGAACTGGCCCGAGATCTTCCTCGGGATATGGGCACAGCTACCTTCTGCCACGCGGCCAGGAGCTTGTTCCCCCACTTGCGTATTGCCTTTGAATGCAAGGACTTGCAGTCGGTGCATGCCTTGAGATCATGGCCTGACCCGCAGGAAAACCAAGTGTGGGTCAGAGACAAACATCTGTCAAATTCTTCACACTGTTTAAACCTTGTGGGTTTGTTGGGAGACATGTCCCAAGCACACTGGGAGCAAAGCGCAAAAAACAGAGTTAACAAAAAGATTTTAAAAAAAGAAAAGAAAACCCACGGTGGTACCTATATTAGCGCCGTTCAGGTCACTTCTGACGCGGACAACACCGATGCGGAGCCACCCGACACCACCTACCCACACACAATGGTACTGCTCAAGATTTTCTGGATCCAGTCTGGCACCTGGGGAATATTCGAAGGTGAGGAAACTGGGGTTAGAAGTCTATCAGAAAAAGTGTTTTAATGATGATGAGATGGTGAATTGAAACAACGCTCTGGAATTTCTTGCAGGTTTCTTTCAGATCTCAGAAGACCACAATTAAACGACTCAGCTTCATCGCTGGTCTGACTAAGTCCAACAGAGACATGACATTTCTTATGCGCAAAGCACAAGATTTGGAACAGCATAGCTCACTAAGCAAATATGTTGGAGTGCTTTCCCATGCCACTGTATGAGGACTATGACAAGCATTTGGTTTGTAGGCCCACAAGACACTGTCACTTTGATGGTCTGAGCCCTGCTGAGGTGAACAAGTTCATACGAAAAAGTTGCTTACCTTTGATAACTATCTTTTTGGTAGATACTCCATGTACCTGCAGATTCCTCTGAGACCCACCCTCTTCCCATTTCACGTCTGGTTACTAAGTAAACCTTCAAATAAGGTCCCAATTTCCTCAAATTGCAGTGCATTCGATTACTCCTACATCATTCTTTGCCTCGAAGGGCAGTTAAAAAATGGATATCACCAGTGCAGAGACAAATGTGATTATAAATATAGTGACATCATGAGGCAGCTGTTTCTAGTGCTGGAGATGAGCCCGCACCCCCATACCAGTGTGGAGAGTTATTGAAAAGTTTCCAGATTCAGTCTGATGTCCTGGATATTCAAAAGGTGATATTCGAAGATTCCTCACCTTTTGAATAGATTTCCCAAGTAGTACCCAATCAGGAGGTGGATGCATGGCTGGCTATACTAAGAAATCCTGGAGTAGTCATCATCCAAAGTGGCCTTCCCTTCGCACTTCTGAGTCCAAGCCATAATGTTTTTCGAAAGTGTGGAGAGAAGACTAAGCCGCTGCCTTGCAAATGTCTGCAACAAGAACCCCTCTTACCAGTGATCAGGTAGAAGATTTTGAGCTGGAAGAGCGTACCTTGATGCCCCTTGGTGGTTTGTTGTGAGTCATGACAAAACACATTTTTGATGCAGAGGATGATCCATTGTGATAAAGTCCTCTTGTGGACTGCTTTGTCCTTCATCTTGCATCCATAACCGATGAATAATTGGTCCTCAATTCTAAACACTTGTCCGGTCTATGTAGAAGTAGACCGCCTTTTTCAGGTCCATTCTGTAGAGCCTCTCCTCCTCTTTTCTAGGATATGGAAGAGGAAAGACAACTGGCAGAGTGATGGATTGGTATACATGAAAGGGTGTAACCACCTTAGGCAGGAAAGCAGCCCTGGTCTGAGAACAAGCTTGTCAGGAAAGAAAGTAGTGAAGGGAGGCTTGACACTTGCTGACATGATGGCAATAAGTAAAACAGTTTTGAAAGTAAGCAGTCGCAATGGGCAACTGTGCAATGGCTCCAACGGGGAATTCATTAAAAGCAAGAGCAAGATTGAAGTCCCATTGTGCCATTATGAATGGCCGGGGCGAAACTTGTTTGTGAGACCTTTCAGAAATCTCATGTCTACAGGAAACTTGAAAAGGGGCACTTGGTCCAGAAGGCCTATAAAGGTTGATAAAACAATAAGTAGCAGTTAACTGAGCCTCCTGCCCAACCTTGTTGAGCAAGTGAAAGGGCAAATCATAAGATGTCAGATAATCAGGCCTGAAGAGGGTCTACCAAATTGCTCATATACCACTTCACAAACCTTCTCCATCTTCCAGAGAACACCATTCTGGTAGAATGTCTGCGGGCACAAAGAACAACATCCACCACTTTAGGAGGTAAAAAAAAATCATTCAGATAATTCCGCTCAATCTCCAGGAATGAAGGTGGAGACTCTGGAGGATGGGGTGCAGAAAAGGAACGTGGGAAGCTAGAAGGTGTTAAACCATGTGGACTGGCACATGCGCTCCATTATGAAACATGTCCTAAACCCTCTGTGGAAGGGTAAAGCCTCGACTAGATGTGGTGTACAGTATTGCCCATATGAACAAAATGCGCTGAGAGGAGGGATGCAGGCAGAGGTCGGTAATGAGACCTCCTCGAGGACTGAGCTAGGACAGGACCAGCTCTGAAGATATAGACACTGGAATGCTGTAACACAAAGCACATTTGACTGTAAAGACGAACGAGCCAGAGACAGAGGGGGGGGGGGGGGGGGGGGGAGGGTTATATTTTACTTTGTGAATGTTTGTTATCACAAACCATTGAAGACACAGACAGCCGGTTGGCAAAGATGTGTAATGCCTGACTCTCCATCAGTAAGCATGCACGATGTATATGAATACGTGTTACTACTCTACATGTGCAATGCATATGATCAGGAAGAGTATGATCATCCCAAGCATCAAAATGTACATATTGCTGCAATACATGGTTAGATGTACAAATGCAATAACATCTGTTTACAAAAAACTCCCCTCAAAAATGCGCTGAGAGGACAGGTGGTGAGATTTCGGCTTGTTTGTGGAATAGCCCAGGTTAAACAGCAACTTCACTGTTACTTGCAGATCGTATAATACCTTCTCTGAATAGCTGGCTTTGAAGAACCAGTCATCCAAGTAAGGGAATGCAGGGATTCCTGAAATCTGAGATGGGTTGCAACCACTAACATCACCTTCATGTAAACTGGTGGCGCTGAAATTAATGTAAACGGAAGAGGGCTGCAAACTGGTAGTGGGTGGATCCTACTATGAAGCATAGATACTTTCTGTGCAATCACAGAATCAGTATATGAAAGTACGCAACCTTAAGGTCGACAGACACAGTTAGTCTTCATTTTCCAGCGTGAGTGTCATCTGAACCATGCACAGCATTATGCACTTTCTTCTTTCTTGAGGAACCAGTTCAAAACCCTGAGGTCTAGGAGAGGACAGAGACTGTCATTCTCA
Organism: Triturus cristatus; assembly: GCF_964204655.1. NCBI lineage: Eukaryota > Metazoa > Chordata > Amphibia > Caudata > Salamandridae > Triturus > Triturus cristatus. The sequence continues at coordinate 509,949,593 of NC_140584.1, read as the reverse complement.
TTTAGGACCAGAAGCACCAGGAGTAGCACCCCTCACCCCATTCTTGCTGGGGCACCACCTCCAGTGCATCTTTGCGTAGGAAAACGTCTGTAACTGCTGCATTTGGAGGCTGCGAAATCTTGAAGTTCTCCTGTTTTCTTTGAACCTCTTGATAGAGTCGGCCATGGCTTTGAAGAGGCATGAAGCGTCAAAAGGGAGTGGAGTGGACGTTCTGAGAGAATCCTGAATCTGTCATGTGTGGCTCTAAAGTGAAACATAAGTTCAATGGCTTGAGACACAATTTCCATGGCTTGGGCAACCAAGTTAGCTGTGTCTAGCGCGGACTGAATAGCTTGTTCGCCATGGCTTGTCCATCCTTTACCATTTCTGAGTGGGGTTGAAGGTGTTCTGGCAAACTGGGCAGTACCAACTAGTCTTGAGGAAGGCATAAGAAGGTGGATTAGCCACCCAGGTAGATTTGTGGACTGCTACATTCCTGAGAGCTGGGTGGAACCCATATTGGAGAAAGAAAAAGCCAGACTGTCCTGTGCACTTCAAAATGGCTCTTTGACACTGGTAAGTAGGGCCCAAGTATATCTCAGGAAGGACATGGGGTTGATAAAGGAATCCTTAAGAGTTGGGCTGGGGGCTTTGTAACCTTTTAATGGGCAGACTGCTTCCAGGATGCTAGAGATAGTAGTGGGCGCTTCAAAGTAATTCACATTAATGGGGAATAACCTCAGTCCTTAGACATGGAAGTGGGATTCAGGGACTTACTCGGACCATGCTAGAGTGCGGGACTTATGAAGACAGTGTATATTACTTGCTGTGTGCCATATTTCACTTTGTGTTTGTATATGAATGCTACTTTTGCTTAAAAGCAAGTATCTGGACATTCATTTACTGGCTCTACTGAGTGTGTTTCGGAGGGGTCACTTAATGTACAACTCGCACATACCTCCCCCTGAGAAGCCTTGGATTGTTTGACCCATGCTACCACTGAGCGTCAAGTGCTGAAGGGGTAGTACTTGCTCAGGGCACATAGTAAGTTCGACCTGGGACATCAGGAATAAAAGACCACGACCACAACAGTTGGGCCCAGTAGCTCCTGCTTACCCCGCGAGGCCCTTGGAAAGGGGTTCTGAGATGAGATTTAAAGATTTCGGGGGCCAAACAGCCAGGTGAAAACTATTTCTTTGAGAACTGCTCAATCATTTTTGGATTCTCTGTATGATGGGGTAGTAAGAAAAGCATCTGGGGAGAGTTCGGATTAGCAGGATGTTTGGACCGCAAGACTCTCCACTGAAGAATGCAACTAGTGAAAAGTAGGGTCGCCCGGGAGCAGACAGTATCTTCTCACTATTACCCACTGTACAGCATCAGGGGATGTGGGTTTTCCCAAACAGCGAGAACAGGGTCTGTGAGGGTGTTAGAAATTGGGTCACTAGTTGGCAGAGGTATGCACCCTGTCCAAGTAGGGACCACAATCCCAGTGAGGGTAAGTCAGATACACACCCTTTGTGTACCCTGGCACAGAGCAGGCAGGCTTAACTTAAGAGGCAATGTGTAAAGTAATTGTGCAACATTTAAAACAGTAAAACAGTGAAAACACCATACAAAAACAATCCACAAAAGGATGGAAACAAAGAGCTTAATTTAATGAACAAAACAAGACCAAAATTACAAAAATCCTAAAAGTGGAACCAGAGTAATGATATTTTAAGGATTAAATATGCTGATTAAAAGCATAAAGTGCTTGACGAGGGTAAATCCAAAAGTTCAGGCTAACCACGATGAAGACGGGGTAGGGTACAGGAGCAATGCAGGGCGCAGCAAACAGTACCTTCTCAGAGGATGAGTCATCAGCAAGATGCGAGGAGCAGTCAGAGGCAATGCATCGATATCGATCCTAGTACTCTAGGGAATGCCTTGGTTTAGAGTCACGCAGTTGGAGAGGCATCTTCATGTAATCCCTGGCGATGAAGGCCAAGCGTTGTTGTTAAGTAGCGCAAAAGGTGATGTGATGTCCTATTCTTCGGCAGTAATGCTTCGAAGTCAGGTGTGTCGGTTCCGACTGGCACAATGGCGGCAATGCGTGGATCAATGGGCAGCCAGAAAATCCACTTCAAAGGGCAGAGGACTGGATTGCATCACTTGTCATGGTAGGAGAGGACTCATCTGGAAGAGTCCAGGGGTTGAATGAAGTCTTTGAGGTCCCAAGACTTCAGAACAGGCGACAATCCAGCAAGTTCTTTAACTCACTTGGTTCTGGAGATGTAGAGATGCAGGTCCAGTCCTTCTCACTACCAGGCAAGGAGGGCAGCAGGCAGCAGAGCAGGAGTCCAGCAGAGTGACAGGCCTTTCAGCAGCACAGCAGTACTTCACGGCAGTGTCTCCTCAGGTCCAGAAGGGTACTGAGTTGGTAGTGTCAGGGGGCTATCACTTCTACCCAGTTGTGCCTGTGAAGTGGGGCAGACTTCAAAGAGAGGCCTTTGAAGTGCACAAGGTCTCTGCTCTGGCTCCAAACTCACTACAGGTGGGTATGCAGCTCTTTGTGTGGGGACCGTCACAGCCCTATTAGGTGCAAGTGTCAGCTCCTCCCTCCCATCCTGCCCAGGATGGCCCATCAGCCTTGTGATGGCCCATCAGGACGTGAATGGCCCTTCAGGCACAACTAAGCGCTCTTTCTGTGTGGCTATCTAGAGGGAAAGCACAAAGCTCGGATGTCACCCACCTCAGCCGTGTATTCAGACAGGCAGGGGCACAGAATTTTTAAAGTAAGAAAATGCCCTCTTTCCAAAAGTGGCACTTTCAGACTTGCAATTTAAAATAAAATGTTACCATAAGTTGCAATTTTAAATTGTGAGTCCAGAGACACCAAACCTGAAGAACAAGTTACTTACCTTCGGTAACGATGTATCTGTAAGAAACATTAGTTAGTTAGATTCCTCACCTTAGAATATCCCCAGGCGTCAGGCTGGATCCGGAAAGATTTTTGTAGCAATACCCCTTACGCGTCGCTAGGCGTCGTCTGCGGCTCAGCGTGCGTCGTCGGCGTCGTGCGTCGGAATGACGTCGGAGTACTTAGATGCCGCCCTCGTGCGCTGACGTCAGTTCTTATACATAGCTTTCCGCGCCAGGGACGCTGAGCCATGCAAGAGACCGACACTGGTGCCAAAAAAATCTAGGGCCCTGAAAGGGAGAACCTTAACCCTAGATGTCGGTTCGCAGAACGGGGAGGCTGGGTGGGTCGGTGAGGAATCTAACTAACTAATGTTTCTTACAGATACATCGTTACCGAAGGTAAGTAACTTGTTCATCTGAAAGAAACACGTTAGTTAGATTCCTCACCTTAGAATAGATACCCCAGCAATACCAACCCCGGAGGTGGGGCTGCGAACCAATATCACACCAGAAAGTCCTGGAGATCAGAACGGCCAAAGTGGCCATCTCTCCGGACTTGGCTGTCCAGGCAATAGTGCTTGGCAAACGTGTGCAGTGAAGCCCACGTCGCCGCCTGACAGATGTCCTGCAAGGGGACTCCCCGTCCCAAGGCAGTTGTCGCCGCTGTGGCCTGGGTGCAATGGGCACGCAGCCCAACAGGAGGGACCTTTTTCGCCAAAGAATGGCAGAGTTTAATACACAACACGACCCATCGCGAGATGGGCCGCTTGTGCACAGCTTTACCCTTCTTCGCACCTACATATCCAACAAAAAGTTGGTCGTCCACCCGGAACTGTTTTGTGCGGTCCAAATAAAATGACAGCGCACGATTTGGGTCCAGACGGTGGAGCCTCTCTTCATCTTTTGAAGGAGGCAGAAAGAAGGTGGGCAGCGTGCCAGATTGCCCGATGTGAAAGGGAGTCACGACTTTAGGAAGGAAAGAAGGATGGGTCCGGAAGACAACCTTATCCGAATGAACCGAAAGGAAGGGAGGCTTAGCTGACAGCTCACTCACCCGCCTAGCGGAGGTGATAGCCACCAGGAAGGCAGTTTTCAGAGTTAGTAGACGAAGTGGACAGTTGTGAAGGGGCTCAAAGGGCGCGCACATCAGAAAAGTAAGAACAAGGTTCAAGTCCCACTGAGGCATTACGAATGGAACAGGAGGGAACATATGAGTAATGCCCTTGAGAAAACGTGAGACAACAGGGGACTTGAAAAGAGAAGGCTGATCAGGAAGCCTTAAGAAAGCAGAGATTGCAGCAAGATAACCCTTCAAGGTGCCCAGAGCAGAGACCTGCTGGGCCAAAGAAAGAAGAAAGAGGAGAACCTCAGAAAGAGGGGCAGAAAGGGGATCCACAGCCTTTGCTGTGCACCATGCCAAAAATTTGTTCCACCGGCAGGCGTATACCGTCTTTGTGGAGGGACGCCTGGCTGCCAGAATGACATCACAGACTTCAGGAGGCAAGTCAAATGGCATCAACTGCCGCCGCTCAATCTCCACGCATGGAGGTGGAGGCTGGACAGGTTCGGGTGAAGGACCGTCCCCTGCTGCTGCGACAGAAGGTCCTCGTATCGGGGGATCGATGGACATACTGAGTAGCTCGGGATACCAGTACCTTCGTGCCCAGTCCGGAGCCACCAAGATGACTTGGGCCCGGTCGCGCCTGATCTTCTTCAGCACTCTGGGCAGAAGTGGTATAGGCGGAAAGGCGTACAACAGACCGCAACTCCACTCGCGACGAAAAGCGTCTCCAAGCGAGTGCCGCCTTGGGAATTCCAACGCGCAGAACTGCTGACATTGCGCGTTCTCTTCGGTGGCGAATAGATCTAACCAAGGCTCTCCCCACTGCAGAAAGAGACCTTGCGCCACGTCTGAGTTCAGACGCCATTCGTGATCCATCATGCACCGGCGGCTGAGTTCGTCTGCTCTGGCGTTCAGAGAGCCCACCAGATGTTGAACCACCAGGGTGATGCCCTGATGTTCCAGCCATGTCCAGAGGCACAGAGCCTCCTGACAAAGGGTCCACGACCCCACCCCGCCCTGTTTGTTGCAATACCACATGGCGGTGGTGTTGTCCGTGAACACCTGCACGACACTTCCCCGGACAGAGGGAAGGAAGGCTTTCAGTGCAAGTCGGATCACCCTCAGCTCCAATAGGTTGATATAGAGCAGAGTCTCCGCCGGAGACCAGAGTCCTCTGATCTCCGCCTCTCCCATATGGCCCCCCATCCCAGGAGGGACGCATCCATCACTACGACATGCTCCGTTTGGGGTAGGGAGAGGGATCTGCTGCTGACCCAATCGCGATTCCTGAGCCACCACTGCAGCTGGTTCGCAGTGCCCTCCGAGATCAGGACATCGCCGGACAGGTTGCCTCGATGCTGGGCCCACTGAAACTTCAGGTCCCACTGCAGAGCCCGCATTCGCCACCTGGCGTGAGGTACCAACAGGATGCAGGAGGCCATCAGCCCCAGAAGCCGCAGCACCAACCTGACCGAAACCCAGGACAGAGGCCGGATGATGGAAATCCGGGCCTGAATGTCCCGGACCCGCTGTTTCGGTGGAAAGACCCGGAACTGCGCCGACTTGCTGGGGCGAGCCCGCCTTCAACAGCCAGTCGTCGAGATAGGGGAAGACTGGAACCCCTGATCTGCGCAAATGAGCTGCGACCACCGCCATCACTTCCGTGAACACCCGAGGGGCACTGGTGAGGCCGAAGAGGAGCACGGTGAACTGAAAGTGCTCCTGACCCACCGTGAACCGCAGGTAACGCCTGTGGGCCTGCGGGATGTGGAAATAAGCGTCCTGCAAGTCCAACGCTACCATCCAGTCTCCAGGGTCTAGGGCAGCCAGAACCTGAGCTAAAGTGAGCATCTTGAACCGGTCCTTCCGGAGGAAGGCGTTGACACTCCTGAGGTCCAAGATCGGGCATAGGCCCCCTTTGCCCTTCTTGGGAACCGGAAAGTAGTGGGAATAACAACCACGACCTACTTCTGGACCAGGAACGCGCTCGATGGCCTCTTTGGCCAAGAGGGCCGAAACTTCCTCTCGTAGAAGATGCAAATGATCCCCTGACATACGGTGGTTCAGCGGTGGCATGGCTGGAGGGGTTGTCTCGAAGGGGAGGGAGTAGCCCCTTCGGACGATTTGCAGCACCCACCTGTCCGACGTGATGGAGCGCCAGTGGAGCAGGTGATGGCGAACTCTGCCGCCCACTGGCGTTGAATGGGCCTGAAAGGTCGGACTAGGAGGGCTTTGAGGCGGATGCTGCCGGCACGTTGACCTCCAGTACCGCCTCGGCGGAATCATCGTCCGCGACCGCATGCAGGTTGGTTCTGCGGCCGGTGGCTGGGCGGACGTGAGGAGGCGCCCCTTCCTTGGCCATGAAAGGGACGAAAGGTGGAAGTTTGCGGCCGCGGGGCCGAAAGACCCAAGGACTTGGCCGTGGCCCGGGAGTCCTTGAACTGAGCCAGCGCACTGTCCGCCTTCAAAGGGCATGTCCATGAGGGAACTCTGGACATCCCCTGAAAATGACGTGGACCTCAGCCAGGCGTGACGCCGAAGCGCCACCGTGGTGGAAATCGCCCGACCCAGGGAGTCCGTGGTGTCAAGTCCACACCGTATGGCATGCCGTGCTGCATCTCGACCGTCAGCAAGTGCTTGAGCGAGTCGTGTCCGGGCCTCCACCGAGCACAAGGGCAGCACGTCCTCCACCGTATCCCACAGAGAGTGGGAATAAAGGTCCAAAAGGCAAGCGGTATTTAAAGACCGCAGCCCCAAACTCAGGGACGAGAACAGTTTCTTGCCAAACTGTTCCAACCTCTTGGATTCCCGATCCGGAGGAGCGGACGGGAATGAGGATTGGGAGGTTGAGGCCTGGATAACCAGACTCTCAGGGGTGGGGTGTTGGGAGAGGAAACTGGGGTCGCCCGGAGCAGGGCGGTGGCGCCGGGCAACGTTCCGGTCCACAGGAGGGACTGTGGAGGGCTTGGACCAAGTGCCCTGCAGTACGTCAATGAGGGCCTCATTAAACTGCAGCAGAGGCTCAGTGGAGCTTGCTGTCGGTTGAAGGACCTCTGTGAGGACGTTAGTCCTCACGGCCACAGCAGGCAACTCGAGCCCTAGGGCTTCGGCCGCCTTGCGCAGCACCACTGAGAAGGCTACACCCTCCCCCGAGGCCACAGTCAGAGGAGAGATGAAATCAGCGTCCGGGGAGGTATCCAGACCGCTGGCATCCCCTAATTCCTCTGCCAAGTCCTGAGAAAGTTGGGCCTGAGCGGCCATAGGGTCTTCAGACCCCTCCCAGTCGCCCTCGTCATACGATTCCCGATAAACAGGAGGAATGATCGGAGCCGGGCAGTAGATGAAGCGTTCACCAATCTGCGCTGGCAGCGGTGCCGGCGTCGGGCCCGGACCAGGGAACGACGTCGTCCGGGGACGGCGTCGGAGGTGGAACCGGTGTCGGCGGAGGAGGCGTTGTGAGGTCGACCGGTGCCGACCGAGATCCAGGCCTGGATCCCTCAGGGACCTGCGGCGTCGGGGCAGGAGCCGTCGACGGCGCCAGGGCCGGAGCCGCCGGCACGCGAGGTCGCCCAGTCGAACCTGCGGGGCCCGAAGGCACGCCTACAGGCGTCTACGGCCGAGCCAGGCCCCTCATGGCCGAGAGGAAGGCACTGACTTCCGCCGGAGTCGCGTCAGTCCCAGGGACCGGCGGGTATGGGGACGGACGCGGCTCCTGCGCCTCCGACGGAGCCGCGGGGGTGGGACCACCCTGACCCTCAGCCGAGTCGCGCGACCGGCGAGGGGAGTCTGAAGAGCGATGTCGTCTCTTGGACTTCTTGGATTGCTTCGGCTTACCCGAAGACCCCGACGAGCGATGACAATGGCTGCGGCTCAGCGATCGGTCCTTGGACTTCCTCCTGGACCGGGACCGAGAGCGGCGCGGAGCAGAGTGCCGAAGCTCGAGAAGCTTACAGGACCGCTCCCGCTTAGCTTTCGATGTCAAGGCCTGGCAATCAAAGCACGACTCCGCGTCATGGTAGGCCCCCAGGCAATAAAGGCACCGGCGATGGTGATCCGTCACCGACATCAGGCGGTGACAGGCGTCACAGGCTTTGAAACCAGGCATCCTACCGGCACCAGAGTCGAGTCGATTGTAGGAGAGTAGGGTCTGCTTTCTATGTTCACCCCCACCTTTTGCTTTTGCTTCACTGGTTTTCGACTTAGATGTGGCTGTGGGCCTGCTAATCAGACCCACAACCCAGCTGTTCTCTCTCTAAATTCACACTATGTACTTTAGGTACATACCCCAATTGGTAAGGATCACCCTCTAGGGCCTTGTACACGTACCTTAGGTACCCAGGGCATGGGTGTACCCTAGGGCTACCAGGGGCTGCAGCATGTATTATGCCACCCCTGGCTGGCCTCCCATCATGACACATCTGGCTGATCACTCAGCTGGAGCAGGGTTGTATAATCACCCCTTGCTTAGGTATAGTATCCCTATACCTACCTTATATATAGACACATGGGTAACCTTTCAGCCACTCCTATGGCAGGCCTTAACAATCCTGAAGGCAGAGTGCTTGGTAACATGTGAGATGGTGCTCTAGCATGAGCTGGGCCTGTCTGCAGCTTTCGGAACCATGTCCTTATAGCTGTTCTATGATATCGTCTACCATATACTCTTAAAGTGCCTTATAATCCTCGCGGTTATGGTAACTATGGTTTGGCTTTATCAAAACATGTCGTGTAAGGTGTCTAACACTTTGGAATACTACCCCCACACCATTTCTGGCGATGAGGATAGTATTCCCCCCTTCTAGAGGGAGAAGACATGTTAAAAACCTACTACCCGGTTAAAGTTAACCAGAGCCCCAGCATCACAAAATGGATGCTGCTGCCACAGACACAAGTCTGACCTCCTGCTGCTGGGAGTCCTTCCAGCGAGGGAGGCTTGGACAATAGGTTTCCTTCCTTGGGAGGTGCTAGCACCACCCTAGACAGGGCTTAGTGTATTGGGGCAGGGAGGGATGAAAGAAACGAGACACTGCCTGGGGCACACAAGGTGTCCCATGCATAGGCCGGTTCAAACCGGTGCTGGGGCACTTCAGCCCTAGTCCTGGCGCGAAACTGGACAAAGGGAAGGGGGTGTAACCACCCCCCTCCCTGGTCCCACCCATAGGAGGGACCTAGCAGGTAACCCAGCCCCCCAGATTAGTATAAGAGTGGGAGCTGAGTCCCTAGGATTTTGGATTATCCTGAACTGAAACTAGACACGAAACTCTGGACCTTCGACATTCGACGACAAGAAGACTGAAGAATCTCCCTTGTGGCCAAGGAGTGGCCACCCTGTGCAAACAGGCACCCACAAGCGATCTGCCGTTCGCTTTGCCAAAGTTCTACGAGGAACAGACTGCAGAGCCCAACCAGCGCCTTGACCTCCAGACTTCTCTGACCCTGATCCACATCCACAGCCAAGCTGAGATCCGTGGAGGCGACGAGAGACGTGGGACCGGCTACCTGGGAAAATTGGCGAGTAGCTTCCAGCGCAGCTTCTGAGGCATCCTCGAAGTTGTGCTCTGGGGATTGAGAAGCCCCAACCCCGAGCACCATCTGCACCGAAGATCAGCCCTCCACACTCCACGAGTTCTGCGTGGGGCCCTTCTACATTTTCCTGCTCGACGCGTCTGTCCGGTTGCTTGCCCGTTGGCTAGTAGCCTCAGTGACGACGAACCCTTAACTTTTCACCGCTGGTTTGGCTCCTCCAGACTGGCCCTTGCTTCCCTGTGAAAGAGAAGCACCTCAGACCTTCCTGGTCTGCACCTGAAGCGAATTTCCCTTTCCGCGTGGGGTGCCTTTGCCAAGGCTTGTTGACTCCAATCGGGACTTCCACTCCGCCAGCATCAAGATCCTTCGTGGGACAGCTCGTACCCTGGTTATGGTCGTCCTCGACGCCTCCTGGTCAACGCAGCTGCAGAGACAAGCTTCAAGACATCACCTGTGTTCTGCACGACATCGCCTGGTTCCTACCTGGTTCCACACGGTCACTGGCTAGTGACCCAGACTTTGTCCCCTCTGCTTGCAGGTGTTCTTCCTTCAAGATCCACCCTTGGATCCCCGGAACATCTTCCTCCTGGCCGCCTGCCAGTATCTGTTCTTCAGGCATCCATAGGATCCAGCGACGACACGCGACACATCTTCACACCTATGCACCCGTCTCCTGTGGGTGAGGTAACGAGAGTACTCCGGTGCTCCAGTGGATATTGACTAGCCAAGTGTCTAAGTCTTTAGTTGCTTCCTCCTAGTTACTTCGGAAGTGTCCTTATTCTTCCTATTTCTAACTGTTACATTCCCATTGACTTTAATGCAACCCGCGTGTGTGTTTCCACACTGCACATGCTTCCCGTGGGCATCCCACTTCCTATTGGTAGGGTAGTGTAGCCCCAGCGATTCCCTAGGCCCTAGGCCTACTCCCTGTTCGTGACGTGGTACTTATACCACTTTCTTAGTATATGGTTTGCGTGGCCCCTGGGCCCAACAGTATTTTTCCTGTGTAACTTAACGTATGCTACTTAAGAAATTGTTGTGCTTAGACCTCTGAACTCAAAGAGTGCTGAGGGTATATGTTAGAATAAATACATTCTAATTTTATATATATCTGGTGTGGTGTCCTTTCATTTGGTATTCAAGGGATCATAATGGTATAACAGCTGGCTTCACATGCCATACAGAGTTTAGCCTAAGACTGCTCTTGTCCATGCTACCACTAGGATAGCTGGTCTATACGGTTGACTTTACAACCAATAACCATAAGGGTTGTTTGGACTGTTACAAGGTGTACATTAGAACTAGTGCCATCATATATCAGGCCAACTTCTCACATCGATAGACCAAAATAAGTCAAAAAAGTTAGCCAAAAAATGACTAGGGGTAAGTTCTTCCTGGATCGGCGCTTACTGGCGCGGAAAAAAGAAGAACTGACGTCAGCGCGTGAGGGCGGCGTCTGAGTACTCCGACGACGTCATTCCGGCGCACGACGCCAACGACGGACGCGGAGCCGCAGACGACGCCTAGCGACGCGCAAGGGGTATTGCTACAAAAATCTTTCCGGATCCAGCCTGACGCCTGGGGATATTCTAAGGTGAGGAATCTAACTAACGTGTTTCTTTCAGATATATCTATCTTTTCCCAATTGGAAATTAGATTTATAAAATGTAATAAAGTAATCCCAAAGTTAACCTATGTGAGAAATAGGCCTTGCAGTGTGAAAAACAAATGTAAGAGTTTTTCACTACATCGGCATGTAAAACTTAAAAGCATATGTCCAGCCTTTTAAATACAATGCACACTGCTCTGAGAGCTGTCCAGGGCCTACATTAGGGGTGACATATTTGGATTAAAAAGGAAGGTTTGGGCCTGGCAAGAAGGTTAATTTGCTAGGTCTAAATGGCAATTTAAAACTGCACACACAGACTCTGTAATGGCAGGCCTGAGACATGTTTAAAGGGCTACTTGAGTGGGTGGCACAGCGAGTGCTGCAGGCCCACTAATATTTAATTTACAGGTCCTGGGCACATGTGGTGCACTTTACCAGGGACTTCGAAGTACATTAAATATGGCCATTGTGGATATGTTAGGAGCTGTAAACTGCCCAGAATTCGAAGACCAGCAAAAACATGAAGTCAGTAAAATAGGTCAGAAGGCAAAACAAGAAGTAAGGGGAAACCAAACCATGGATGCCAGGTCTAACAGAGGGCCTCATTAAAAGGCAAAAGAGATTCCGCCGAATGGGACACAGTGTGTAAAACCTCTGTTAAGATATTGACCTAGGTTTCAGTGGATGGAAGCTGAATATCCAACATTTCTGCCATCTTCTTAATGACCAGAGGTGACCAACAGGGTAGGAAATCCAGTTGGGGAGTATGGCTCCCATTCAGGTGTTGTGTCCCGGCTTCTATCATCCTTAAGACTAGAGAAGTCGGAGTCTAACATTACCAAATGCTCTGCCTGGTTGCCTGTGAAGGAATCCTCATTGGGGTTGGGGCTCCAAAAAAGTATCCTTCTTCCTCTGTGAGGCGCTGAGCTTCGATTCAAGAATGGTGTGGAGGAAAATCAATTGAAGGAAATGATCTGGCATTAGGGGTTGAGGTGCAGGAGAGACTGGAGGCGCTGGTGGTGTGGACTATGGAGCCAGTGGAGTCAAGGGCAGCGCCAGAGAGGTAATTTGGTTTAGTGTCGAAGGTGAAGAGCCTAGCTGGATCGTGATAGGAGGTGGCATCGGGTGTGGGGCCGAGCCTGTAGCAGGAGTCAAAGTCATGGTTGGGTTGGAGTCAAAGTGACAGGTGGCAATGGGAAAAATAGAATGAAAGCTCTAGAGTGCAGCATGTGAATAGCTCAGAAGGCGTATCCTACTGGACCCATGGGGCTGGTTGGGGCTGCAAGGGAGTGGGAGCATGATGCATCTGAAAATGTCTTACATTGCATTCAGGGTCAGGAAACTCTGGGTAGGGCTGACTGGCAGCAGCTCTGGGATGGGAGGTGGGTACAAAGGATCCACAGGTGCCGGATTTTCCCTGGGTTCTTTTGCCAGTTGTGGCTCCCAAGAGGATGCTTGTGACGTGTGGGAGGAGTTTATGGGACTTGCTCTTAGTAAACAGACGCTGAGTTGTGACGACTTTCCTTTTCTTTGTCTTTCTATGACTTCGACGAAGGTGCGACTACAGTTTTCTTGATACTGGTCTGGACCTCCTCTTAGGTCACTGTTCATCCCCTTGCCCGGGCCATGACCATCTTGGCTTCCCATTGCTTGACCGTTTTGGGGTGCATAGGCAGGCAGGAAACGCAGGCACTGACAATGTGGTAAGATCACAGGCAGATATCAGGCATGGTTGTGATGGACATTTGCCCAGTCCCTGTAAGGTTTAAACCCTGAAAGCTTGAGGGACACATAATGGACCTGCACTTGAATTTATTTTTAAAAAGGGCGACAAAAGCCAATTAATCTCCTCAAGAGAAATGATGGATGTGTGCACAGAAAGAAGTGAACAGATGTCAGTGCATCAACTGATGTGTTTTATGGAGCCAGTCACGTCTTGAGGGCACCTCTATGGGCAAGTGGCTGTGGGGGCGGCAACCCCTACCAGTGTCGAGAGCTACTGAAAAGTTTCTGGATTCAATCTGATACATGTGATAGTCAAAATGCGAGGAATCTGCAGGTAAAAGTATCCATCAGAAATTCAGAACTTATACCATCTCCTATTAACTGTATGGCTGGGCAGGATAGCTTAGTTTATCTTTATTTATTTGGAATCACAGCTCATGAATGGCATCAAGAAATACAGGAGATTGGACTGTGTGAGCTGTTGATTTTCTTGGAGGTTTATCTAGTTAGTGATGAGGACGCTGACAGCATAAAAAGAGCTTTGTTCAAGACCAAAATGCCTGCCTTTATTTTGTCTTATTTTGTAGTATTACAATCCCACTGACAAAGGAAAAGTAGGGTTTTAAAGTCTTTCATGTCTTACTTGTGCCAAAAATTGAGAAAACTGAAGGAGCAATAGAGGTACCCAGCTGGAGACGGTTATTGTAATTCAAACGTTTTTTCTGAATGCAAAGTTCTTTACACCTTTTCCAGGGGAAAAAAAAAAAAGATCGGAAGCTGGGAGTCAGATGAAGAAGGGAAGGAAAGCCAGTCGAGGCTGTTGATGGGAGGGGAATGCTTGCTTCAATGCTCTTGATGCATTATCCTCTGTAATGGTTAGGGCATACTGATTAGCTCAAAGTGGACTGCACACGTGCAGAAAAAATCTGCTTTTCTTTCAGATAAAAGTGTTGTTACTGCTAAAGAACAAGTTACTTACCTTCGGTAATGATATATCTGTAAGGAACATTAGCAGTGATAGATTCCTTACCTTAGAATTACCCCCAGGTGTCAGACTCGATATGGAAAGTTTTCTTCAGCCGTACCCCTGCGTGTCGGAAGGTGGCGTTGTGCGGCTCCGCGTCCGTCGTCGGCGTCGTGGTCGCCGAGATGATGTCGCAGCAGCTACTTAGATGCCACCCTCGTCAGTTCTGTACACAACTTTCCACGCCAGGTACGCAGAGCCGTGTAAGATACTGACCACTGGGCCCTGAAAAGGATAACCTTAACCCTAGAAATCAGTTCGCAGAACGGGGAGGATTGGTGGGGATGCAAGGAATCTATCACTACTAATGTTTCTTACAGATATATAGTTACCGAAGGTAAGTAACTTGTTCATATGAAAGAAACACGTAGTGATAGATTCCGTACCTTAGAATAGATACCCCAGCAATACCACCCCTGGTGGTGGGTCTGCAAACCAAGATCACACCAGGAAGTCCCGGAGAACAGAACTGCCAAAGAAGCTGTCTCTCCGGACTTGGCTGTCCAGGCAAAAATGCTTAGTAAAAGTGTGCAGCGAGGCCCACGAAGCAGCCTGACTGATGTCTTGCAGGGGGACACCACATCCCAATACTGTAGTGGCTGCCGTTGCCCGGGTGGAATGGGCGAGCAGCCCCACTGGAGGCTCCTTTTTAGCCAAAGAATAACAGGCTTTGATACACATGACGACCCATCGGGAAATGGTCGGCTTGAGTAAGGCCAGACCTTTCTTGGCGCCTACGTAGCCAACAAAGAGCTGGTCATCCACCCAGAACTGTTGTGTGCGGTTCATGTAGAATGAGAGCGCACGTTTTGGGTCCAGACGGTGGAGCCTCTCTTCCTCGCTGGAAGGAGGCGGAAAGAAGGTGGGCAAAGTGATGGTTTGCCCGATGTGAAAAGCAGTGACAACTTTTGGCAGAAAGGATAGACAGGTTCAGAGCACAACCTTGTCCGGATGGACAGATAGAAAAGGAGGTTTTCAAGAAAGAGCCTGGAGCTCACTCACTCTCCTAGCGGAGGTGATGGCAACCAGGAAAGCAGTCTTCAAGGTTAAGAGACGTAGAGGACAGTTGAGCAGAGGCTCAAAGGGAGCGCACATCAAATATGTAAGAACCAGGTTCAAGTCCCAGTATGGTATCACAAAAGGAATAGGAGGGAAAAGGAGAGTAATGCTTTTGAAAAATCTATTTACAACAGGGGACTTGAAGAGAGAGGGCTGATCAGGGAGCCTGAGAAAGGACGAAACAGCAGAAAAGTAGCCCTTGATAGTGCCCAGAGCCGAGCCCTGCTGAGCCAAAGAGAGAAGAATCAAAAGGACTTCTGAAAGAGGGGCAGAAAGGGGATCCACAGCCTTTGCTGTGCACCATGCCACAAGTTTGTTCCACCTGCAGGAGTATATCAACTTAGTTGAGGGCCGCCAGAATAACATTGTAAACTTCTGGAGGCAAGTCAAAAGGAATCAACTGCCGCTCAATCTCCACGCAAGAAGGTGGAGACTGGACAGGTTCTGGGTGAGTACCGTCCCCTGCTGCTGCAACAGAAGATCCAACTGAAGAGGCAGTCAGATCGGGGGATCGATTGTCATACTGAGTAGCTCAGGATACCATACTCTTCGAGCCCAGTCCAGAGCCACAAGAATGACTTGGGCCCGGTCACGCCTGATCTTCTTCAGCACTGGGTAGACGTGGTATAGGCGGAAAGGCGCACAACAGACCGCAACTCCACTCGCGACGAAGAGCATCGCCTAGCGAGTGCCGCCTTGGAAATTCCAACGCGCAGAACTGCTGACATTGCGCGTTCTCTTCGGTGGCGAATAGATCTAACCAAGTCTCTCCCCATTGTTGAAAGAAACCTTGCGCCACGTCCGAGTGAAGACGCCATTCGTGATCTATCATGCACCTGCGGCTGAGTTTGTCCGCCCTGGCGTTCAGTGAACCTACAAGGTATTGAACCACCAGGGAAATGCCCTGATGTTCTAGCCATGTCCAGAGGCGCAGAGCCTCCTGACATAGGGTCCACAACCCTACCCCGCCCTGTTTGTTGCAGTACCACATGGCGGTGGTGTTATCCGTGAACACCTGCACTACTCTTCCCCGGACAGAGGGAAGGAATGCCTTCAGTGCAAGTCGGATCGCCCGAAGCTCCAGCAGGTTGATAAGGAGCCGGGACTCTGCCGGAGACCAGAGGCCTCTAATCTCAGCCTCTCCCATGTGACCGCCCCATACGTCACCACTGTGTGCTCCGGTTGGGGAAGGGAGAGAGATCTGCCATTGACCCAATTCCGGTTTGTGAGCCACCACTGCAACTGTCTTGCAGTGCCCTCCGAGATCTGGACGGACTCGGACAGGTTCCCCTGGTGCTGCACCCACTGGAACTTCAGGTCCCACTGCAGAGCCTGTATATGCCATCTGGCATGATCGACCAGCTGGATGCAGGAGGCCATGAGGCCCAGCAGCCTCAGGGTCAGCCTGACTGAAACCCAGGATAGAGGCCGAAAAATCAGAATCAGAGCCTGAATATCCTGGGCTTGCTGTTCGGGAGGATAGACCCGAAAGAGCGTTGTATCCAGAACCGCACCGATGTAGAGGAGCTTCTGAGAGGGAATCAGGTGCGACTTCGGCACATTGCTGGAGAACCCCAGCAAATGCAGGAGGTCGGCCGTAGTCTGAAGGTGGGAGATGACTGCCTGGGGCGATCCCGCCTTTAACAGCCAGTCGTCGAGAAAGGGGGAAGACTGGAACCCCTGATCTGCGCAGATGAGCTGCGATCACCGCCATTACTTTTGTGAACACCCGAGGGGTGCTGGCAAGGTCATAGGGAAGCACGGTAAACTGAAAGTGCTTGTGGCCTACCGGAAACCGCATGTAACGCCGGTGGGCCGGCAGGACGGGAATATGGAAATATGCGTCCTGAAAATCCAACGCTACAATCCAGTCTCCAGGGTCAAGGGCAAACAAGACCTGAGCCAGAGTTAACATCTTGAACTTCTCCTTCCAGAGGAAGCGATTGACATTCCAGAGGTCTAAGATAGGACACAGGCCCTTGTCCTTCTTGGGCACCAGAAAGTAGTGGGAATAACAACTACGACCTACTTCTGGCGCAGGAACGCGCTTGATGGCCCCCTTGGCCAAGAGGGCCAGAAATTCCTGTTGAAGAAGTGCCAAGTGATCCCCCGACATGCGGTGGTACTGGGGTGGCATGGCTGGAGGGCTAGTCTCGAAGGGGAGGGAGTAGCCCCTTCAGACTATTTGTCAGGTGGGGAGGTGATGGCGAATCCTGCCACCCACTGGTGTTTGATGGGCGTGAAAAACCGGACTAGGAAGGTTTGGAGGCAGTGGTGGCCATGGTAGAGGTGGAGTGACCCACCCGCTGGCCCTCTGCCCTGCCTCTGCGGGTCCCACATCCGCGACCGCGCTGAGACTGTTGCTGCTGCGGCCTGAGGCTCTTAAGCGAACGTGTTGGGGTGCCCCTTCCGTGGCCACAAAAGGAGCGAAAAGTAGAAGGCAGGGGAGCGCGAGTGGCCGAAAGGCCCAAGGATTTGGCCGTAGCCCGCGAGTCCTTAAAATGCTCCAACGCATTATCTGCCTTGTTGTCAAAAAGGCGAATGCCATCAAAGGGCATGTCCATCAGTGTTTTCTGGACATCCACCGAGAAGCCAGTAGTCCTCAGCCAGGCGTGGCGGCGGAGCGCCACTGTTGTGGAAATCGCTCTGCCCATCGAGTCTGCGGTGTCAAGGCCACATCGTATTGTGAACTTTGCCACATCTCTACCTTCAGCATTAGCTTTGAAGAACACTGTCCGGGCCTCCTCCGGACACTGAGGCCGCACCTGCGCCACCGTATCCCACACAGAGTGGGAATAACGGCCCAAGGGGCATGCGGTATTCACAGACCGCAGCTCTGAACTGGCGGAAGAAAAAATCTTCTTCCCAAACTGTTCCAGTCTTTTGGATTCCCTATCCGGAGCTGCGGTAGGCAAGATGCTTTGGGACGTAGAGACTTGGACAACCAAGGGGTGGGGTGTTGGGAGAGAAAGAGGGGGTCGCCCGGGGCCGGACGATGGCGTCGGGCCACGTTCCTATCCACCGGAGCCCCTGTGTTGGGCCTGGACCAGGTGCCCAAAAGAACATCCGAAAGTGCATCATTAAAGGGCAGCAGTGGCTCCGCAGAGGTAGCCGCCAGCTGAAGCACTTCTGTCAGGAGGTTAGTCCAGAAGGCCACTGTAGGGAGTTCAAGGTGGAGAGCCTCGACCGCCCTACGCAACGCCACTGAATAACTCACACCCTCCTCCGTAGCCGCGGTAGGAGGAGTTAGCATGCCAAGGTCAGGAGAGGTGTCAAGACCGCTGGCATTCCCCAAATCCTCAACTCAGTCCGGGTCAAACTCACACTGCTGTGAGAGGGTCCTCAGACCCCTCCCAGTCCTCCCCTTCCTCCAAAGGCTATGGAACAGGCCGAAAATACGGAGGCTGGTGGACATAGGGGTAGAAAGGCCCCATCGGCGTCGGAGTCAAGCGACGCTGTTCTGGCCCCGTGTCCACTTCAGGGCTGAAACCGGGAACGCCGACATCCGGGGGCACGAGCAACGTTGGGAGTGGAGTGGTGGGGTTGACGTCGGTGGAGTTGTCACAAGGTCAACCGGCGTCGACCGGGATCCAGGCCTGGATCCTTGGGGGCCCTGCGGCGCCGGGGCCGAAGCCGTCAGTGATGCTAGAGCCGCCGACAGTAAAGGGCGAGGACCCCCAGTCGGGACTGCGGGGCCCAAGGGCGCACCGGCGGGGCCCAATGGCCCAAAGATGCAGGCCATGGCTGCCAGAAATTCCTGCAGCTGGGCCGGAGTCGTCGACGGACCCGAGAAAGGCGGGTAGGCTGACGGCGACACTGTAGGCTATGCCGGAGCCGCAAGGGAGGCACCACCCCCAGCTGCGTCGTGCGACGGGCAGTCGGTGATCGATGACGCTTCTTCGCCTTGTTGTGATGCTTAGTCTTACATGACCCGAGTGCAAAGACTACGATCCAGACAGGACCAGGACCTTGAGCGGCGCTAAGCCGACTGCCGGACTTCAAGCAGCTTTCGGGACCGCTCCTGCAAAGACTTTGGCGCCATGGCCCGGCAGTCGGGGCACAACTTGGGGTCGTGGTCGCGCCCCAGGCAGTAGAGAGACACGCGGTGCGGATCCGTCACCAACATCATACGATGACAGTCCCCGCAAGACTTGAAGCCAGGCATCCCTACAGCACCAGGAGCCGATTGACTAGAAAGGAGACAAAAAGGCCTAAAAAAACTCAGTCAAAGTGTGACTGGGGGTATAGCTCTCTACGGATCTGCGCTTGGTGGTGCGCGAGGGCGGCAGCTAAGTAGCTGCCGCAACGTCATCTCGGCGACCACGACGCCGACGACGGACGCAGAGCCACACAACGCCACCTTTCGTCGCGCAGTAGAACTGCTAACGAAAACTTTCCGGATCCAGTCTGACACCTGGGGGTAATTCTAAGGTAAGGAATCTATCACTATGTGTTTCTTTCAGATATGTAATTCAAATCACACATAAAAAATGTCTTTTAAAGGGGGAGGGTCAGAGTTCGGTAAACTTGGAAATGAGACTAACAGGTAAACCTAAGCCTCAAGGGCACTTCTTAGAGATGTGAATTATCAGAAAACATTGGTCAGGGTTTTAGTACAGCCACATGAAAGACAATTGTTTTGTTCTGTAAAGTAGATGCCTCTAATTCAATCACAAGGAACTATTTTCAACGGCTTGAGGAAAGAAAAGTAGCTCAAAAGAAATCATATTTTAATCTTAGTGGTGCACGACTTAAACAAGTTGATGTTCTTGTTAGTTGAGACTACGATTAGATCCTTATTTTAATAATGGAAGTCACTTCGAAGAGCAAACTTATGCTGTAAAAGTCATTTAATCTCCGATCTGTCCCATCTTGCTACCCCATTTCTCTACTCGGCCCCCAGTCAGGCTACAAATGTTAAGGATCTGCTAATCACTTTCAATGCTAGGAAAAGAGTTAAACTCTATGCCATTGCAAATTACATAGGAAAAAAAACTGAAGAATTTTTGGCATTCTCTTCAGTGCATAGTTTTTCAAATACATGCCTGTACATATTCAAGAACAGTGTTAAGTATTAACCTTATTGTCATCTGAAAATGAAGAGAGAGATTCATTCAGTCGAACGCTCTCAAACTCCTGATTGGTAGCATAGACTCGAAAGACCTTAAACTGCGAGGATGATACTCCAACAAAGGGTTCCATTTGTTGTTTGAAGGCGGCCAGGGTAATTCTTTTGTCAACATGTACGATCAATGCTGAAAGACAAAAAAAAAACAAATACAAACAAATAATAGTGTGAGTATATCTTTATCATCGCTTTTCCCATAAATGTATCAAACACGAACACAGCAACAGATGCTGGGCATTTTGTTTACAATGAAATAAGTGCTCTAGGTTCTCAATTACGTAGCATCTACGACCACCTAAAATAGTAGGAAGTAGAACTCAGAGGTCGGTTTTCATAAGGTTAACAGTAAACATTTGGAGAGAAATCAGTACCGGGAAAAAATGGTTAGCCAGAGTAAAATTGTGTCAGTCAGGTTACTCTCTGGATCTAAGCTGGCAAACTGAATACTATAGTCGCTACAAGAAATTACAACCACTGTATTAATCTGTCGACAAAGTTAGCCAAGCACAATTCATTACGGCATGACTCTTGGTTTGCAAAGCATTCAGGTCCAGTGATTCTGGTGTTTAGCCACGTTGGCCTAGGAAAACACTGGGAAGGTTTAAATAGGATCTCTCAAAGAAAATGTTACACACAATGACATCACACTGAACGGATCAGAAAATGGAGCATTTTTTTTTTTTGAATGTTTCAACAATGCAAGAAAACACATACAGAGTCAACACATATGTAACTTACAGGCCTTGGTACAACAACATTCTTCATCCCTTGGTGATAATTAAACCATGTTGCTAGGACTCGCATCATGTACAGTGCAGCTGGTAATCATAATTAGTCTACCTGGTATGTTTGTAAGTATTGAACTAAATACTGCCAGTAGTCTCTAGGCCTAGAACCCAGTGGTAGTTCTTCCTCATATGTTTGCAAGGTCTCTTTGCAATACGTCAGGTCTTGAATCCATTGCTTAACCCTAGGAGCCCTCCTACTACCCCAGCATGATGATATTCTCCGCTTAGCTAGAAGCAAGGTAACCATACAGAACTTTCGCTTATTTGCCCTTATTTCAGGCAGCAGGCCCAGCAGACATGTGCGTATAGGCATGCAAGTTTGACGCCCACCATTGTCCCCACCATCTGTATCACTCTTGCCCAGTACCCAGCCACTGCATCGCAATACCATGCCAAATGCATGAAAACTGCATCTTCCACATTACAGCGACAGCACCTGGAGTCAGCCCGCAGACCATATTTATAGAGCCTCACGGGAGTGTAGTAGGACTGGTGTAGATATTTATAGTGTAGCATACGCAAATTTCCATTCGGTGTCAACATACCGGTAAGAGAGCAAGTAATGGCCCATTCCTCCATTGTCAGTGGATCCTCTAGGACACCACTCCATGCACCCATCGCTTTACATGTATTGTCCGCTATGTCTTCCTGTAGTGAGGCATATAGTCTGGATACCAGTTGCCTAGCAGTGGGGGTCGTGATCAGTAACTGTAAAGTAGCAAGCTGTGACGGTTCCTCAGGGTGTGTCGGATACAGCGCCTTCAGTGCTCCCTGTAGCCGGTGGTACGTGAACTGGAATAGCAACGTTTGATTACTTATGAATGATAGCTCTGCAAGTGGTTTAAAGGACCCCTGTTTGTATAAATCTCCCATGGTGTCAAAGCCTACCTGTCTGAGCAGTCCCATACCCACTTCCTCCTGGGTGACAGATAGCTCAGGGTGGTTGTGTATTGGCAGCACCGGTGCATACAGTGGCAACTTACGCGCCTTTCTACCCATAGTAAGCCAAGCCCTATTTGTCGTGTCAATAGTATTTATATCGTGGTTGTGCAGCGGGGGCCTCTGGTGGGTTAGAATAGACCTTAGTGGGGTCGGGTATGCGTCTCCCTCTTCAATCGCCGCATGTGTAAGATATGGGATCGGTTGATACCAAACATGTGCATATTGCGCTTGGGCACAGAGATAATAAAGTAAAAAGTCCGGAACCCTAAACCCTCCCCGCGAGTAAGGCAGTGTAAGAGCACGCAGTTCGATCCGGGCTTGTTTACCCGCCCAGATCAGGCGAAGGACCATAGATGAGATCCTGCGAAAAACTGCTGGTGGAGACTGGATTGGGATATTATTAAATAGATACAATAATTTAGGTAGGATAACCATCTTTGCTATGGCAATTCGGTCTGCCAAGGATAATGGCAATTGAATCCATCGCCCTATCTTTTCTTCTAATGCCCCAATCGCTCTGCCGTAATTCGTACGGATTACAAGTTCGGGGTCACGATGATACCAGATACCCAAATATTTTACAGGTTCCGATTGCCACTCTAATGGGTATTCCAAATCGCATGGGCTAGTGGTGTCTGTTAGCGGTATTTTCAGGGATTTAGACCAGTTTATTTTGAGGCCCGATTGATGCCCAAATTTGATATATTCCCTTAATAAAGGATTCAGGTGGTTCTCCGGGTCACGCACATATAACATCATGTCGTCTGCATATAACGAAATATGTAAAGGTCTTTGCGGGAATTGAAGCGCCGAGTAGTGGTGGTGTTGTATAATTTTACAAGCCAAGGGCTCTAACGCTATCGCATATAACAAGGGCGATAGCGGGCATCCCTGCCTTGTCCCCCTCGAGATATGTATAGGGTCAGATATGTATTTGTTAACCCTCATACGCGCTGTCGGTGTCGTGTATAGTAACTGTATCCCCTGAAGGAAAATAGGAGGAAAGCCCATTCGCTGTAGGATTGTTTGCAGATAAGGCCATTCTATAGAATCAAATGCTTTGGCGGCATCTAGTAGCACAGCAGCTGCTTTAGTGTTGGGAGTTAGGTAATGTGACAAAGCAAATAGTGTCCTTGTGTTATGTGCTGTAGATCTGGACGGAATAAACCCGGATTGGTCTGGTAATATCAGATTTGTCATTAGTGGTTGTAATCGAGTTGCAATGAGCTTGGCCAGTATCTTGGTGTCTACATTAATTAAGGACAGCAGCCTATATGAATCGCAGTATTCAAGATCTTTGTTTGGTTTCAGTAGGGTGATAATCATAGCCTCTTGTAATGTCGGAGGCAGTCTTTGCTTTTCGTGGGCATCTCCATACATCTCAACCAGGTGAGGCGCCAACTGCTCTCCAAATGTCTTATAAAATTCACACGTGAACCCATCAGGACCCGGTGCTTTCCAGTTTGGTAGTGATTTAATGACTTCTATAACCTCTTACTCTGTAATAGGCATAGACAAGTATTCTCTTTGAGCATCCGACAGCCATGCTATGGCGAGATCAGCTAGATAGCTCATTATCTCGTCAGGCGACGCTGTGGATTGCGATGCATATAGTGCTTCAAATGTGCACATGAATTCTTTTAGTATACTGCACGTATCGTACCGCAATTCCCCTGTAGCATCCCTGATCGCTTGGACCGTCTGAGGTACCCGGCCGGAGCATATTTTAGCTGCCAGGCCGCTGCCTGGCCTACCACTCTCCCCGTATGTTCTCGCTTCCTGGCGCCTACCAATGTACTGGAGTTCATTCTCTGCATAAGTTTGGTATTCAGACAGTATTATTCTAATGTCTCCCAGCAATTTTGTGTCATGTGTGCGTTCATAGTCATTTTCCAGGGCACGTATCTTACTTTCTCGGATAGTTAGCTGCTGTCTGATATCTTTGAGGATGCCCGCGTTGGTACTTATGCAAATACCCCGAATAGTGGCCTTAAACGCTTCCCACAGCAAGCCAGGGTCATCTGTAGATGGTGCATTGAGGTCAAAGTACTCCTTAAAGGTTCGGCTTATAGTATCTGTATAGGCAGTATCCAACAGAGCTTTGGCATTAAACCTCCAGCTATATGGAGGTGGCGTATAATACGGCAGAACCAAGGACAAGAACACCGGGTTATGGTCTGATAGTGTTCAGGGGAGATGTTTTATGGACTCCGTCCACAGCAGTATCTCCTCCGACCCTAACCAATAGTCAATTCGCGACCAACTGCCATGTGCAGCTGATACATGTGTGGCCTCCATACTTGTGGGATGTCGTGTTCTCCAGATATCCTTAAGGCGCTTATCAATCATAATATCACGCACTTTGCACATGGCCCTTTTATGAGGTTCAGTCGATGTGCCTGACGTGTCTAGTGAGTCATGCATTGCAATATTCAAATCACCCCCCCACACTACCAGAATGTCTGGTAGGTCACTGAGTGTGCGCCACACTTTGTGATAAAATTCAGGGTCATCAATATTTGGACCGTATGTATTGTATAGCAATTTTGTGTCCCCGTATCGTTCCTGTGATTAAAACCGAACGTCCAGCCTCGTCTGCTATGGTAGCGTCTATATTAATTTGCAATCCCTTTTTAACCATTATGAGCACCCCTCTAGAGTACGATGAGTATGACGAGCAGCGTATAGTCTCCGCCCATCTGCGCCCTAGCTGTACCCCAGATGTAGGTGTGAGGTGTGTTTCCTGCAGGAGAGCTACATCAATCTGGTGTCTGTCTAGACACGCAAACACCTGCCTTATTTTTTTAGGGTTATTCAGACCTCTAATATACCAGGATAATGGGTTTAATTGTTTTGATCGTGACGTCACATCATCCATCAACAGCTAGTTACCATTTTGGAGTTAAATAGCTTGCAATCTGTGCTATAGCACATTGACAATATCGGCACCATGGTTCCATAGAACTGCATGCGAAATTGGGATCTAGCAATGTTTCTCAAGTACTCAAGCCTGCATAACATTCCCCAACTCCCATCCCCCCCCACCACCCACTTTAGCATCCCAACCATGCCAAAGACATACCCCATAAGAAATTCGTAACATATCTCAACTGAAGTTGGGGAGCGCCCACATAAGGGGCCACCGAGAGCACACAACTCCATCCATCGTAATGGATGTGGTCAGACATGGTTGTTTGTTACAGACTCCCTCCTAACTCGCAACCTCCAGTTTATCTAAGTATCCTGCCTCTGACCCAACATAACTGTGCACAATACCATACAATGCCACGACCCTCCCGTCTGCACATGTTTCAAATAGTCCGCAACAGCAGGCAGGACAGCCCGATTATATAGTTCTAACACTCTATCCCCAACAGAATCCAGATACTCAGTATAGTTCCAATTATATGGTAGTGTCTGTCAGTCTAATAATGTGGCCCTTGGAGCAGTTCGCCATTGTCTCCGATGTGCTGTGATGCTGTGGCCACTAATCCGCCCTCGACATCAACACCAGTTCGCGATGACATGTGTTCATGATCATTCGCACCGCACGTCCGCAGCTAGTCCTGGTCTTTCTCTTGCTCCAACTGCCGCAGTTCTTTTCGCCTTACGCTGAGTTTAAGGAATTCTTGCGCCGCTTTCGGTGTCGGTAGGATGGTCGCACGGCCCTCATACATTACCCTTAAGCATGCTGGATAAAGCATGGCGTATTCAATTTTTAAATCACGCAGTTTCTGTTTTGCTGGATTAAATTCTTTTCTCGCCAGTTGAACTGACATGGTGAAATCCGGGTAGAATTCCAGGGCATTTCCCTTGTAAGTGATCTGCCGTTTCTCACGAGCTAGTCTTAAGATGGTATCGCAGTCTCTATAATTAAGGACACGGGCAATTATTGGTCTCTGCGCTGCACCAGGCTTTGGCCTCGAAACAAGGGACTTGTGCGCACGTTCGATCACAAACATGGAAGAGAGATCTTCTGTATCAAATACGTTGCGAAGTAGTTCCTCAATATAAGTTTCCATACGACCTGTGTTCGTGGATTCCGGAACACCCGCGATTCGTACGTTGTTGCGTCTGGATCTCGCTTGTAAATCCTCCTCCTTGTTTTTTTATAACTTCCAGCAGCCTCTCCATTTCCGCGCACCTCCGCGTCGTTTCATGCGACTCATCCTCCAACGCCGAGATACGAGTCTCTGCTTCCACAAGGCGCTCTCCGTGCTTGTCCATCTTGGCTGCCATGACGTCGACTCTCGATGTAAGCGCGTCCAGCTTGCCATTGATATCCTGCAAACTGCGCTGTATGGCCCGCAGGATACCCTCCATGCCAGTAGATACCTCGGAGTCGGATTGAAGGTCAGTGTCTGGCGGCGCCGTCGCACCCTTAGTGTGTTTTTTTTGCATCAAAGGAGAGTTTGGGTTGCATCTTGTCCGCCTTCCCCATGTTCGCACTTTGAGAAGCCCACGTATAGGAGATATACTGAGTTAGCGGTGTAGTCCAACGTAAATATCACGACACACAGCTCCCTCCTCCGACCACGACGATCAATCCAGCGCGCAGCGACCCTCATCCAACAAGGATCCGACTTGGCCTCAGACACTGTGCGAGTGACCAGCAAGGGGGGTAATGTGCAATACGCTGTAATATTCACCCTCTTCGCTCAAGTATGGGAACATATCTTTGCTGCGGCCCAACCGCGGGACAAGCGAGTGGACATTCCGCCACCGATCCCCCAGAATCACCACGTGGCGGGGGGAATCCGAGCCGTGCCCCCAACGCTCCCACTACTCAGGTCACAGAGCTCAGAAAATCCTCCAGGCTATTGCACAATGTGTCCCGCCAATTCTTCCAAGCTGCACGTCAGCGTGTGAGGGAGGAAGGAAGGAAGGCGGGGGGGGATATAGAAGGCGCCCCACGCAGCCTTCACCCCAGTGCGCGTGTTGTCCGCGGGGGCAGCGCTTACCGCTTACAGTACGGGCGGCCGAATCACGCTTCCAGCCATGATCCGATCGCAGTCCACCGGTCTCATCACCAGACCGTTCTTTCGCATTAGCGGTGTCCTGCACGTAGCGTTCACACCGCCGGCAAGACTACCAGTCGGTGTAAGTGGAGATATATGTATAATTGTCCCCTGGACACAGCTCAGACAGGGCGCTTGAGCGCTTCGCTGTTTCCCATGGCCGTTTTCCGTTACCTCTGCTCTTCAGACCGTTGGGCCTCACAGGGCACCGCCATCTTGTTCTCATCCGTCCGCCGCTCAGCCAAGGTTAATTCTTCCAATTTGTCTGTGTTAGTGGTTCAGAAAGCGCATCTCGCCACCATCATCGCATGGCCTGAATGTTCCGATTGCGGATTTCGTTGGTTGCGGGGAGTTTCGAGCCCGCTGCAGATAGTTATTCCCGCATTTGTGGCCTGACCGGCGGAGCCGTCTCAAAGGGCGGCCATGTCGCAGTGCGCCCTCTAGCTTTAATTAAATGACAGAGGTTAACTCAAATTAAGTCAGTCGACTGTGGAATACTTACTGTAAATGTTTATTTTTGCACAAGTCTGAAGCATATTCACTATGACTATCACTTTTTGAATCAATTCAGATATGTACCAATATTTTCAATGTATTTGGACCAAAAACAGTGGTTTGTTAATTCATGTAAATGTTTAAATAATCTTAAAATAGCGAATATTTTCAAAGTGATATTTGTTGTTAGCCATGGCGATTGCTTGATTTGCACTGTACGATTACCAACCTCTGCAACTGAATATGGTCCATTGGTAGGTTCAGTCGAGTACAGTTTTAGTTATTGTGCAAGATGTCTAATTCACCTAACATTACCGGAAATACATGGTTTCCCTGCTGATACAGTATGTTGCACACTGCAGTAACAATGCCCCAGAGTTCATTCATGGCTATGGGGCATCTTTGCTATCATGCTGTGGAGCGGAAGTTAAACATCTGCCCCTTCCCTAACGTTCTGACTTTTGTGCCTCTGTATCTAGAAGTCGGTTTAGCCAACACCCTTTCTCCTTAGGCTTAAAAGGCAAAAGGGGGTAACTGTTCAGCTCCCCAGCTCATGCCTCAATTAAATTTGATAAAAATGAGCACGTAATTTGCATAGTATCACAACTCGCCTGGCCAAAGACGTTTCAAAACATTTCAAAGCCACAGATGTCTCCAACATCTGCATAATCCACACCGTTCTATGGGAAATCCATCAGGAATCCTTTAGAGGTGTCACAGAATTTCCGACTCAGGATTGGTTTCTTTCTGCAAACTCTCACGGGTGAAAAAGCGGAGAAAGATGACTCCAAGAAGGAAAAAAAAATAACACCCCAAGGTTCAATTATGACATGCTGCTGGGGACATTATGTACATTTAATAGAGGTGACAGTGCTCTGTAAATTCAAAAAGACTTCGGGAGAGCGTGCTGCGGCGCAAGATGGCTGCCACCTGAGGAGCTCCGCAACACCGAGCTGCGCTCGGCTACAAAGGGACCTCTTCGGGACAACACTGCTTCCCCTAGACATCGGATTTCGGCGTCGGAGCATATAGGGGCAGTTATGGCGAAAATTCAGCTCATGGCACGGTTTGAGTAACTGTTTATTTGAGCCACCTTACTTCTCCCAGTAGTGGCCGCCATTTTAAAGGCTTTTCTTCCTGCGCTGCAAGTCTCTCTCACGCGATGCCGTTCAGCACACAGCCCCCCCCTAAACCTCATTTTCGTTTCAAACAACGTAATTGCCATATTTATGGAGCATAGGAGGGTTATTCACTGCTTTTTTTTTTTAGTCTGTGCCTCACACAACGCTTTGAAAATCAGAAGCTAGCAAACTACTTTCAGTTTCCCTCACATGGATGTTCTTCCAATGTTTTTCACTTATTAATTCTCCAGCGTCTATTTTTTGTCAACATTGTTTGTTTTTTTTTTTAACATATTTTGCTGGGTCCTTGCGACTCCCCCATGTTTCCCTCAGTGAATATACTCTCTGCAATTCATTCTCTTCACACTAGAGTTATTTTGACAATTTCCTCTTTCCTCTGACGTTTGCTTGCTATTTATACTATCTCAGCCTTTCAGTGGTCATGGATCATTCACACAAAGCTCAGGGGTCCTCGACAGGGGGGCGCAAGGATTCAAACCCTGGAGTTGTTAAACGCATTAAGAAAGACCCACCCTCTCCCTCCAAATCCCCGCTTCCCCTTGCGCTGGAGGATATAATGGAGGAATTGCGCCCTATTAGGCCATTTATGTCTGATACTGCTGCTACCCTTCAACGGATTGAAGATAAATGGTCGGGTCTAGATTCCAGGCTTTCAGACGTCGAGCAGAAGGTGAGTGATGCTCAAGACGTTATAGCCTGAGTTGAAAGTCTCACCAAAGAAGTAACTCAACTTAAAAAAAACACGGAGGATTTGGAAAATCATAATAGGCACAATAATTTGCGTATTTATGGTATTCCTGAATGTTCTGAAGGCTCGGACATGATTGCTTTCCTTAAAACCCAAGTCCTTCCAAAATCCACAGACTTCAACATTCAAAGAGCTCATAGGCTGGGTCCTCAGAGTGCATCTTCCCCTTCAAAACCAAGGGGTATAATGGCATACTTCCTATTGTATTCAGACCTTATGACAATTCTTAACGCCGCAAAACAACATAAGCAGTTGCTATGGTCTGGCCACAGAATCTTCTTCAGTCAAGATGTCTCCAAGTCAACAGCTAATCGACAAAAGGAGTTCCTTGATCTTCGGCCCGCCTTGCGATCCATGATTGCGCGATATGGATTAATTCATCCCTGCTTCTTTAAAGTCACTTATAAAGACAGAACTCTGAGTTGACGATCCAGCTGACCTTCGAAAGTTTATTCACTCCCACAAACTAGAACTTATGGAACTGAGTAAACCATGACTGTTTTGTTAATGTTTTCTCTGATGTGTTTTGCTTAAGATCAGGCCCGTTTGTTATTAATGTTTAACACTATCTCATGGGCTGTTTTTTTTTTTTTTTTCTTTCTCCTTCCTATGTTCCTCAGGTCTACGCTTTCCAGCGTGGTTGTTGATGTTCTCCACCCCCGTTGCCATCGTGTATGTGTCGTATACTTTACCCGGTACGTTTTTCCCTGAAGTTTGGTAAGCTCCCTTTATATTGTCTCACTCTATCTTCTTTGTATTTATATATCTCCTACTCTTATGTTTTCCTTCCTATACTTTTATTTAGTCCCATTCGATGATCTCTTCCTTCTCGGTCTCCTTTTGTGTGGTAGCCTTGCTCTTCACCGCCCTCCCCTTCCCCCCCCCCCCCACTCGCTTCAATGTCTTTTTCTTCAAACGGTTTCATGGCTAAAGCCTGCAGGCTTTTTGTCATCCTCTTCTTGATATCCACTTGGGAGGAGTCCTGTCCTCCTCTTCCTGTTCTTGTATCTCTGTCTTCTCTTTCTCTCCCTGTCCTCCTTTGCATTTTTGAGTTCTCGTACATCATTCCTCTCTTTAGACTCTTGTCTATTTATTTCCTGTTTACAATTTGTGCTCTTCTCTCTCTTATTTTGTTTCTTTTCATCTAAAGTTCCTAATTTTCTCCTTCTCCGTTCTTTTTCTCTTTGTTTCATGACCTTTTGGCCTCCTTGCAGTTCCTTCTGTGAACATCCTTTTGATTTCCTGCTCATTCCTTCTATTTACCCCCTGTTCTTTATGTCATCCTCACCCAATGCTCTTTTCCAATCTAAATTGCTCCTCAATTATCTAACCTTCTGCTCCTCCTATTCATGAAAGGTCTCCGTATTGTTACTTGGAACGTTAAAGGCTTGCGCAATCCTGTTAAGAAACAATGGGTACTATCCCACCTTGCTAGATTGAATTGTCATGTAGTGATGCTGCAAGAATCACATCTCAAGTTACAAGACATATCATCGTTACGTAAACAGTGGGTGACATTTTTTGCTCCCCAGCTGTTAATAATAAGAATGGTGTGATAATTTTATTTCACAAATCTCTGAATGTTCTTTTACATAATGAGTTTGTAGATACAAATGGTAGATGGTTATATTTAGATGTTAAAGTTAATAATCACCAACTCTCTTTTTGTAATTTTTATGGTCCAAATGGTATTGATCTATCTTTCTGGAACGATTTCTCAACTTTCCTTTCCT
Source organism: Triturus cristatus (assembly GCF_964204655.1). Taxonomy (NCBI): domain Eukaryota; kingdom Metazoa; phylum Chordata; class Amphibia; order Caudata; family Salamandridae; genus Triturus; species Triturus cristatus. The sequence continues at coordinate 509,918,710 of NC_140584.1, read as the reverse complement.
CACACTCCGCTGAACATTTGATTTTGGGTGGGGACTGTAATCAACTTATGGACCCTTTTCTCAATAGGAAGTGCCAAACCAGATACATCCCAAATAAGATGTCGAAAGCATTCCTTAAAGCCATTACCACAAGAGGATTGATAAGATACTTGGCGCACCTCTCACCCGGATGTTGAATTGGCTTTCTTCTCACCTGTCCATAAATCCCACTCACGGATTGACTACATCTTCCTCACACAACCCGCTTTACAATTTATGAACAAAGTTGAAACTGGTTCTATCCTTATTTCGGACCATGCCCCTGTCATTCTAGATATGGACTACCCTTCCCCCCTCTCCTACTTCTAGACGGTGGCGCTTTAACAACTCCCTTCTTTTAGATACACAATTTTCTGAACAGTTTACCCTATTTGCTCAAGAGTTTTTTTCTTCATAACCTTTCCTCCGTCTCTCACTTCCATTCTCTTTGGGATGCCTTCAAAGCATCTTCTAGGGGTTTTATTATTGATTTTGTATCTCTGAGAAAAAAGAAAGCCCTTTTACACTCAATGTACTTTACCACTAACTGTCCTGATATACTTCCCCTTCTTATTAACCCCTTCGCCGCGGCACAAATTCTGCCGCGGCGCTGGGGGGGTTTGGGGTCAGCGCGGCGCCGCCATGCTCATGATGGAACCACGCCGTCATGAGTCACGGGCGAGCTGTGCTCATGACGGCGTGGTTCCGTCATGACTCCGCCCACTTGCATTGATCGCCCGCACAGTCGGGGAATCAGTGCCGCGTGGGCGGAGCGGCCGCCAACGGCCGCAGCATGACGGAACCACTCCGTCATGAGCACACGGCGCCCGTGGCTCATGACGGAGTGGTTCCGTCATGAGCAGGGAACGGGTTAAAGCTAAAATGCAATATAACAAGTTATCTTGGGATTCGGCTTGCAACGTCCGTCTGAAATTTAATTAAAAAATGTATGGTGGTCGTAACAAAGCAGGGAGATCTTTAGCAAATTACCTTAAAATTAAGAAACAAAAATCTAAAATTATTGCTATTAAAGATGAATCAGGCACTCCTGAAACACACCCTTCTCCAGATCTCATTGATTCCTTTAAGAAAATCCCTAAATCCTCTGATAGTTCCCTTGACCTTTCATCTCTTGATGCTCCAATTTCCGAAAAGGAACTTATAGAGGCCATCGCTCTGCTACCTAAAGGTTAAACACCGGGGTCGGATTGTTTTACAGTTCGATTTTCTCTCCACTTCAAATCACTTTTGGTCCCTCATCTTCTGTCGCTGATCAATTCCTTTCTTTTAGCTGGTGAGTCACAGGTTCCTTCACGAAAGCAATGCTTTGATTAATACCCAAGAAAGATAAAGATCCTTCTCTGTGCAAGAATTATAGACATATTTCCTTAATAAACACTGATTGCAAAATATATGCAAAACTCCTTGCCCTTCGTCTCAACACGGTTATCCCCAACTTAGTTAATATAAATCAATCTGGTTTTGTCAAAGGTCGGTCAATCACGGATAATTCACGCACCTTTCTGAACATCATACATTTAGCTTCAAAATCCTACATTTAGCTTCAAAATCCACTTCTCCAGTAGCGGCCATTACCTTAGATGCCGAAAAAGCATTTGATAGGATTAATTGGGACTTTATTTTCGGCGCTCTGAAATGGCATGGCTTTAGTCCCCCTATCAATAAACTTATACAACTCTTATATTCGGCACCAACTAAGTCTGTCTGGGTTAATGGCTGTCAATCCCGATATTTCCCTCTCCTCAGAGGAACCAGACAGGGTTATCCTCTTTCTCCCCTCCTATTCATACTCGCACTTGAACCTTTCCTAGAGACTATTAGACGTTCCACTCAGTATACAGGGTTTCAATTTCAGAACCTGGATATTATATTTACTGCATATGCGGACGACATCTTATTATTTATGTCTTACCCTTCGGTTTCCTTACCGGCCTTCTTTTCTCTATTACAAGATTACTCTACAGTTTCCGGTTACAAATTGAACATTGATAAATCTGAAATTCTACCTTTAAATAAATTCTGTCTACCCATCATGTTTTCTGATTCTGGTTTTGCATGGAAATCTTCACATATTAAGTGCCTTGGTGTTCTATACTCTAACAATATCAAAGATCTTGTTAAACTTAATCACACTGATATCCTTAAGAAACTCTCTACCCTCACTGATGGCTGGTCCCCTCTTTTCCTTTCTTGGTGGGGTAGATTAGCTACGATTAAGATGATGCTTCTTCCAATCATTAACTTCTACCTCTCCATGCTCCCTAGCTCTCTTCCCAATACTTTCTTTCGTACTATCAATAGTTCACTGATTAAGTTCCTTTGGAATAAACTGAGACCCAGAATTTCATTGGCTCGTCTCCAACATTCTAAAGGGTTGGGTGGGGTTAATTTCCCCAATCTCAGACGATACCATTCAGCTTTCACCTTGAAACAAGTTTGGACTTTGTTATCCGACTCCAATACTCCGTCATGTACTGCATGGACTGCCCTAGAACAAGCCCAATACTCTCCTTTTTCTCTCTCCTCCGCGATCCATGTTACCCTGCCTCCGAAGCGTATGTCCTTTCCTACTCTTACTCACTCCAAAGCTCTTGTGGTTTATTTACGTGGCATGCATCTTTCCTCGGCTGATCGCTCCCTAAGCATACCTATTTGGTATAATAAAAATTTCAAGATCAATAATCGTGCCTTATTTTGGAAGGAATGGATTGATAAGGGTATTATTACCGCCCAGCAATTGTTGACTGATGGCTCTTTCATGTCATTCTCTGAACTTCAAACTATGTATGGTATTTCCCCTCACTACGCTTCCCATTATAATTTGTTTAGGGATGCCCTCACTCGCTTCTACTTCCCAGACTGTCCTACTGCTACATCTGATCACCCCCCTCCTTCTTCCGTTTCTATTAAATTTTCCACTCAATTTAGAGCTGCCACGATCTATAAGTTACTATCGCATTCCCTGTTGCTAGAACCAAATGCGCCGTGGAACTATTATGGGAACAAGACTTAGGCTTCGATCTCTCCCTTCACGCATGGGATCTTCTCTGGTCCAAGATACATACTACGTCACGCTCAGCTAGTACCACATAGACCCTATACTACTTCTATAATAGACTATTCTTTACCCCTAATGACCTTTATCGATTTAAATTACTGGACTCTCCTAAATGTTGGTCTTGTTCTCACAAGAATAGGGGATTTTCTTCATATGTTTTTCACTGTCCCTTAGTTCAAGCCTTTTGGTCTCGTATTTGGTTGAAGTTCAATGATATTTTATCCTCTAATGTTCCGTTTCACATTACACGTTTTCTTGGGACACTCCTCCCCTGCATGGGTCAATCATAGCACTGTAGGTAATTTCATTAACTTATTTTTAGCTGTTTCGCTGCAGGTCATCACCACTAATTGGAAAGATACTTCAAAAATCTCTTATCAAGCCTGGTGGAATTTACTGTGTCACCATCATAGAATGGACAGAGCTTATGCTACCTCTACATCTTTGGTGATTAAGAGAGACTTACTATGGTTGCCATTAACTAATTTTCTTTCTAAAATGTCAAAATGACTTTACCTGTTGCAAATTACATTGTTGCTTTTTGTGTAGTTAATATTACTTTCTAAATGCTTACATTGCATCTTTTTTTCAGGACTCTTCTTTTTCTTCTTTTCTTTCTTCTCCCCCTTCTCTCTTCTCTCCTCTTTTTTCTTTCTCTCTCTTTTTCTTCATCTTAAAATCTTTAAAATGCAATTAATCTAGGTACAGTTTATTTATTATTGGATATTGCTTGTCATTGCTTTTCATTACATGTTCTACCTTATCAAATATCCTGTTGATACATGACTTTGTAATGATGTTTTACATGGTTTATAACTTCAATAAAGCATTCTAAACTTAAAAAAAGACTTCGGAAGGTAGCTTTGAAGAGAAAATAAATAAGGCATTGCAGGTATGGGTTGAGGAATCTACAAAACTTCTGACTTACTCTGAAAGTTCTTCAGGTACCGAGTCTAAACCCATCCGATGATCAGATGAAGTACCTTTAGCACGAGTCACCGGCTATGTGGAATGTATTCATTATCTAAGATCAACTGTACAAAAAGATTAGCACTTGCAAAAACTGCGGTTTTCAAAATCACTGGGTTTGAAACTACAAAATCCAATTTTGTAATGTGAAAAAAAACAATTGAGTGTCAGAAAACTTTTTCTGACAAATAATACGGGTTATGTGACCCATATAACATCATAATTTGGAAGGGGCATGAAAGAAGCGTTCCCTCTAAATTGTGATTTGGAATTACATATTTTAAAGATCTACAAAAGAATTTTCAGTGCCAAAACCCTGAAACGTTAGTGACTACTCAGAGGAGGTGGTAACCAATTCACAAAGGGGAAGACAATTTTCATTGGGACCCCTTCCCCTTTGGGAATTAGGGTGGCAGTCTCATGGAGAGCAGGCTGTGGTCTAAGGAACCACTACCTGCTCTATCTGAAATTGCCCAAAATGAAAATCTTTTTTATTTCTTAAAGCAGCGCTAATTCTTTTACAAACCACCAGCTCCTCTATATATAAAAAAATCTGTTTTGGAATACAATCACAGGGATGGTAGTTTGCTATTCCTTGTGGCCCGGTGGGCCATTACCAATGTGATTGTAGCCAAAGATAAGGGGGTCACAAACTGCGACTTCCCTAATGAATATTAGCCTAATGAATATTAATGAGGCATGTTGTAGGAAACTGGTTCAGTATATAGTGTACAACTATGGTGGGGTACTGTGCACTAAGACCAGGCAACCCTAAATGATAGTGTTTAGGTCGATGAAAACCAGAGCTCCAGGGGGTATCTGTTGAGAGCTGCGGAGGCTTATTCAGGAGGGGTGTAAGGCTAGTACATGTACCACTATTCAGCCCGCAAGCCTTTCACGCAAGAAAGAACCACATCAGGCGGGTATAAAAATACTACAACCGGGAGGGGGGGGGGGGGGCAAACCATATACTTAAATGGTGGAATGTGAGGTAAAAACCAAAACGGGACTAGTTCCTAAGGTCAGAGGACCCCAGGGGAGGCATGGAACCACCCAAGGTAAGTAGCCAGGAACCCCACGGTGCCCGAGCGTAGGGTTGTTACACCGGGTCAAAAGGATAACACAAGGTAATTCGCTGCTGGAATTTTACAGTTCTAGAACCCTTCCCTAAGGACCCAGAAGAAACCACTTGGATCAAGGAAGGTTGGAGAGTCACCCCACTCGTTGATACCCCAGGACCCAAGATACCTATACCAGGGATCCAAGGTGCATATGGGTGAAGTAGAATCGGAAACGCCAGTAGACGCCATTGGAGGTTTGTGGAAGATCAGCAGCTACGGCATCTTGTGGAACAGGTTGGTGGAGCCAGGACGTGGAATCCAGACAAGAAGATCCTGAAAGCATAGGAGACAGAATCAAAACCACCCAGAAGTGACCTGGAGGCACAGGAGCACAATACCAGCCCTTGTAGGAGGTTTCTGCAGAAGCACGGTGAGGTTGAACCAGTAGCTGTGGAGCCAAGGCGACTATGCAGGAGTACTAGAGCCATCCACGAGCTGTCCCACGCCGATCGAAGAGTGCAGGAATGTCAGTGGCTGGCAGGACCAGCAACAAGCCTTGGCAAATGCAAACAAAGGTTTGTGGGAGAAGATGCTGTGTTGCAGCCCACAAGGTCTTTTGAACTAACCCAACAAGGGTAAGCCAGGGTCATCCGTCAGCACACAGGAAAGATAGCAGGAATTTATGAGGACCCTCTGGCAGGAGGCACAGAGAGTCGCAAGGAAGCCTTGACAGCATACAGGAGATGAAGGGCCACGATGCAGAGGAAGTGGCAGGACATCATTCTTGAAGCTGTGCAGTTCTAGAGGCTGGGGAGTCTTGGAGCTTGAAGATCTTTTGTGAAGCGATCCAACAAGCCTTGGTAACAGCAAACAGATGCGGTGCACAGGGAGGTAAGTTCACATCAAGAGGGATTACAGTCGCCCAAGTTGCAGGGAAGACTGGTCAGGCCTCTGGAGAACCGACAAAACTCCACGACGTCTGTGGGACAACAGGCTCACCAAGCCTATTATCGTTGTTGAGGTGCCTGCGGATGAAGGCAAGTGACTCCTTCCTTCCAAGGGAGATTCCTGCTGCCTGGGATGCAGGCTGATTCCTTATTGACTTGGAGGATGCACAGCCATGGAGTTGCAGAACTTGTAAAAGCACAGGGTCAAGGATACAGCAGGAAGCTTCCCACCGGGGCAGTCTTGTCATAGCTCCTGGCTAGAACAGAAGAGTTCTAGTGTCCACCAGCAGAAGAGTCTTAGGACAGTCTTCAGACGAAAGGCAGTCTGATCTAGAAGTTGTTGTTGGGACAAATCTGAGGACCTACCCTCAGGGGAGCCCTTAAGTAACTCTCAAAAGGGGAAGGACCTCTTATATGGTGACCCACCTATCAGAGGGGGTTAGGGACGTTACTCTGGTGTCCTAAACAGTCAGATGCTCCCAGGGATCAATATTTAACATGGCAGAATCAAGCGGCCACCTGGAGGAGCTCGGGGAACCTCCCTAGGAAGGATCTGGACGGGGGGGGGTGGACACTTCCCTGTCCTTTGTGTGGTTTTGCACCAGAGCTGGAGCCAAGGGCTCCTGAACTGGGAAAAATGGATTTATGCATGGAGGGTACCAAATGTGCCCTTCACTGCAGTCTGGTGGTGCTTGGAAGTGCCCCACCCTAACTAATTCTAAAGTAGAGGTGGTCACACCTCTCCTTTGCAGGATATCCTTTGTTCAGCGCCCACTGCCCGAGCGAAGCTCATCAGCATGGGGGCAGAACACGGTCAAAGGTTGGTAGCAGTGCAGCTGGCAGGCAGACCCTGTAAGGCTACACAGGTAGGTTTTTGGGGGGGGGGGGGGGGTAGTCCTCTAAGGAGCCCCCCAGTACATGGTATCATGCAACTAACACTAGAATCGGTGTAGTTGCATGATTCCAATACGTTTCATACCAAGCATGACCAGGTTCGGGGCATCCATTATGTAGTTGGACACCTCGACTTGCAAGTGCCCACTAAATACCTTAAAACAAAGTAACATCTAGGATGAATAAGTGTATCAGCATGATTTATACAACCGAACCTTTCAAGCAACATTTGGTCACCTGCTGACATTTGACACTTCACCCTGATTGGGGCTCAATATAGGTGGGATAGATAAAATGATTGGACGTGCCAGGAACTAATACTTCTGGTAGATAATAACGAGAAATTAAAGTTGCTTGAACTAGAGGACAGATTACTTTAAAACCTGAGCCTTTACAGATTAATGTTTATTTTCATCCTTACAAAAAGAAACTCACCTCAGAAAGTTCTTAAAGATGTGACAGATGAATAAAAAACATTCCAATTTTGCTGGCCAGTGAACGGATTGTTAACTTACCTTTTAAAACATCCGTAATCACTCTAGATTTCTGTAGAGTCTGTATTTTATATTTCAATAACAGCATAACTGAATAAAAGAATGAGTAGAAAATGGCTAGCTCCATCCAGGCCTCAGAGAAAATCCTCCATTCAGCAGATCTCCACTACAAAAATCACATACCCTTTTATTCTCCCTGGATAGTTTCATAATCAGCTGTATGTTAGCAGATGGTATATTCCTTTCCTTGCATCACTAGGAAGCAAAAGTGATTCCACTTGTGGTTCTAGCGCAGCCATCCAATTTTAGGTATGCATCAATTTTGCCTATTGCGGCAAAGACCCTGGAGCAACATGTTGAGAGTCAGGGTAGAATACACCTGAAGATTAACCCCCTCCTCGAAGATGCCCAGGCAGATTACATATCCCAACACCCCCACCAGCCCTACAGAGTAACAATGCTGTAATGGTATCCACCCAAGATGAACTGCAACCAATTCATCAAGTGGTAGTGTAAGTACCATGAGTGTTTTCCATCTGTCAGTGGCAAATGACAAGGTAAATGACTGCAAGCTCTAAGGCCAAGGAACAAGTTACTTACCTTCGGTAACGATGTATCTGTAAGAAACATTAGTTAGTTAGATTCCTCACCTTAGAATATCCCCAGGCGTCAGGCTGGATCTGGAAAGATTTTTGTAGCAACACCCCTTACGCGTCGGTAGGCGTCGTCTGCGGCTCCGCGTCCGTCGTGCGCCGGAATGACGTCGGAGTACTTAGACACCACCCTCGCGCGCTGACGTCAGTTCTTATACATATCTTTCCACGCCAGGGACGCTGAGCCATGCAAGAGACCGACACTGGTGCCAAAAAATCTAGGGCCCTGCAAGGGAGAACCTTAACCCTAGATGTCGGTTCGCAGAACGGGGAGGCTGGGTGGGTCGGTGAGGAATCTAACTAATGTTTCTTACAGATACATCGTTACCGAAGGTAAGTAACTTGCTCATCTGCAAGAAACACGTTAGTTAGATTCCTCACCTTAGAATAGATACCCCAGCAATACCAACCCCGGAGGTGGGCCTGCGAACCAAGATCACATCAGAAAGTCCTGGAGAACAGAACGGCCAAAGTGGCCATCTCGCCGGACTTGGCTGTCCAGGCAATAGTGCTTGGCAAACGTGTGCAGTGAAGCCCACGTCGCCGCCTGACAGATGTCCTGCAAGGGGACTCCCCATCCCAGGGCAGTTGTCGCCGCTGTGGCCCGGGTGGAATAGGCTCTCAGCCCAACAGGAGGGACCTTTTTTGCCAAGGAATAGCAGAGTTTAATACACAACACGACCCATCGCGAGATGGTCCGCTTGTGCACAGCTTTACCCTTCTTAGCACCTACATATCCAACAAAAAGTTGGTCATCCACCCGGAACGGTTTTGTGCGGTCCAAATATTAGGACAGCGCACGTTGTGGGTCCAGACGGTGGAGCCTCTCTTCATCTTTTGAAGGATGCGGAGGCGGAAAGAAGGTGGGCAGCGTGACAGATTGCCCGATGTGAAAGGGAGTCACGACTTTAGGAAGGAAAGAAGGACGGGTCCGGAGGACAACCTTATCCGGATGAACCGAAAGGAAGGGAGGCTTAGCTGACAGAGCCTGGAGCTCACTCACCCGCCTAGCGGAGGTGATAGCCACCAGGAAGGCAGTTTCCAGAGTCAGTAGACGAAGTGGACAGTGGTGAAGGGGCTCAAAGGGAGCGCACATCAGAAAAGTAAGAACAAGGTTCAAGTCCCACTGAGGCATTACGAATGGAACAGGAGGGAACATATGAGTAATGCCCTTGAGAAAACGTGAGACAACAGGGGACTTGAAAAGAGAAGGCTGATCAGGAAGCCGTAAGAAAGCAGAGATTGCAGCAAGATAACCCTTCAAGGTGCCCAGAGCATAGCCCTGCTGGGCCAAAGAAAGAAGAAAGAGGAGAACCTCAGAAAGAGGGGCAGAAAGGGGATCCACAGCCTTTGCTGTGCACCATGCCACAAATTTGTTCCACCGGCAGGCGTATACCGTCTTTGTGGAGGGACTCCTGGCTGCCAGAATGACATCACAGACTTCAGGAGGCAAGTCAAATGGCATCAACTGTCGCCGCTCAATCTCCACGCATGGAGGTGGAGGCTGGACAGGTTTGGGTGGAGGACCGTCCCCTGCTGCTGCAACAGAAGGTCCTCCTGTAGAGGCAGTCGTATCGGGGGATCGATGGACATACTGAGTAGCTCGGGATACCATTACCTTCGTGCCCAATCCGGAGCCACCAAGATGACTTGGGCCCGGTCGCGCCTGATCTTCTTCAGCACTCTGGGCAGAAGTGGTATAGGCGGAAAGGCGTACAACAGACCGCAACTCCACTCGCGACGAAAAGCGTCTCCGAGCGAGTGCCGCCTTGGAAATTCCAACGCGCAGAACTGCTGACAATGCGCGTTCTCTTCGGTGGCGAATAGATCTAACCAAGGCTCTCCCCACTGTAGAAATAGACCTTGCGCCACGTCCGAGTTCAGACGCCATTCGTGATCCATCATGCACCGGCAGCTGAGTTTGTCTGCTCTGGCGTTCAGAGAGCCCGCCAGATGTTGAACCACCAGGGTGATGCCCTGATGTTCCAGCCATGTCCAGAGGCGCAGAGCCTCCTGACAAAGGGTCCACGACCCCACCCCGCCCTGTTTGTTGCAATACCACATGGCGGTGGTGTTGTCCGTGAACACCTGCACGACACTGCCCCGGACAGAGAGAAGGAAGGCTTTTAGTGCAAGTCGGATCGCCCTCAGCTCCAAGAGGTTGATATGGAGCCGAGGCTCCGCCGGAGACCAGAGTCCTCTGATCTCCGCCTCTCCCATATGGCCCCCCCATCCCAGGAGGGTCGCATCCGTCAGTACGACATGCTCCGGTTGGGGTAGGGAGAGGGATCTGCCGCTGACCCAATCGCGATTCGTGAGCCACCACTGCAGCTGGTTCGCAGTGCCCTCCGAGATCAAGACATGGTCGGACAGGTTGCCTCGATGCTGGGCCCACTGAAACTTCAGGTCCCACTGCAGAGCCCGCATCCGCCACCTGGCGTGAGGTACCAACAGGATGCAGGAGGCCATCAGCCCCAGTAGCCGCAGCACCAAGCTGACCGAAACCCAGGACAGAGGCCGGAAGATGGAAATCAGGGCCTGAATGTCCCGGACCCGCTGTTCCGGCGGATAGACCCGGAACTGCGCCGAATCGAGAACCGCCCCAATGAAAAGGAGCTTTTGGGAGGGACTCAGGTGCGACTTCGGCACATTGATGGAGAACCCCAGCGAGTGCAGGAGGTCGGCCGTAGTCTGGAGGTGGGAGACGACCTGCTGGGGCCTTCATCAGCCAGTCGTCGAGATTGGGGAAGACTGGAACCCCTGATCGGCGCAGATGAGCTGCGACCACCGCCATCACTTCCGTGAACACCCGAGGGGCACTGGTGAGGCCGAAGGGGAGCACGGTGAACTGAAAATGCTCCTGACCCACCGTGAACTGCAGGTAATGCCGGTGGGCCGGCAGGACGGGCATGTGGAAATAAGCGTCCTGCAAGTCCAACGCTACCATCCAGTCTCCAGGGTCTAGGGCAGCCAGAACCTGAGCTAAAGTGAGCATCTTGAACCGGTCCTTCCGGAGGAAGGAGTTCACGCTCCTGAGTTCCAAGATCAGGCGTAGGCCCCCTTTGCCCTTCTTGGGAACCAGAAAGTAGTGGGAATAACAACCACAACCTACTTCTGGACCAGGAACGCGCTCGACGGCCTCTTTGGCCAAGAGGGCCGAAACTTCCTCTCGTAGAAGATACAAATGATCCCCCGACTTACGGTGGTTCAGCGGTGGCATGGCTGGAGGGGTCGTCTCGAAGGGGAGGGAGTAGCCCCTTCGGACGATTTGCAGCGCCCACCTGTCCAACGTGATGGAGCGCCAGTGGAGCAGGTGATGGCGAACTCTGCCGCCCACTTGCGTTGAATGGGCCTGAAAGCTCGGACTAGGAGGGCTTTGAGGCGGATGCTGCCGGGGTGGATGTGGACTGACCGGCACGTTGACCTCCAGTACCGCCTCAGTGGAATCCACGTCCGCGACCGCGTGCAGGTTGGTTCTGCAGCCGGTGGCTGGGCGGACGTGAGGAGGCGCCCCTTCCTTGGCCACGAAAGGGATGAAAGGCGTAAGTGTGCGGCCGCGGGCCGAAAGACCCAAGGACTTGGCCATGGCCCGGGAGTCCTTGAACCGAGCCAGCGCACTGTCCGCCTTCTCACCAAAAAGGCGAGCGCCATCAAAGGGCATGTCCATGAGGGAACTCTGGACATCCCCTGAAAATGACGTGGACCTCAGCCAGGCGTGACGCCGAAGCGCCACCGTGGTGGAAATCGCCCGACCCAGCGAGTCCATGGTGTCAAGTCCACACCGTATGACGTGCCGTGCTGCATCTCGACCGTTAGCAAGTGCTTGAGCGAGTCGTGCCCGGGCCTCCACCAGGCACAAGGGCAGCACGTCCTCCACCGTATCCCACAGAGAGTGGGAATAACGGTCCAAAAGGCAAGCGGTATTTAAAGACCGCAGCCCCAAACTCAGGGACGAGAACAGTTTCTTGCCAAACTGTTCCAACCTCTTGGATTCCCGATCCGGAGGAGCGGACGGGAAGGAGGATTGGGAGGTTGAGGCCTGGATAACCAGACTCTCGGGGGGGGGGAAGAGTAAACTGGGGTCGCCCGGAGCAGGGCGGTGGCGCCGGGCAACGTTCAGGTCCACAGGAGGAACTGTGGAGGGCTTGGACCAAGTGCCCTGCAGAACGTCTATGAGGGCCTCATTAAACTGCAGCAGAGGCTCAGTGGAGCTTGCTGTCGGTTGAAGGACCTCTGTGAGGATGTTAGTCCTCACGGCCAATGTAGGCAACTCCAGCCCTAGGGCTTCGGCCGCCTTGCGCAGCACCACTGAAAAAGCTGCACCCTCCTCCGAGGCCACAGTCAGAGGAGAGATGAAGCCAGCGTCCGGCGAAGTGTCCAGACCACTGGCATCCCCCAGTTCGTCTGCCCAGTCCTGTGCAAGTTGACCCTGGAGGGCCATAGGGTTCTCAGACCCCTCCCAGTCGCCCCCGTCATCCGATTCCTGATAAACAGGAGGAACGATCGAAGCCGGACGGTAGATGAAATGGTCATCCATCGACGTCTGGTGCGGCGCCGGAGAGCGCCGTACCGGCGTTGGATCCGGACCGGGCTGAACCGGGGAACGGCGTCGTCCGGAGACGGAGCCGGAGGTGGAACCAGTGTTGGCGCCGGCGGAGGAGGCGTCGTGAGGTCGACCAGCACCGACCGAGATCCAGGCCTGGATCCCTCGGGGACCTGCGGCGTCCGGGCCGGAACAGTCGACGGCGCCGGGGCCGGAGCCGCCGGCACGCGAGGTCGCCCAGTCGAACCTGTGGGGACCGAAGGCGCGCCTACAGGCGTCGACGGCGGAGCCAGGCCCCTCATGGCCGAGAGGAAGGCACTGATCTCCGCCGGAGTCGCATCAGTCCCAGGGACCGGCAGGTATGGGGACGGACGCGGCTCTTGCAGCTCCGACGGAGCCACGGGGGTGGGACCACCCTGACCCTCAGCTGAGTCGCGCGACTGGCGAGGGGAGTCCTAAGAGCGATGTCGTCTCTTGGACTTCTTGGAGTGCTTCGACTTACCCGAAGACCCCGACGAGCGATGACTATGGCTGCGGCTCCGCGACCGGTCCTTGGACCTCCTCCTGGACCGAGAGCGACGCGGAGCCGAGTGCCGAAGCTCGAGAAGCTTACGGGACCGCTCACACCTAGCTTTCGACATCAAGGCCTGGCAATCGAGGCACGACTCCGCGTCATGGTCGGGCCCCAGGCAATACAGGCACCGGCGATGGTGATCAGTCACCGACATCAGGCGATGACCGGCGTCACAGGCCTTGAAACCAGGCATCCTACCGGCACCAGAGTCGAGTCGATAGACCAAAAGAGTCAAAAAAGTTAGTCAAAAAATGACTAGGGGTAAGCTCTTCCCGGATCGGCGCTTACTGGCGCGGTAAAAAGAAGAACTGACGTCAGCGCGCGAGGGCGGCGTCTAAGTACTCCGATGACGTCATTCCGGCGCACGACGCCAACGACTGACGCGGAGCCGCAGACGACGCCTACCGACGCGCAAGGGGTATTGCTACAAAAATCTTTCCGGATCCAGCCTGGCGCCTGGGGATATTCTAAGGTGAGGAATCTAACGTGTTTCTTTCAGATCATGGCTTTAATGTGAAGGCACTTGAATGTCTGCCATAGGTCTATTTGGATAATGTCAAAGGGTTGTTTTGTTCTTCTTTATTTCAGACCAAAGCCATTATTTTACAAGGACCCACAGGGTTTCTTACTGTCTCCACACCTGTTCAATGTCTACATTGAGCCTTTAGGCAGCCTCGTTCCTATTCTTCTATCTTCTCAGGGAAGTATGTCACTCTCACATTAACACCATTAGTAATTATGTGCATTGTTTTGCTTCTTGAGGAGTGCTTCCACATTGCAATACATGAGGTGCTTGACAAGGACTATTTAGTGACCGCAGTTACCATCCTGAAAGAAGGCTTTCCCCACTAAAAGCAACTGAATTAAATAATGAAATCTGATAGAGACATCTAGCCACAGATTCCATACCTTTGAATTTCCCAGGCGCTGGGCTGGATCTATAACACTTTTGCTCGAGCAATACCCTTGTATGCCAGTAGGTGGCGTTGGTCGGCTCCGCGTGACATTGGCAGCATCTGCGCAGGAAGGGACGTCTGTATCACCTATACAGGCGCCACCTCGTCACGCTGACATCAGTTCTTTCTGCGCCAGATAGCGCAGAGTTACCCTCTGTCACTTTATGACAGGCCTTTTGCAATGTTTTGTCGACAATTTGTGTGTAGGTTTTTTTCCAATCATTTTGGAGAAAACTTCTGGATTCAAACCGTGTGGCACCCGCCATTGTGCCATGTCGTGATGGATCCATGCTTATTTTGTCTCTGATGCCTAGGGCAACCACGATTCAAAGTAGTGCTCCGACTGATGGGCCATGGCTCAGAAAGCTTTGAGGGAGCAGTCCCTAAAGCTTCTTGCAGCCCGGCTCCCGTCACCATGCCGTTCGCTGAAGAGGTGTCGTTCTTATTTGAGAGGAAGGTCTGGCCACCACTCCTGGAGTCCCAAGTCCTCATCCTCCCACTTGAAGTTGTCAGATCGGTCAGGTGAGAGGCATAAGAAACACAAGATGTCGAAATATGTTTCAACTTCTCCCTGTCCATCAGCCGACGGGACATAGGAGTCTCAATGCATTAAGCCTCATTCTGTGGAACCTGCACCTGGGTCGGCTCCGCACTTCCCTGCCTTTCCAGGAGCCAGAGAGACCTCAGCCCAGAAAATAATTTTATGCCACCATGTTCCTCATATTTAGGCGACATGACTCTCCCGGTGCGCCTTTGGGCCCCAGATGCTCAGAGGGGGGCCCAATTGGATTTCATGCCGTTGGTACTAACCCAGACGCAGATGTCGCTCAATTGATCCAGTGGAGGATCTGGACCAGCGTGGGTGGTGCCACAGCGACCTCCCCGGTCCCCGTGCTGAGACTCCAGACGCCAGCACCATTTTTATCCCAGACGAACGGAGCCGAATCTGCACCTTACCAACGCCAATGGCATCCTTGGGTCCTAGGTCGGTTCCTCAAGCTTAATCTGAAGGGCTAGGAATGGAGTTAGATTGGAAGGGGTCGCTGGACCCTTTACAAGACCAACCTAAGCACGAAATGGACTGGTATGAGGAATTGGGTGAGGCCAGTGGACTGGATACCTTTCCAGATTCTGGCCTACTTTCTCCCTCTGCTGTGGCTATGGATGAAGGCGCTTCATATGCTATGGTGTTTAGGAGGGCAGCTAAGGTCCTTGAGACCTTCAGCTACCTTCGGTGGAACTCAAGACTAACATCTTGACAGAGGTCCTGCAGCTGGGCAGCTCCTCCTCGGAATCCCTCCTGCCTGTCAACAAGGCTTTAACTGATGTCCTTCTGGGACCTGGTCCAAGCCCAGCACAGGGGCTCCTGTGAATAGGACAATTGCCAGCCGCCATACCCTGCACTGGGTGACCCAAAATTCCTCAACAACCACCCTACCCCTGAGAGCTTGGTGGTTCAAGCCTCTACTTCACAAGGTGGTTCCCAACTGCACCCCCAGACAGGAAATCCAAGAGGCTGGATAGTTGGGGAAAGAAAAAATAAATATTCCGCCAGCCTTGCATTGTGATCGGTGAACACAGCATGCCTATTGGGCTGCTTGCTACAACCACTCCTTGAGGAAAATGGTTGCACAAGTGCTGCCACAGGTCCTGGAGGAGGCCCGGGCCATTCTCTTTCAAGCAGTATTAGACAGGAAAGATGAGGCAAAGTTCACCATTGTTTGTTTGCTTGACACGACCGACTCGCTGGGCAGAGCGATGTCATCAACTGTGGCTGTTCGAAGTAACGCCAGTCTGGGGACTTCTGGCTTTTCTGGGGATGTCCAGGCTTCCCTAATGGACATGCCCTTTGATGGCACCCATCTCTTTAAAGACAAGGAATTCTTGGCCCTGGAGCACTTTAAGCACTCTCAAGCTGTGGCCAACTACTTGGGCCTCTCAGTGGCCATTGGTCCCTCTTCTGCCTTTCATGGCCACGGAAGGAGCTTTGAGCTGCAGCAACTATATCCCAGCCGCAAGACTGTGCAAACTCAGCACATTTTGTGCAGCCGTGGGATGGCCAGAGGTCGGGTCAGTCCACTCCTCCCCCTGCAGCCTCTGACCCTTCCTAGTCCGGCCCTTTAAGATCACGGGCAGCAAGTTAAAGGGAGGATCAGCCATCAGCTTCACCAATGGCAAAACATCACATCAGATAGGTGGGTTCTTCAGATAATCTGAAGGGGCTACTGCCTCCCCTTCTAAACGACTCCTCCCTCAATGCCTCCAACTTATGACCTGCTGACGGAGGACCACCTGAACTTGCTTCAGGAAGACGCCAGGACTCTCTTGGCCAAGGGAGCCATAAAGAGGGAGTAGGATGCGGATGCTATTCTTACTACTTTCTGGTCTCGAAAAAGGACAAGGGCCTTCGTCCTATCCTAGATCTGCGAGCCCTCAACTACTTCCTCAAAAAGGAAAAGTTCATATGCTCACCCTGGCTCAGGTTTTATCTACCCTAGACCTCGGAGACTGTATGGTAGCGTTGAACTTACAGGACGCCTATTTTCACCATTCCCGTCCTGCCAGCTCATCGGTGTTACCTGGGAATCATGGAAGACCATGAGTACTTTCAGTTCACGGTGCTCCCCTTTGGCCTTACAAGCCCTCCTCTGGTATTCACCAAGGCGATGGCAGTGGTCGTAGCTCATCTACGCAGATCACGAGTACCAGTCTTCCCCTATATCGACGAATGGCTAATGATGGCGAGCTCGCCCCAGACTGTCCTATCCCACCTCTAAACTACGGCCAACCTCCTGCTTTCACTGGGGTTCACTATCAACGTGCCAAAGTGACACCTGACTCCCTCTCGGACGCTCCCTTTCATCGTAGCTGTTCTGGACACAGTGGAGTTTCGGGCTATACTTCCGAGGGGGAGAGTCCAGGATATTCAGGCTAGGATACTGCTGTTTCAGTCTTAATCCTCGATTTTGTTGAGACGGACTCTGAGGCTGCTGAGCCTCATGGCCTCCTGAATCCTGCTAGTGACACATGCCAGATGGCATATGCAGGCTCTGCAGTGGGAACGGAGGTTCCATTGGGCGCAGCATAAGGGGAATCTCTCTGACATGTTTCAGATCTCGAAGGGAACTGCACAGGATCTGCAATAGTGGCCAATCAACCACGACTGGGTCAGAGGCAGATCACTCTCCCTTCCCCAACCAGATCACACAATAGTGTGACAGGTGTGTCACTCCTGGGATGGGGCAGCCATCTGGGAGAGGTGAAGATCAGAGGACTCTGGTCTCTAGTGGAATCCAGACTCCACATCAACTTGCTGCAGCACCGGGCGATTTGCTTGGCATTGAAAGCTATACTTCCATCCATAAAGTGGAAGCTGGTTCAGGTGTTCACAAACAATACAACCGCTATGTGGAATTGCAACAAACCGGGCAAGGTGGGGTCGTGGACCCTTTTTCAAGTGGCCCTGCATCTCTGGACATGGCTGGAATAGCAGGGCTTATCCATGGTGGTTCAACACCTGGCATATTCCCAGAACAGCAGGGAGGACGAACTCAGCCGTCAATGCCTAATAGATCACAAATGGAGTCCAGAGGTAGCGCAAGGTCTCTTTCAAACGTGGGGAAAGCCTTGGTAAGATTTATTCGCCTCCACCAAGAACGTGCAATGTCAGAAGTTATGCGCGCTGGAGTTTCCAAGGCGGCACTGGCTCGGCAACGCTTTTCGTCTCGAGCTCAGGTCTCCTATACGCCTCTCCGCCAATACCACTCCTGACCAGAGGGATCAAGACGATCAGGAGCGACCAGGCCCAAGTCATTCTTGAGGCTACGGACTGAGCATGGAGAGAATGGTATGGCAAGCTTCTCCAACTAAGCATCGATCCTCGGATTAGGCTGCCCCTTCGTGAGGATCTTCAGTCGCAGGGCAAGGTCCTCTACCCAAACCGGTCAACTTTATACCTTCTTGAGTGGAGACTAAGCAGCAGCAGTTGGCAACAATCAACCTTCCTCCCTTAGTCTGTCATGCTATTTTGGCAGCCAGGTGTCCCTCTACCAAGACTCTTTACACCGGCCAGGGGCTAACATTTTTAAAATACTGTACAGAAAGGCCTACTGATCCTCTTTCTGCTTCCCTCTCTTAAGTCCTTCTCTTTATTTTGACCCTTGCCCAGCATAGCTCTGGGCCCTCTTCAGCCTTGTCTGCCTTCTTGAGGCTACCTGATCAACCCTCTTTATTTAAACCCCCTATTGTAAATAGATTTCTTAAGGGGCTTCATCATGCCTCAGTGGGACCCTAATTTTGTTCTCATCTTCCTGATGTGCGATCGTTCGAACCTCTGTACAACTGCCACCTCTGGCTGCTTACCATCAAAACAGCATATTTAGTGGCAATAACGTCTGCCAGGAGGGTGAGTGGATTGCAGATTCTGTCATCCAAGCCTCCTAACCTGACTAGCTTCCCTGGTAAATTGGTGCTTCGCAGTAGGGCCTCTTTCTTACCGAAAGTAGTAACACCATTCCATGTGGGGCAGTCAGTCACTTTGCCTACTTTCTATGCTCCTCCACGCCCCTCTAAGAGGAAGAACGACTCCACCGTCTGGACTGAAAAAAGAGTGTTGTCATTTTATCTTGACCGGCTCTTCGTGGGGAACGATGGATCCAAGGAAGGTCGTGCAGTGCAGAAGAGGACTATCTCGTGATGGTTGTCCTCTGCATCAAAATTTGCTATGCTCTGGCCAAAAAACGGCATACTGAAGGCTTAAAAGGGATCATTCTACCAGAGCTAAGGCTGAAATGTGGAGTTCCAGTCCTTGACATTTGCCAGGCAGCAAAGTGGGCATCCCTGCACACGTTTACCACTACTACCTGGACAGTCAAGTCCGAAGGGATGGCTTTTTTGGCGGCTCTGTCCTGCGGGCCTTTCTGGTCTAACTTGGTTTGCAATCCCTCCTCCGGGAATGGAATTGCTTGGATATTTATTCAAAGGTAAGGAATCAGAGGCTAGATGTCTATCAGATGGACAAGTTGCTAATCTTCGATAACGCCTTATCTGGTAGAGATATAATCTAGCTGCAGATTCCTTACTGACTCACCCTTCCTCCCCACACTCCGGACAGGTTCTTAGGGTCAGTGCTGTTCCCTTTCAGGGCCCTAGTTTTTCACAAGCACACCACTGTTAGTACACTTTATTACTACGTGCTCCTGGCATGGAAAGTCGTGAAAAGTAACTGACATCGGTGCGCTGAATTGGCGCCTATGTAGTTAACACGTATAGGAGGCTGGCACAGTATATGGGGAACACCTATAGGTGAGAGACCCTGCACTAAGTCCAAGCACCCTTCGTGACAGTGTAAGAGGTCCCTGATAACCAAAGCTCTTAAGGGATAGCTGAGATCAGCTAAGGCTTATCCAGGAGTGTGTAAAGGGGGGACATTTACCACACAAGTCAGTCAGTGAGAGTCACACAGGAAAGAATCACACCAGTGTTAGAAAAATAGGTACTATTTATTACAACACCAGTCACTAAATTACTATTGTAATTCTCCAAACCAGAGATATGCATACACAACAAATAAATCAGCAAAACAGCTAAGTAAACTCATAAAAACACACGGGTCTCGGGGGGGGGGGGGGGGGGATGTCGAGACCACTCCGCGACGCGAACATTTCAAACACCTCCTTTAAGCTGTTACAGCCTTTTTTAGGTAAGCTCCTTTCCTCCTTAGACACCCCGCCAATCTCTACGATCTTCTCTTAGATCCACATCACTTGTCATTTTTTCATGTAGGTCGACTCTGACCCAGCATCCAACGGCACAGACCGCGGCAGTCTGCATCCTTTACTCTCCTTGTACTTTGCCTGGACTTCGACTCGGTCTTTGCCTGAAACAAATCTCCTCCAAGTCACTCTGACCTGGATCTAGGTATTACTTTAACTATCTTTCGCTCGCTGCCCTCAAGCACTCTACGCACTGGAACTGTTTTCACACGCGCGTCACCAGTGCATGCGTTTGCCACTTTTTAAATTATTCCTTGTTTCTCTTACGCAATCCCACACCCACTTTGCTTTCAACACCGGCGCTTTACTGGCACTCCGCTAGTTTCGCGGGTTTTTCACCACTCACCAAGCTCTCTACCGTATTGTGCGTTTTATCAACACACGCGTAGGACTATGACTTTTAGCACACATTGCTTGTTATTTCATAATTCTTTTACTCTTGCTTAGCAATTTTGTACATTCTGCTTACTTCTCCAGTATCGTTGTACTCACGTGCGAACCGCTTAGGTTGGTCTGAAATACACTGCCCTCACCAGCACCCAATTTGTTTTCAAATTGTTTTCTGCCCAAGCTAACTTTCATATGTCTCTTTTTCTTTTTTCATCCTTTATTCCTTCCACCAGTTTTATTGATTACAGGCATATCATTGTTAATGTCCTGATGATGAGCCTATATCTTTTGTAAGGATCAAAACGCCTTTGACTTGTTGTACGCCTTATACACCTCTTTATTTAATACTTATTATGTGTAATGGTGTCTCCACTATAATTTGTTTGTCCTATCAAAATGTGTCTCATACAAACAATTTACTCTGCCTGAGCCTTTTTGTTTCATGTTCTACGTCCTTCCCACTAAGTTAAATACAGGCTTCTGTCCCACTTATTTTGTTTCTTACTGAATTTTGTTTATATTTAAGCAACTATATATTAAAAACACCTGTGGTTATGGGCAGCTGTAAAATATAGTACTGATTGGGTCTATATTTATTGTTTGCTCTCATTAATCCTTGTCTAGGGACCACTGTCTTTAGAAATAACTTTTAAAGTAAGGGCTGTTCTGACATTTTCTGAAATGTTTATTTCGCCTTCTTGTTCCCCTTCCTCCACTGCATTCGTACGTAGTGCTGGTGCAGCAAGGTCTTAATCAGCCATTGTTGTAAAAGGAAACCGAGAAGGTTTTATGCACAAAAGGAACTATTTGTCCTTCAGGCTTGAAAAAACCTACAGCCAATACATAGGATATGCCTACTCAGCTGTTGCGAATTTTTTCCCTCCCAGTCCAGACCTCTCTGGAATAAATGTGGGTAGGGATCTCTGAGAAAGGCACGACTGAACTACTCATATTTGACGGTTAAATAAGTACCAAACCAACGCTGGCTGCGCCATGTCGTCTAGTTCCTATAAACCTATATAGGATCTGTGCGTTTAGACAACATAGACTGTGGGATTGGAGTCCAGACTGATTCCAGACACCCCCATCGGGCATGTTCGCCTGTAAACCTAGCTAGCTCACAGTCCCACTGAAAACTCCTCTTACCAAGGAGAGAATAGTTTTGGGCAACTATCGAACAGGACAACCCAGCCCCATCTGGGATCGTGGAAACAGTACAGTACTTTTCACTCAGTCACTCGTGCTCACTTGGTCTCAGAGAGAGAAACACAGAATAAACGGTGAAGACGTTTTCAATAAGCATTTATTGAACCAGCGTCATTCTAATATAAATTGGTGTGCTGAAACAACCATAAGACAGAAACAGATATAAATGTTTATAAGCACAAACATGGTAGATTCCTACCATCGTGCTAAAACAATGAATACAGGCAGGTATATAAATACATGACAGTAATAATGCGTACTCCTAAAATGCAACCCTAACTAGATGTACCAAAGTGTACCTAGCATGTATGTAGGTGTAGAGCCAAGAATTCCCCAAGGCTGAAGCCAACCCCATCACCTGAAGTGAGAGACTGTGGGAACCAGTCTTGTTCTCGAGATGGACACCCTGCAAGGGATGTCAGACCACTGTGAGCTGGAATGTCTGCATGCAGGAACCTCAGCGCCTTGTCAGCATGGAAGTCTTTCGCCTCTGTCTGCCTTGGCAAAGATATTCTGTATATATATCCAAAAGGTACCCTTAGGGGATTCTACCTTGCTGTGCCATGTCGGTCTAGGATTATGGAAGGGATGACCCTTATACATAGTTATTAAGCAGAAGATGGTAATCCTGCTGTGATTCTGAGAATCTTCATGCATAATTAATGAAGATAGTTTTTGGGGAAAACCACACAACATTTTAGCTTAACCTCTTCACTGCGGCGCAAATTTCGCCGCAGTGCTGGACATTCCAATCGCAGGCGTGGTCATGACGTCTCCCGGCCGTCGTCCGCACACGCCCATTGTGACTGATGACGACCGGGTGACGTCATGAGCATGGAAGAGGTTAACTAGGTAAAAGGTCAATACCAAAACCCGTTATGCAGTGTAATGGTACGGTAAATATAGGTGAAGGGTCAGGAGACAACTCAGGCCTATATTGGGGTTCCCTAAGAAACATAACAGCAGTTTGTAGAAGGAGCAAATACAGAACCATTATTTAAAGCAGTTTTGGGAAATGTTTTAAATGTCTGCATATCTAAATAGTGCAAACCTAGCTTGAAAGCAACACAGGGCTGTATAAAAAAAATAAAAGTGTTGCATAAAGAGGCAAGCTAGAAAGAAAGAATACTTCTCGTCATAAGTGTCTGCTGAACTGTTCATGTCATGACTTTGGAGGGTCTTCTGCTGTTTTCTGACATGGAAGAGTGAGTGAAGTAGATTGTTGATGTTTTTATTGGAATTGAGGTCCAGATCTTTCGTGAGCAGCATAAGAAGCTTTCTTTATTTCCTTTTTTTATTGATATTAATCCTAGTGATGTTCTGGCTTCATGTGTGGTATTCACCACTAGAGGGAGTGATGGTGTCTGCTAAGAAGGGTGGTGTGGTTGAAGAGTTCGTACGTTCAGAAGTGTTCGTAAATGGGATAAGGATGGGACTAAGAAACAGGATGCCACTCCACTAGTGAGATTCCATTTTCACAGAGTGCGGCATGCCCTTCGGGAGCTACTTGGTGACGATATGACTGAGCCGCCGGATGTCACCCCCTTCTAATTGATCTTACGATCTGAGTCTCCTTGTGGTCTGGTGTCTAGTATTTATGGTACCATCCAGAGCTACTACAAAAATGTCTATACTAAGTCACGATTAAAGTGGCTATGTGACTTGGAGGTGGCTTGACGATGACATCTAGAGCTACGGCTGCGAAGCTACGCGGCGTATTTCATTAAATGGTTACCATCGTTTAATCCATTTCAGATTCTTACACAGAGTATATTATACACCTCCCCGCCTGCATGGATATGGATTGCGGGAAACAGCGGAGTGTGATAGATGTAGAACCAACCCAGCAGATTTCTTACATGCAGCCTGGCTATGCCCAGATATAGCTATGTTCTGGGGTCTGATATTTCAAAAAAGGAGCGAAATTACAGGGACATTAATACCACAGGACCCCTTATTGGCCCTTCTTGATTACTCAAAACGGATCAATAAAGATATCCGTCATTTGATAGATATGGGGTTATTGATCACAAAGCGTAGAATGGCAATGCGTTGGGCGCGTGGGCCAGCCCCTACCATTGAAGAATGGTCAAATGATATGTTTTATTGCAACACACAACTATATAGTGAATTGCTCCCTCCACAGAACTGCCCCAAAAACATTTGGGGACTATACCAAACCTATTTAGCAGGGAAGTTTTCAAAGGGGCCAGCGTAGAGTATCATTACAAAGCTGAGAAACATACGCCGGGAAAGATCGCTGGGTGGTAGTTTTTCTCTTTCTTTTTTCTTTTGGATGTCACGTTCCTGATGGGAGGTCTTGAGATGGTGCTAGACAGCTGATTTCTATCTACTGTTTGGGCATGGATGCTTAGAATTTTTATGAATACTCTCTGCTGGTACTTAGATGGGATGCAAGCTAGAGCCTCTATCGCCATAATAAACTAAAACAAGAGTGCCATCCCTGCGCTAGACGCTCTTACTTGATGCTGCCCATGCTTACGGTCATGAATAGACGTCAATATTTGTGCAATCTGTGTTTATCAACAATGTATTAGATAGCAGTCACTGATGTCGTTTTCTTTTCCTTTAATTTTCTTCATTCTTTTATCATATAATGTTGACATCTTTGGATATGATTATATTGCACGCAATAAAACCTTAGTAAAAAACCAAAACAAAAAAAAAATAATAATAATAATTAACAGGTCTTAACTCCTGAATCCTAAAATTGTGCAGGTCATATTTTTGCTGCTAATGCAACACTATCATAACTTGGTCAACGATATGAAAATTGGGTTTGCCTTGTAAAGTTGTAACAACAGTGTTATATTGCTGCCTTAAATAGTACATCTTTAGTCTGACTAAACAAAACATCATACTATGGCCCCTGTGGGCAAAGGCATGTTGCATGGCCGCCTTACAGGTCTGTTAAAAGTGGACACAAAAAGTGTCAATGTGCCAAGCTGAACAGCAGACTCTATTGGTGATTATAGATATCAATATCAACCACTTTCCTATAATTTAGTGCAGATAGTGCATGTGTCCTGCCATCATGCACATTGAGGACCTAAAAAGAGCCACCAAACGTGGAATGTAAAAACAACTTTACAAAACATTTCATTGAATTAGAGGCAGGTCCTTTGGGAGTCTTAGTGTCTAAGTTAAGACTGTACCTCGTCTCTAATTTTCTTAGAGCGGCTTCATGATTGCCTCCTCGCCTTGAGCTGGGTATAGTATCTAGTACATAGTACTTACGGTCGTTTAGGTTACTGTCGTGAATGTCTTTAAAATGTCAGGCCACAGGATAAGACGGATCAAAGTTTGTTATTGCACAAATGTCTTGGAGGATCAGCTTGTGGACTATTAGCTTAGTGCTACCGACATATCGTGGCCCGCATGTACAGTCCAACACATAAATGGCACATTCTGTTTTGTAAGTGAGGAGTTAATAAATTGTGCTTGGTCTATCGTGAAAGGGGGTGGAGAATTGCAAGTTATTTAAACCAAATTGGCATGTCTTCCATGAATTACATTTAAAGAATTGCTCGATGTGAGCCAAGTGACCCCCTCTGAGATTTCTGGACTGCTCTTCACAAGGGCATTACTCAGAGGTAGCTCTTCTAAATGTAATTGTAGGTGATGTGGTAAGTTGTGGGCCTATAACAGGATCGCTGACAACTAAAGGCAATTTTTTTCTACTTATGGATCTCAGCTGTTCTTGCTTTTTTAGGTCAAAATCAGGCTTGCCTTACCCTCACTCTCTTGTTTTGTTATCAGATTTGTTTACCAAACTGTCACACTTGCACTTCCTAAGTCTTGTGATTTAATAATGCCTAAAACTATGCTTAGCGCAGTATATCCCCTTGCTAAAAATCTTGCTTTGATGTTACTTTGAGCCATTATTCGATCCGAATTACTGCTACAGATTTAGCGCCCTAGCATTTCTCTATAAGGGATACTGCGGATTAGATGACTGGGGTGAAAGCTACCAACATGAAGTAACAAATTTCCCTCTGGTTCTTTCCTATGCAAGCTGGTTTCAATCCTGTAATTTTTAATAAATACATGTACATCCACGCACTCCCAAAAAAAAAAAAAAAAAAAAAAAAAAACAGCATCAGGGCTTATTGTCGATATGAATTTGATTTCATTACAATTGATCTCGGTCACAAATGTCTGTGCACTTTCTCTTGAACCCCTCCATTTGACAAATAAATCATCAATGTATCGCTGCCAGCAGGCCATGTGCTTCTCCAATTGCTCGCTATAGTTTGCCAAGAAGAACCTCTCCTCCCACCAGTCCACGTGAAGACATGCATAACCGGGGGAGAAGCTGGCCCCCATTGCGACCCCCACGGATCTGCTGGAAGATTTCATCATTAAACATGAATAGGCTGTTCTCAAAACAAAATTGCGTCATACTCAATAACATTTTGCTATAGTCATATAACCATATTGGTCTGCTGCTAAAGAAGTGTTGCATCGCTCTGAGACCATCTTTATGATTAATACTAGTATAAAGAGTAAGAACATCGAGAGGCTGTCCATTTTTAGCAGAGATAATCAGCCTGCCAAGTGGTTTGGTAGGGTTTTTATGAATTTTAGGAATGAAATAGATAACTGGCATTACCAGATAATCGTTCCGTAAAGATTTATATTCATTAGCAGTGACTAGGCCACCATTCTTCCCTGATAAAAGCTTGGAATAGAACTCATTATGCATTGCTCTAGTTTCTTGAATGCTCATTCTCTTATAGCATCCTATATCATTGATGTGTTTAAAAGCTTCTTTTGTGTAATCTGATATGGGCCAAATGACGGTATTACAGCTCTTGTAAGTATTTCAAATCACTAGCTGTTTGTTGTTCTGTAGTTTGTAAATTAATTTTTGATATTTTCTGTTGTGGTTGTTATACTCGCTGTGCATTCTCTGAATTTGATGATTTAATTTTTTGATCTGCGATTGATGATTTTTCATTAAAAATATCAATAGAGTCACGTGGCATAATTGGTAAAAAAGTTGATTTAGGTTTGGTGGTCGTTAATACAGTGCCATGAGTTCTTAGTCCATGTTTCATTACTGTTGCTTGTGTGGATACCTCGGGCCTCATCTCCTTATTGTCATTTTGCGGCTTCTGTAATTCCTGGATGAAATGTAAATCCGAAATTTGAAGGTTGTGCAGACTGTTGGCAGGAATAACTACAGAAGGCATCCCATTGTTTATACTATTAGCTCTCAAAAGATGATATTTTTTGAGTTTCAGCTTACGAATAAACTTGTAAACGTCACTCCTAGTTTGACTATAGCTGAAATTGCTTTCTGGACAGAATGACAGTCCAAGTGATAAAAGCTGCGTTTCTGCTTCATCCAAAGTTACCTCCGACTCCGATTGCTAAGAGGTCTTCAGAAGACAAGCCCCCTTTCTCCACCACTCTGGAAATGAGACTAATGGTCCACTACTGTTTGGGGG
Source organism: Triturus cristatus (assembly GCF_964204655.1). Lineage (NCBI taxonomy): Eukaryota > Metazoa > Chordata > Amphibia > Caudata > Salamandridae > Triturus > Triturus cristatus. The sequence continues at coordinate 509,891,678 of NC_140584.1, read as the reverse complement.
ATGAAGTCAACTTCACTCCTGAGGGACCATGGGGGCCTAGAAGCCCTCCTGGTAACTTCTGTAAGTCCCACACAGCTGGATTCCTGAGAGATGGTTGGAGGCCCAGCCCCTTTTCTTGCGACTACTAGTTAAAAAACCATAGCTATTCAATGAAAAAACCAAGGCCAACAGCTGAACAATCCCAGATAATATAAACCTCTGAAGCAAGACTCTACAAGGAACCAAAGAATGACAAGACTCTGGTACAGAGAGGCAAAGATTGATAATGGATCACTGCAACCAAATAAGATTTTTTGATCCACAAACCCCAAAATCCACCTCCTGACAGATCCACTGAGTCTATTTTATGGTCCTTATTGGAACCACTCTCACAAATTAGGGATTTTTTAAATTTGTTTTTAGACTTATGGTCTCCAAGATGCAGGGATGTGGAATTCCTATAACCCGACGCCCAGGACATACTGTTTGGGGTCAAGGGTAACAAGTTTTCATGTGTATTTTGTCCTTAGGACAAGTAGGTCCAACCCCCTACAGCACAAACCCCTTTGTCTGCCAGTTTAGAGTACCACATTATTAATAAGGGAAAGGCATTGCCTTCAGCTAAGGTAATATATGTGTCCATGTGTTAATGCTGTTCAAATCTCTATTTATGGTTCATTAATGCAAAGCCTTTATTATTAGGGTGAGCTCTCTAAGTAAATGTTGTAAGCTCAGACTGCACGACTGACAGTGGTTAGGGGACAAAAATGTGCCACACGTTTGCAAAGTTTAACAATATGAGGATATGTATACTGCTTCCAGAATGCTCTGATTACATGCAAATATTTACAGAAGCCTGAAAGCAAGTTTGATGATTCTTTGCTTTCAAAATAAAATTTTCACCAAAAAAATGCAAGCACATTTTGCTAAACTACTGAAGAAATGTAGGTACCATTTCTTTGCAGCATCATTTAGTAAAATGTGTTGATGCATGCTAGTATTTCCCCAAAATATTAATAACGAAAATTAAGTGTAACTAGTATTATTAAGATTATGGGAAACAAAAATAAACAAGCATTGGTAAAGCCAGTAGATCTGAAATTGTTGGTCAGCCTTTTGGTTTTGTCAATGCGTGATTTGTTTTGGCATGGTTTTTGTAAAACATTATTAGTGTGGGAGCTGCTGGGCCCTTGCCATTATAACAAACATAGGCAAAAGCAAAAATTGTTTTGGTCTCAAAAAGCACACATTGCATAGTAGTTCCTGGCACTGAACAAAACAAGTGTATCAATATGCTCCTTGTGAAAGAACAGAATGCTGTCACTCCCAGTGAAGCTAGCCAATAGAAAGAGAGAGAACATCTTAACACACAAAAGGTCATGGTTAACGCCAGACCTATAGGGGCCCAATTATTAAATAAAGCGCACCCATGTTCTTGAATTAAGTGCAGATGTACAACTTTCGTAAATTTACAAGACTTTACATAAGTAGGCCAAGAAATAGTACTCCTAGAAAATATTTGTGAACTGCATTTTAGCATGATCAAATATGCAGGCTTAGATTTGCTCATGCAAAAATCTAAGTGTTTGCAAGTTCACTTTCCCTCTACCCACTTATTTCCCAACCCTTGAAGAAGTTTTGGGTCTGCCATTGTCGGGAGTAAATATCCAAACTTTCTCAGTATGGGAAAAGATTAGAGAAGAGTTGATGAAAACTCTTAAAACATACAAGTTAGTAGATTTGCACAGACTCAGAAGGGCCTTCCAATCCTGGAACTACTGCTTACCATTACCTTCAGCCCCAGTATGTCGATCTGCGGAAACAAGGCAATATAAGGGAATTGCTGATATTCAAACCCTTCTTTAAAGTAGCCCTGGCATAAACAGAGAGGCTATTTTCAGAGCTCTTATATAAGGAGATTGCGGTCATAATTTATCGCCGCATTACATTGCACAAAAGGGACAACTGGATTTTTTTTACAGGACAAGTAGATTTATGAAGCAACCTGCCCCATGGACAAGTAGATATTTCATTAAATTCCACACCCATGAAGATGCCATCATACTTGCAAGAAAACAAACATGCCCTAACTATTTTGACTGATGTCCCTTTCGATATATAGAAAAACATTAGTTTCCTTTGACTTGGAGGCTTTATATACTAATATCCCACAAGATGAGACTCCAGATGCTAGAATCCTTACTATGTGGCCAAACAAGAGATGACATGACCCCACTTCCTTTATAATGGAATGTGCAACCTTAGACATCTATTTCAGAATCGACTGTACTGGCAAAATAAAAAAAAGGAATTTCAAAGAGCAGTACCCCAAATATATCAAATTTGTACATGCATGATTTTGAAACAACACACATGTATCCCACTGATAGCCCTTATCTGACCAATCTCAAACTATGGAGAAGATCTATTGATGAAATCCTTGTATTTTGGGAACGTCACTCTGAACTGCTTCTCCATTTTACACACTGGCTGAATACCAGGAATGACCACATACATTTCACTTATTAATATAGTAAACCTCGACTTCTATTTTTAGACTGCTATATTCAAAGTATAGGTAAATATGGTGAGAACTCTTTAAAAAAAAATAATAATAAAAAAAAAAAAATACATGGCATGAAACTCTATACTTTAGTACTTTGACGTTTCCACCCAAGGACCCTACGCAACAACCTACCTGTAGGTTAATTCTTGAGAATACACAGAACTGTTCTGAATTAGAATTTTTCTTAAAATTGACAGTGAATAAGTGAAAATCTCATACCGAGGAATTATTCCTCCTATATGGTTCAGAAAGCACCATATGGATGCACTCCTTGACAATCAGCCTAGACCCACTTCTAACAAACTGGTGTGTATAAACACGTGACCAATACTATAAACAAGCATTTGCAATGCAATAGGTCTCGCATTTACGTGAGTTTGAGCTATTGACATTGCAAATAACAATGCCTTTTATTTTTGTTTTCGTTTTCAAAACATAAATAAAAGGCAGTGTCATTTACAATGCCAATAGCTTTATCTCGTGTAACTGCGAGACCTATTGCATTGCAAATGATTGCTGTTTTGAGAATCTGGTCACCCTATTACAAGGCCAAATATTTTAAAGACTCGGGTTGTGCACTGACTCTCGGAGCCAGAACCGATCCGTGCCTCTGCTACCCCTGTTTATTTGTTAGCTCATCAAACTCTAAAGATTTATTTTATTCTCCTTAACGTTCCCAACATCTGCAGGCAGTGGGCGGGGCCTGATGAGCTCGCAGGCAGCACTCGCAGTGTGCGCCGGAAGCTGTAGACCCAAGGTACGCCGGGAGCTGTAGTTCGTTCGTTCCCGGAAGTGGGGGCAGGACACCTACGAGGCTGGGCCAGCCAGGCAGCTGCTATGGCTTGGGAGTGAAGGGGAGCGGCTGGTGCAGCAGTGACCGGCTGCGGCGATGGAGGTGTGCAGTGGCCGTCTGCAGGAGCCGCCTCTGCAGGGTGACAGCAGGTGAGGAGAGACAGAGACTGTCATGGTGGGAGTGGCGCGGCTGTGTGTCTTAGGGGCGGCGTGATGAGTGTGGAGGGTCATCGCTGGGAGTGGTCTTCAGTGGAGCAGCTGCAGTCATATGGGACAGTTGTGTGTAATCCTGTTTTGTGGCCAGAATATTCTCTCCGTCCTGCAGCCTCTTTCCAAAATCTCAGTTATTTCTTTAGCGAGGTGACATGGTTTTGTTTACTCCAAGCAAGTTCCATGCGTGTTGCAAGAGCCTGCCGTCGCATCATGATTTTGCCTCCTCAGCTGGAAGAATAAGCATCGGTGCATTTCTTTTGTGCATTTTGAACTATTATTTTTAAGATGAACATTTAGTACCAGCATACATAATATAGGTTGTGCACATGTCTATTCGTGCATGAAAATAAAGGGTGTGCAGTGTAGTTTCACCATAATAATAAGAGGGTGTGCACATACAATCGTACTGTACGTAACGAACAAGTTACTTACCTTCGGTAACGATGTATCTGTAAGAAACATTAGTTAGTTAGATTCCTCACCTTAGAATATCCCCAGGCGTCAGACTGGATCCGGAAGATTTTTCGTCAGCAATACCCCTTGCGCGTCGCTAGGCGTCGTCTGCGGCTCCGCGTCCGTCGTCGGCGTCGTGCGCCGGGATGACGTCGTCGGAGTACTTAGACGCCGCCCTCGCGCGCTGACGTCAGTTCTTGTACATAGCCTTCCGCGCCAGGAACGCAGAGCCATGCAAAGACCGACACTGGTGCCAAAAAATAAAATCTAGGGGCCTGAAAGGACAACCTTAACCCTAGATGTCAGTTCGCAGAACGGGGAGGATGGGTGGGTCGGTGAGGAATTTAACTAACTAATGTTTCTTACAGATACATCGTTACCGAAGGTAAGTAACTTGTTCATCTGAAAGAAACACGTTAGTTAGATTCCTCACCTTAGAATAGATACCCAAGCAATACCATCCCCGGTGGTGGGTCTGCGAACCAAGATCACACCAGAAAGTCCTGGAGGACAGAACGGCCAAAGAAGCCATCCCTCCGGACTTGGCTGTCAAGGCAATAATGCCTGGCAAACGTGTGTAGCGAAGCCCACGTCGCCGCCTGACAGATGTTCTGCAAAGGGACTCCCCGTCCCAAGGCAGTAGTAGCCGCCGTGGCCCGAGTAGAATGGGCGCGCAGCCCAGCAGGAGGGTCCTTTTTAGCCAAGGAATAGCAAATTTTTATACACAAAACGACCCACCGAGAGATGGTCCGTTTGTGCACAGCTTTCCCCTTCTTAGCGCCCACGTACCCAACAAAAAGCTGGTCGTCCACCCGGAACTGTTTTGTGCGGTCCAGATAAAAGGAGAGCGCACGTTTTGGGTCCAGACGGTGGAGCCTCTCTTCCTCTTTGGAAGGATGCGGAGGCGGAAAGAAGGTGGGCAAGGTGACAGACTGCCCAAGGTGAAATGGAGTCACCACTTTAGGAAGAAAGGAGGGACGAGGCCGAAGGACAACCTTGTCCGGATGAACAGACAGAAAAGGAGGCTTTGAAGATAAAGCCTGGAGCTCACTCACCCGTCTAGCCGAGGTGATGGCTACCAGAAAAGCAGTCTTAAGAGTCAGAAGACGAAGAGGGCAATTGTGAAGAGGCTCGAAGGGAGCGCACATCAAGAATGTCAAGACCAGATTCAAGTCCCACTGAGGCATTACAAAAGGGACCGGAGGGAACGTGTGTGTAATGCCTTTGAGAAAGCGTGTAACCACAGGGGACTTGAAAAGAGAAGGCTGATCAGGAAGCCGCAAGAAGGCGGAGATCGCAGCAAGATAACCTTTCAGGGTGCCCAGGGCAGAGCCCTGCCGGGCCAGAGAAAGAAGAAAGAGGAGAACCTCAGAAAGAGGGGCGGAAAGGGGATCCACAGCCTTTGCTGTGCACCATGCCACAAATTTGTTCCACCGGCAGGCGTATACCGACTTTGTGGAGGGACGCCTGGCTGCCAGAATGATATCACAGACTTCAGGAGGCAAGTCAAATGGCATCAACTGCCGCCGCTCAATCTCCACGCATGGAGGTGGAGGCTGGACAGGTTCGGGTGGAGGACCGTCCCCTGCTGCTGCGACAGAAGATCCTCCCGAAGGGGCAGACGAATCGGGGGATCGGTCAACATACTGAGTAGCTCGGGATACCAGTATCTTCGTGCCCAATCCGGAGCCACCAAGATGACTTGGGCCCAGTCGTGCCTGATCTTCTTCAGCACTCTGGGCAGAAGTGGTATAGGCGGAAAGGCGTACAACAGACCGCAACTCCACTCGTGACGAAAAGCGTCGCCGAGCGAGTGCCGCCTTGGAAATTCCAACGCGCAGAACTGTTGACATTGCGCGTTCTCTTCGGTGGCGAATAGATCTAACCAAGGCTCTCCCCACTGCTGAAAGAGACCTTGCGCCACTTCGGAGTGCAGACGCCATTCGTGATCCATCATGCACCGGCGGCTGAGTTCGTCTGCTCTGGCGTTCAGAGAGCCCGCCAGATGTTGAACCACCAGGGTGACGCCCTGGTGTTCCAGCCATGTCCAGAGGCGCAGAGCCTCCTGACAAAGGGTCCACGACCCCACCCCGCCCTGTTTGTTGCAATACCACATGGCGGTGGTGTTGTCCGTGAACACCTGCACGACACTTCCCCTGACAGAGGGAAGGAAGGCTTTCAGTGCAAGCCGGATCGCTCTCAACTCCAACAGGTTGATGTGGAGGCGAGACTCCGCCGGAGACCAGAGGCCTCTGATCTCCGCCTCTCCCATATGGCCACCCCATCCCAGGAGGGACGCATCCGTCACTACGACATGCTCCGGTTGGGGAAGGGAGAGGCTCTTGCCCTTGACCCACTCGCGGTCCGTGAGCCACCACTGCAACTGTTGTGCAGTGCCCTCCGAGATCAAGACATGGTCGGACAGGTTGCCGTGATGCTGGGCCCACTGAAACTTCAGGTCCCAGTGCAGAGCCCGCATGCGCCGCCTGGCGTGATGCACTAGTAGGATGCAGGAGGCCATCAGCCCCAGAAGCCGCAACACTAGCCTGACCGAAACCCGGGATAGAGGCCGAAAGATGGGAATCAGGGCCTGTATATCCCGGACCCGCTGTTCCGGTGGATGGACCCGGAACTGCGCCGAATCGAGAACCGCTCCGATGAAGAGGAGCTTCTGAGAGGGACTCAGGTGTGACTTCGGCACGTTGATGGAAAACCCCAGCAAATGCAGGAGATCCGCCGTAGTCTGGAGGTGGGAGACGACTGCCTGGGGCGAGCCCGCCTTCAACAACCAGTCGTCGAGATAGGGGAAGACTGGAACCCCTGATCTGCGCAGATGAGCTGCGACCACCGCCATCACTTTCGTGAACACCCGAGGGGCACTGGTGAGGCCGAAGGGGAGCACGGTAAACTGAAAGTGCTCTTGGCCCACCGTGAACCGCAGGTAACGCCGGTGGGCCGGCAGGACGGGGATATGGAAATATGCGTCCTGCAAGTCCAACGCTACCATCCAGTCTCCAGGGTCTAGGGCAGCTAAAACCTGAGCCAACGTTAGCATCTTGAACCTTTCCTTTTGGAGGAAGGCATTGACGTTCCGGAGGTCCAAGATAGGGCGTAGGCCCCCCTTGCCCTTCTTGGGAACCAGAAAGTAGTGGGAATAACAACCACGACCTACTTCTGGACTCGGAACGCGCTCGACGGCCCCCTTGGCCAAGAGAGCCGAAACTTCCTCGCGGAGAAGATTCAAATGATCCCCCGAGATACGGTGGTGCTGCGGTGGCATGGCTGGAGGGGTCGTCTCGAAGGGGAGGGAGTAGCCCCTTCGGACGATTTGCAGCACCCACCTGTCCGATGTTATGGACCGCCAGTGGAGCAGGTGATGGCGAACTCTGCCGCCCACTGGCGTGGTATGGGCCTGAAAGCTCGGACTAGGAGGGCTTTGAGGCGGATGCTGCCGGGGTGGAAGTGGGCTGACCACGTCGGCCTCCATTTCCGCCACGGCGGAAACCACGTCCGCGACCGCGCGCAGGTTGGTTCTGCGGCTGGTGGCTTTGCGGACGTGAGGAGGCGCCCCTTCCTTGGCCACGAAAGGGGCGAAAAGCGGAGGTGTGCGCCCGCGGAGCCGAGAGGCCCAAGGACTTGGCCGTAGCCCGGGAGTCCTTAAAGCGGTTCAGCACACTGTCCGCCTTCTCACCAAACAGGCGAGTGCCATCAAAGGGCATGTCCATGAGGGTGTTCTGGACATCCCTGGAAAATGACGTGGACCGCATCCAGGCGTGGCGACGGAGTGCCACCGTGGTGGAAATCGCCCGGCCCAGCGAATCCGTGGTGTCAAGCCCACATCGTATGGCGTGCCGTGCTGCATCCCTCCCATCGGCCAAAGCCTGGGTAAGACGTGTCCGGACCTCCTCCGGACACAGGGGCAGCACGTCCTCCACCGTATCCCACAGAGAATGGGAATAACGGTCCAAGAGACAAGCGGTGTTTAAAGACCGCAGGCCCAAACTAAGGGACGAGAACAGTTTCTTGCCAAACTGCTCGAGTCTCTTGGAATCCCGGTCCGGCGGAGCGGTCGGGAAGGAGGATTGGGAGGTAGAGGCCTGGATAACCAGACTCTCGGGGGTGGGGTGTTGGGACAGGAAACTGGGGTCGCCCGGAGCAGGGCGGTGGCGCCTGGCGACGTTCCTATCCACAGGAGGAACTGTGGAGGGCTTGGACCAGGTGCCCTGCAGAACGTCCATGAGGGCCTCATTGAACGGCAGCAGAGGCTCAGTGGAGCTTGCTGCGGTTTGAAGCACCTCAGTGAGGATGTTAGTCCTCACAGCCACGGCAGGCAGCTCGAGCCCAAGGGCTGCGGCCGCCTTGCGCAGCACCACAGAAAATGCTGCACCCTCCTCCGAAGCCACAGTCGGAGAAGTGAATCCAGTGTCTGGTGATGTATCAAGACCACTGGCCTCCCCCAGTTCATCTGCCCAGTCCTGTGAAAGCTGCGACTTAACAGCCAGAGGGTCCTCAAACCCCTCCCAGTCGCCCCCGTCGTCCGATTCCTGATAAACAGGAGGAATGATCGGAGCCGGACTGTAGAGATGAAGGGTCTCAAGCGGCGCCGGACGCGGCGTCGGTCGACGCCGTTGCGGCGTCGGGTCCGGAATAGGGCTAAACTGGGGCTGGACGCCGTCCGGCGTCGGCAGCAACGGTGGCGGCGTCGGCGGCACCGGAGGTGTAGGCGTCTGCGCCGCCGGTGACGGCGTCTGTGGTTCAGGCGCCGGCGGAGGAGTGGTTAGGTCAACCGGCGTCGACGGGGGCCCCAGGCATGGGCCCCGCGGGGACCTGCGGCGTCGAGGCCGGAGTCGTCGATTGCGCCGGGGCCGAAGCCGCCGGCAGGCAGGGTCGCCCAGTCGAGCCCGCGGGGCCCGAAGGCGCGCCAGCGGGCGTCGACGGCGGGGCCAGGCTCCTCATGGCCGAGAGGAAGGCACTGACCTCCGCCGGCGTCGCGTTAGTCCCAGGGACCGGAGGGTATGGGGACGGGCGCGGCGCCTGCGGCTCCGCCGGAGCCGCGGGGGTGGAACCACTGGGACCCTCGGCCGAGTCGCGCGACCGGCAAGGGGAGTCCGAAGAGCGATGTCGCCGCTTGGACTTCTTAGAGCGTTTGGACTTACCCAACGACTTGGAGCCCGACGATCGATGGTGGCGTCGGCTAGGGCTCCGCGAGCGATCCTTGGACCTCCTCCTGGACCGGGATCGCGCACGACGTGGAGCCGAGTGGCGAAGCTCGAGAAGCTTGCGGGACCGCTCCCGCCGAGCCTTCGAAGTCAGGGCCTGGCAATCGGAACACGACTCCGCGTCGTGGTCGCCTAAACAGTAGAGGCACCGGCGGTGGTGGTCGGTCACCGACATCAGTCGATGGCAATCCTCGCAAGCCTTGAACCCAGGCATCCTACCGGCACCAGATGTCGACAGACAAGGATCAAAAGTGATCAAAAAAGATTTAGTCAAAAAAGACTAAAAGGGGTAGCTCTCCCGGATCTGCGCTTACTGGCGCGGAAAAAAGAAGAACTGACGTCAGCGCGCGAGGGCGGCGTCTAAGTACTCCGACGACGTCATCCCGGCGCACGACGCCGACGACGGACGCGGAGCCGCAGACGACGCCTAGCGACGCGCAAGGGGTATTGCTGACGAAAAATCTTCCGGATCCAGTCTGACGCCTGGGGATATTCTAAGGTGAGGAATCTAACTAACGTGTTTCTTTCAGATACTAATTTTAAAGGGTGTGTACCCATAGCCATCCTATACCCACGCCTTCGTTTTATAATTTACTAATCTCCATTGTGCACCACATAGTGCAGAGACTAACCCCCCCCATACCCTATTGTTCACCCGCAAGCTGCCATTTGCTGACAATGCCAATATAATCTGTAAATTTCGAACAGTGCGGCTTCGGTCTGTCTCCCTTGAGAGGCATCACAGTGGCGAGGTGTGTGCGCGCGCGTTAGGCAGCCGCGGATGCGGTGAGGGGGGTCGGCAGCGGCGGGGTGTGTGCGCGCGCGCGTGTGTGTCTGCGTGTGCGTCTGCGCAAGCGTGTCTCAGAAGTGCGTCCACAGACCCCGATCGCTGCGCGTGCCCCGGTCTGTCTCCCTTGAGAGGCATCACGGCAACAATAGTTCTCGTTGGCGCAAGCGCTTCGCGCTGCAACGCCAGCGAGACCTAAAAAGGGTGTCACTAAGAACAGTCATATTCTGAATATAGATGAAATGGATTTGGAGAAACCAGGTTTGCCTTGAAAAGTAGCAAAACTGTAAAAGGCATGGTGATACATACAAGACGTGAAGTATCACACAGAGATAATCAGGAGACCCTTTGAACCCTTCCAAAAATCAGAGGCCATTTTCCATGTGGTTCTTGTACTGTCCGTCACCTCACCCGACAAGGAATGAAGTTCGATTTGGGCTTCCAACCCCATGGATACTGAAACACCACGCCAACTGCAATAGAAGTGGAGTAATCTCTTTGATTCAATATCGGTGTGACTTGCGTTACTTATGTTATGACTAGTTGCAAAGTAAGGACGAGAATCGTAGAACATATGAGTACAAGAAGATGTAAACACTCCAATACCAAATCAACCTGACATTTTTTACCTTCCAGACATAGTGAGAATGATATACAGTGGACAGTTTTCGACAAACTCAACTATACCTCCCAAATGTGTAGCCTGCAAAGCTTGTTGTTCCAAAAAGGACAACGTTGGGTATTTACATTGAGAAGTCACATCACAGGAGTCAAGATAATATTCCCTGGACTACTTTATCATAACCCATATTACGCAACATATTCTCTCTAGGGCTTTAAAGACATTGAAGTAGGTTACTAGTGATGGATTACATCTATCTGTGTGCTCAATTACCCTCATGCAAACAGAACGTCTTGAGTTATTGTTAGTTACAGGACACCCTCAGTGTTTCCAACAATGCCCATTGCAGCACCTTCTGTAAACATTTAAAAGATATGTATATATAAATGATCCCTCGCGGTTCTTTTGATCCCTCTGCTTGGGAACATAAGTCCTAGCACATCTACAGCATCCTCTCGTGAAAACACAAGTTTGTGCATCAGAAGGCTCTAAAGTTCCTTGCGTGCCATTCAAAATGGTGGTACATGTTCGCAGAGAAATAATGCACTTCAGCACATGCAGTCCGATGTAACCTAATAAGTCAATTTCTGATAAAATTATGGAGAAATGATCTAATCCAATCCAGAGGAGTTAAGTTCTTCAACAGCGTCCTTACGTCGGAAAGAAGATTTCAAACAGTATTTGTCCAAACAGCAGACACTTGTTACGTCCTCTCGGACTTTTTCAAGGCTAAGCACAAATGAGGTTCAAAGTGTATCTCGAGTCCCTTCCAGCAACAAAAATATAATAAGGTCATCCCAGTGGTGGACTGACTCATCGAACATGTCCCCAGTGTGCATGGTCTTCTCAGTGTCTGGGGAAGTGTGTGGCCTGACCCTGATAAGCTTGCTGTTCCGCCGTGTTCGGGGTATGTAGAATGCAGTGAAGCTCTTTTGGTGGTACATGTTGCTTCCTTGTTCGGCTTACCTAGGTGGACGCAACAGTGGACCGTAATGGGTGAGTACTAATCTGATATAATACAGGCACTGTTCATTTCAAGATACCACTCCTGAGCATTAGATATTCTCTTTACCATGCTGCTGCAACGTTTTTCTCTAACTTTACATCACTTACTAAAGCAATCTGGTCTCAGAGCTGTGGACCGAACATACCTTTGTTGCAGACTTTATAGGGGAATGCTCATTGGTATATACTATGTTAATGAACATGGGCCATATGTAGGTAGAACGTGTTTTGCGATTCTCTAATTGCAATTTTTAGGGAATCGCAATTAGAGAATTGCAAAACGGAATGTAGGTAGGATTAGCAAACAATTTTGCGAATCCTACATATTCCTTAATTGCGAATTGCGAATTGCAAATTGCAATTAAGGAATACCTCCCCATTCATTCCTATGGGCCTAGAGGCCCATAGGAATGAATGGGAAGACATTCTCAATTTGCAATTCTCAATTAGAGGATCGCAAATTGAGAATGCAATTTCAAGTGTGCCAAGGTGTCAAAAGGACACCCTGTTGCACCCCTGAAATGAGCATGGGTGCACATGTGGCACACATACATGCCCTAAGGACATGTGTGTGCACCACATGCCACTTTGAAAAATGCAACAATATGCATTTTTGAAAGAAATCGCAAATTACCACCAACCTGTAGTTGGTGGTAATTTGCGATTCCTTAAGGCCAAATTGCACTTTTTTTGGTGCTTCTTACATTGCATTTAAGGAATAGCAAAATTTGCGATTCCTTAAATGCAATTGCAAAATAAGGAACCGCAAATTTAGCGACTCCTTATTTTGCACGCAGATTTGCCTTCCTACATACCACTTAGCAAAATTGCGATCGCAAACTCTGAAATTCTACGATTTTCGGCGTTTGCGATCGCAATTTTGCTTTCTACATATGGCCCCAAGTTACTTACCTTCGGTAACGATATATCTGTAAGAAACATTAGTTAGATTCCTTACCTTAGAATATCCCGAGGCGTCAGGCTGGATCCGGAAAGATTTTTCGTCAGCAGTACCTTTGCGCGTCGGTAGGCGTCGTCTGCGACTCCGCGTCCGTCGTCGGCGCCGGGATGACGTCGGAGTACTTAGACGCCGCCCTCGCGCGCTGATGTCAGTTCTGTACATAGTTTTCCGCGCCAGGAATGCAGAGCCATGCAAGAAACCAACACTGCTGCCATGAAACTAGGGCCCTGAAAGGGATGACCTTAACCCTAGATATCCTTTCGCAGAACGGGGAGGATGGGTGGGGCGGTAAGGAATCTAACTAACTAATGTTTCTTACAGATATATCGTTACCGGAGGTAAGTAACTTGTTCATCTGAAAGAAACATGTTAGTTAGTTTCCTTACCTTAGAATCGATACCCCAGCAATACCAACCCCGGTGGTGGGTCAGCGAACCAAGATCAAAGCAGGAAGTCCTGGAGAACGGAACGGCCAAAGAAGCCGTCTCTCCGGACTTGGCTGTCCAGGCAGTAATGCTTGGCAAATGTGTGCAGCGAGGCCCATGTTGCTGCCTGACAAATGTCCTGAAGAGAGACTCCCCGTTCCAAGGTAGTAGTAGCCGCTGTGGCCCGAGTGGAATGGGCCCTCAGCCCCACAGGAGGATCCCTCTTAAACAAGGAATAACAGACATTAATGCACAAAACGACCCACAGGGAGATGGTCAGTTTGTGCACTGCCCGTCCCTTCTTAGCGCCCACGTAGCCAACGAAGAGTTGGTCATCCACCCGGAACTGTCTTGTGCGGCCCAGATAGGAGAGCGCATGTTTTGGGTCCAGACGGTGGAGCCTCTCTTCCTCTTTTGAGGGATGCGGAGGCGTAAAGAAGGTGGGTAAGGTGACAGACTGCCCGATGTGAAAGGCAGTAACCACCTTAGGAAGAAAAGAAGGGCGAGTCCGCAGAAAAACTTTGTCCTGAGGGACAGAGAGGAAAGGAGACTTAGAAGAAAAAGCCATCACCTTCTGGCAGAGGTGATGGCAACCACGAAAGCAGTCTTGAGAGTCAGAAGACGAAGAGGACAGTTATGAAGTGGCTCAAAGGGAGCACACATCAGGTAGGTTAACACAAGATTAAAGTCCCACTGAGGCATCACAAAAGGGGACAGGAGGAAACCTGTGAGTAATGCCTTTTAAGAATCTATTTACAACAGGGGACTTGAAAAGAGAAGGCTGATCAGGAAGCCTTAAGAAGGCAGAAACAGCTGACAGATATCCCTTGATGGTGGCCAGAGCATAGCCCTGCTGGGCCAGGGAAAGAAGAAAGAGGAGAACCTCAGAAAGAGGGGCGGAAAGGGAATACACAGCCTTTGCTGTGCACCATGCCACCAATTTGTTCCACCTGCAGGCGTATATATCCCTTTTAGTGGAGGGATGCCTGGCTGCCAGAATGACATCACAGACTTCAGGAGGCAAGTCAAATGGCATCAACTGCCGCCGCTTAATCTACACCCATGGAGGTGGAGGTTGGACAGGTTCGAGTGGAGGAATGTCCCCTGCTGCTGCGACAGAAGGTCCTCCTGAAGAGGCAGTCGAATCGGGGGATCGACTGACAGACTGAGTAGCTCGGGATACCAGTATCTTCATGCCCAATCCGGAGCCACAAGGATGACTTGGGCCCGGTCGCGCTTGATCTTCTTTTAGCACTCTGGGCAGAAGTGGTATAGGCGGAAAGGCGTATAACAGACCGCAACTCCACTCGCGACGAAAAGCGCCTCCGAGCGAGTGGCGCCTTGGAAATTACAACGCGCAGAACTGATGACATTGCGCGTTCTCTTCGGTGGCGAATAGATCTAACCAAGGCTCTCCCCATTGCCAAAAGAGGCCTTGCGCCACGTCAGAGTTCAGACGCCATTCGTGATCCATCATACACCGGCGGCTGAGTTCGTCCGCCCTGGCGTTCAGAGAGCCCACCAAGTGTTGAACCACCAGGATGATGCCCTGATGTTCCAGCCACGTCCAGAGACGCAGAGCCTCCTGACAAAGGGTCCACGACCCCACCCCGCAGTTTGTTGCAATACCATATGGCGGTGGTGTTGTCCGTGAACACCTGCACTACACTTCCCCAGACAGAAGGAAGGAATGCCTTCAGTGCAAGCCGGATCGCCCGCAGCTCCAATAGGTTGATATGGAGCCGGGACTCCGCTGGAGACCAGAGGCCTCTGATCTCCGCCTCTCCCATGTGGCCCCCCCATCCCAGGAGGGACGCATCAGTCACCACTACGTGCTCCGGTTGGGGTAGGGAGAGGGATCTGCCACTGACCCAATTGCGGTCGGTGAGCCACCACTACAACTGTCTAGCAGTGCCCTCCAAGATCAGGACGTGGTCGGACAGGTTGCCCTGATGTTGAGCCCACTGTAACTTCAGGTCCCACTGCAGAGCCCGCATCCGCCACCTGGCGTGATGTACCAGCAGGATGCAGGAGGCCATCAGACCCAGCAGCCGTAGGGCCATCCTGACCAAAACTCGGGATAAAGGCTGAAAGATCGGAATCAGAGCCTAAATATCCCGAACCCGCTGTTCAGGAGGATAGACCCGAAACTGTGCAGAGTCCAGAATCGCTCTGATGAAGAGGAGCTTCTGGGAGGGACTCAGATGTGACTTCGGCACGTTGATGGAGAACCCCAGCGAATGCAGGAGGACGGCCATAACCTGGAGGTGGGAGACGACTGTTCGGGGCGAGCACGCCTTAAACAACCAGTCGTCGAGATAGGGGAAGCCTGGAACCCCTAATCTGCGCACATGAGCTGCGACCACCGCCATCACTTTCGTGAACACCCGAGGGGCACTGGTGAGGCCGAAGGGGAGCACGATAAACTGAAAGTGCTCGTGGCTTACCGTGAACCACGGGTAAAGCCGGTGGGCCAGCAGGACGGGGATGTGGAAATAAGCGTCCAGCAAGTCCAAAGCTACCATCCAGTCTCCAGGGTCTAGGGCAGACAGAACCTGAGCTCAAGTCAGCATCTTTAACTTCTCCTTCCGGAGGAAGGCGTTGACGCTCCTGAGGTCCAAGATAGAGCCTAGGCCCCCTTTGCCCTTCTTGGGAACCAGAAAGTAGTGTGAGTAACAACCCAGTCCTACTTCTGGGCCAGGAACGCGCTTGATGGCCCGCTTGGCCAAGAGGGCCGTAACTTTCTCCTGCAGAAGTTGCAAGTGATCCCCCGATATGCGGTGGTACTCTGTCCGAAGTGATGGTATGCCAGTGGAGCAGGTGATGGCGAACTCTGCCTCCCACTGGCGTGGAATGGGCCTGAAAGCTCGGACTAGGAAGGCTTTGAGGCAGATGCTGCGGGAGCAGATGTGCACTGACCGGCTCTCTGTCCCCCTGCTCCGCCACAGCGGAATCCGCAACCGCGTTGAGGCTGGTCCTGCGGCCTGTGGCTGGAAGAACGTGCAGGGGCGACCCTTCCTTGGCCACAAAAGCGACGAAAAGCAGAAGTTTGCTGGTGCTGGGCCGAGTGGCCCAAGGACTTGGCCGTAGCCCTGCAGTCCTTAAAGTGCTCCAGTGCGCTATCCACTTTGTCGCCAAAAAGACGGCAGCCATCAAAAGGCATGTCCATGAGGGTGCTCTGGACATCCCCTGAAAAGTTCGTGGACCTCAGCCAGGCGTGACGACGAATCGCCACCGTCGTTGCAATCGCTCTACCTAGCGAGTCCGTGGTGTCAAGTCCACATCGGATGGAGTACCGTGCTGCATCACGCCCCTCAGCAAGAGCCTGGGCGAGCCGTGTCCTGGCCTCCTCTGGACACTGGGGCAGCATGTCCGCCACCGTATTCCACAAAGAGTGGGTGTAATGGTCCAAAAGGCACGTAGTATTAATGGACCGCAACCCCAGACTGAGGGAGGAAAACAAGTTTCTTGCCAAACTGCTCCAACCTTTTGGATTCCCGATCCAGAGGTACGGACGGGAAGGCGGTTTGGGACGTGGAGGCCTGGATGACCAGACTCTCAGGGGTGAGGTGTACGGACAGAAAGCTGGGGTCGCCCGGAGCTGGGTGGGTGCGCCGGGCGGCCTTCTGATCCACAGGAGAGACTGTGGAGGGCTGGGACCAGGTGCCCATCAGAACGTCGGTGAGGGCCTCATTAAACTGCAGTAGAGGCTCCGAAGAGCTTACCGGCGGTTGAAGCACCTCAGTGAGGAGGTTAGTCCTCACGGCCGCTGCAGGGAACTCCAGGTGTAAGGCCTGAGCCATCCTGCGCAGCACCACAGCATAAGTCGCACCCTCCTCCGTAGCCACGGAAGGAGGAGAGATGAAACAGAGTGTCAGGCGAAGTGTCTAGACCACTGGCATCCCCCAGCTCGTCTGCCCAGTCCTGACTTAACTGGCACTGCTGTGCCAGAGGGTCCTCAGATCCTTCCCAGTCCTCCTCTTCATCCGTCCCCTTCATCCGTCTCCTGGTAAACAGGCAGAAAGGACGGAGCCGGGTCATAAATGAAATGCTCACCCATCGACGCCGGAGACAGCGCCGAGCCAAGCTGCTCTGACGCTGGACCCGGACTGGGGCTGAAACTAGGGACGGCGTCGTCCGAGGACGGCGCTGGGAGCAACACCATGGGGGTCGGCGCCAGCGGAGGAGTCGTGAGGTCAACCGGCGTCGACCGGGATCCAGGCCTGGATCCCACGGGGACCTGCGGCCTCGGTACCGAAGTAGACGACGGCGCCGGGGCCGAAGCCGCCGGCTCGCTAGGACCCCCAGTCGGACCTGCAGGCCCAGAGGCGCGCCGGCAGGCCTCGACGGCAGAACGAGATTCCTCATGGCCACAAGGAAGTCTCGAATCTCGCCCGGAGTCGCATGAGGCCCAGGGACCGGAGGGTATACGGCCGGATGAGACTCCTGAGCCCCCGGCCAAGTCGCGCGACCAGCGAGGGGAGCCAGAAGAGTGATGTCGCTTCTTCGACTTCTTTTTACCATGCCGCGACTTACCTGAATGCGAGGACTTGGCACCCGATGAGCGGTAATGACTTCAGCTCCGCGACCGGTCCCTCGACCTCCTGCTCAACCGGGACCTCGAGCGGCGCGGAGCCGACTGCCGGATCTCGAGGAGCTTGCAGGACTGCTCCCGCCTAGCCTTCGAGGTCAAGGCCCGGCAGTCGGGGCACGACTTGTCATCATGGTCGGCCCCAAGACAGTAGCGACATCGATGGTGGGGGTCGATAACCGACATCAGTCGGTGACAGACGTCACACGGCTTGAACCCGGGCATCCCTACCAGCACCAGGAGTCGAAGTCGACTCGAAAAAGATAGACAAAAATGTCCAAAAAGTTAGTCAAAAAAATCACTGAGGCTATGCTCTTCCCAGATCTGCGCTTGCTGGTGCGGAAAAAAGAAGAACTGACGTCAGCGCGCGAGGGCGGCGTCTAAGTACTCAGACAACGTCATTCCGGCAATCACGACGCCGACGACAGATGCGGAGTCGCAGACGACGCCTTCCGACACGCAAGGGTACTGATGACGCAAAATCTTTCCGGATCCAGCCTGACGCCTGGGGATATTCTAAGGTAAGGACTCTAACTAACGTGTTTCTTTCAGATCATTGGATTAACCTTTTTGCCTATTCATATTTAACTCTGTTGTTTAGGTTTGCCCTAAATAAGGTTAGGGTTGAAGTCCAACCCACCTATTGTGGGTAAGACCAACTTTAGGATGATGATGCACTAGAATGTTACGAGTGTGTAGTGCAATATCATTTATGCAAGTTCACCATTACACAATGCAGATACACTTACAACAGGTGTGCGCAAGGTGACTCAGTGTCTTATTTAATTGTGTTTCTGTACTACTATTTTAGGTGACAACGATGGTAGATCCTCTTGATGATTAGTGTGGGTCACTGTCTGTCCCAATCCAATCACACTATTACACATCATCTACACATACTGTTGGTCCTGAAGAATGCCTAAGAACCTCTTCGTAAGATCATGAGTGAGACAGAATCCCTTTCATATTGGGTTGAAGTTTCACTACCGTCTACATTTGTAATCTATCCCTTGGAAGCACCAGAGTAAGATGTTGATTCGGACTACCAAGAGGTAGTTTAAATTCACCTCATACGTATCCAGCACTCTGCGCTCCTCGCCCAGACCAATATCTCCTCAAGAACCCACAAAATTACAGAAACATCAAGAGATCCCTCCCTACCTATGGAGTTATAGGCTAAACCAGGTACCTTTGGCATGAGAAGGGACCCGATGATGAAGCATGCCACCTAAAGGTGAGTGAGGGTTACCATCCATAACTAAACACTTGTCTTCAGTGCTAGGACCATTGCTGACATTTCAACATCTGAAATTACACTGTGCATGGCCAGAGGACGAATTACTTACCTTTAGAGTTAGAAATGAGGGTCTCTAGTTGGCAGTGGCTTGCACCCTGCCCAAGTATGGACCCTTCTTTCTAGTCAGGGTAAGGGGATAACACAGCTAAAATAACCCCTGCTCACCCCCTGGGTAGCTTAGTGTGAGCCGTCAGGCGTCTCTCAGGGGCAATGTGTAAAGCATCTGTACAAAAAACACAGTAATAGTGAACACCCTACAAATGGACACCACACCAGTTTAGAAAAATAACCAATCGTTATCTATTTAAAACAAGACCAAAACAACAAAAATCCAACATACACATTAAAGATATCACTTTTAAAAGGTTAAAAATAGTTCAGTTCATAGAAAACTATGGATGTGCCACTTTTAAGTGCAAAGTGTAGGAGAGTAGGGTCTGCTTTCTATGTTCACCCCCACTTTTTGCTTTTGCTTTACTGGTTTTCGACTTAGATGTGGCTGTGGGCCTGCTAATCAGACCCACAGCCCTGCTGTTCTCTCTCTAAATTAATACTATGTACTTTAGGTGCATAACCCATTTGGATAGGATCACCTTATTGGCCCCTGTACAGTGTACCCTAGGTACCCAGGGCATAGGTGTACCCTAGGCCTACCAGGGGCTGCAGCATGTATTATGCCACCCCTGGCCTGGCCTTCCATTTTGACACGACTGGCTGATCACTCAGCTGGGGCAAGGTCGTGTAATCACCCCTTGCTTAGGTGTAGTATTCCTATACCTAACTTACATATAGACACATGTGTACCTATCAGTCACTCCTATGGCAGGCCTTGACAATCCTGGAGGCAGAGTGCTTGGTAACATGTGAGATGGTGCTCTAGCATGAGCTGAGCCTGTCTGCAGCTTTCGGAACCTTGTCCTTATAGCTGTTCTATGATATAGCCTACCATATACTCTTAAAGTGCCTTATAATCTTAGACGGTTATGGTAACTATGGTTTGGCTTTGTCAAAACATGTCGTGTAAGGTGTCTAACACTAGGGAATAATACCCCCATGCCATTTCTGGGCATGAGAATATTATTCCCCCCTTCTAGAGGGAAAGACATGTTAAAATCATACTTCAACTGTTAGCCTCTGACCAAAGCCTCAGCATCACAAAATGGATGCTGCTGCCACGACACAAGTCTGACCTCCTGCAGCTGGGAGTGATCCCAGCCAGGGAGGCCTGGACAATAGGTTTCCTGCTTGGGGAGGTGCTAGCACCTCCCCAGACAGCCTTTAGTGTATTGGGGCAGGGTGGGCTGAAAGGAATGAGACATGCCTGGGGCACACAAGGTGTTCCTTGCATAGTCCAGTTCAAACCGGCGCTGGGGCACTCCAGCCCCAGCTCTGGCGCGAAACTGGACAAAGGGAAGTGGGTGTAACCACCCCCTCCCAGGTCCCACCCATAAGGCGTGACCTAGCAGGTATCCCAGCCCCCCAGATTAGTATAAGAGTGGGAGTTGGGCCTCAAGACTTTAGATTATCCTGAACCTGCAAAACTGAACAGAAACTCTGGACCTTCGACATTCGACGAAAGAAGAAGACTGAAGAATCTCCCTTGTAGCCAAGGAGTGGCTACCCTGTGCAAACAGGCACCATCAAGAGACTACCCTTTGCTTTGCGACCGTTCTACGAGGAACCGACTGCAGAGCCCGACCAGAGCCTTGACTTCCAGACTTCTCCGACCCTCATCCACATCTGCAGCAGAGCTGAGATCCGTGGAGGCGACGAGCGACGTGGGACCGGCTACCTGGGAAAAGTGGCTAGTAACTTACAGCGCAGCTTCTGAGGTACCCTCGAAGTTGTGCACCGGGGATTGAGAAGCCCCAACCCCAAGCACCATCTGCACCGAAGACCAGCCCCCCACACTCCACGAGTCCTGCGTGGGGCCCTTCAGCATTTTCCTGCTTGCCGCGTCTGTCCGGTTGCTTGCCCGCTGGCTAGTGGCCTTTGTGACGATGCACCCTGAAATCTTCTGCGCTGGTTTGGCTCCTCCAGACTGGCTCCCGCTTCTCTGCAAAGAAGAAGCACCCCAGACCTTCCTGGTCTGCACCAGAAGCAAGTCCTTTGTTCTTCGTGGGTTCCGCTTGCCAAGGCTTGGTGAGTCCTAGTCCAACTTCGACGCCGCCGACAGCAAGAGCCTTCGTGGGACAGCTCGCCTCCTGGTCCTGGTCGTCCTCGACGCTTCCTGGTCCTCCTGGCTGCAGCGACAAGCTTCACCTTCACCTGCAACTCTTCACGACATCGCCCGGTTCCTTCCTGGTTCCACGTGGTCACTGGCTAGTGACCTTGACTCTGTCCCTTCTGCTTGCAGGTTTCTTCTCTTCTTGATCCCAGTCTTGGGATCCACCGGACACTCTCCCCTGACTGCCTGTCAGCATCTTTCTTCAGGCATCCATAGGAGTCGACGACGAAAACGACGCATCTTCACCCCTATGCACCCGCAGCCTGTGGGCTAGGTAACTTGGGTACTCCGGTGCTCATCAGGATAGTGACTATCCTAGTGTCTAGTTTTCAAGTCTCAACTTCCTAGCTACTCCGGAAGTGTCCTAAATCTACCGTTTTCTAAACTGTACTATTGCTATTGACTTTTACGCATTACGCGTGAGTGTTTCCACTCTGCACACGAATCCCGTGGGCCTCCCACTTCCTAACTAACGCTAGTGTAGTGTAGCCCCAGCGATTCCCTAGGCCTAGGCCTATTCTATTTCCGTGACAGTGGTTCTTATACCACTTACTTAGTATATGGTTTGCGTGGCCCCTAGGGCCTAACTGTATTACTTACCTGTGTGACTTAATGTATGCATAAATAAGACTGTGTTGTACTTACCTCTAATCTCATAAAGAGTGCTGAGGGTTTGCTTAGAATAAATACACTTTATTTTATATATATATCTGTTGTGGTGTCCTTTCATTTGGTATTCAAGGGATTATATATGGTATCACAGCTGGCTTCACATGCCATTCAGAGTTTAGCCTAAGACTGCTCTTGTCCATGCTACCACTAGGATAGCTGGTCTATAAGGTTGACTTTACAACCAATCACCATAAGGGTATTTGGACTGATATAAGGTGTACACTATAACTAGTGACATCATACATCAGGCCAACTTCTCACACAAAGTACCTGGGATGCGCCAAAATCGAAATAAGAAAACAGGTGCAGGGGAGGTGAGGAGCTGAAAAAACAGAGAAGCCTCAATTCTCTACTCTCAGGAGAGGTGATGCGTCGATTCCTTACTGTCGGAGGATGTAATGCATCTATTCCTTGCTGCGGTGCAGAGGAGGTGATGTTTTGATCCCTTGCTGTCAAGGAGGATTAAGTGCCGATTCCCTTCTGCAATGGTGGTTGATACGTCTGATTTTGGACACGCGGGCCTCTGTTCCTTGGTGCTGGGCAACGTTGATGAAGACATGGTACACAGGTGGGATGCGTGGAAAATCCGACATGCTGGGTTGATGTGGTGGAGGCAAAACAGGCACTGAGTCGATATCTCAGCCACAATGCAGGTGATACGTCAAAACATCAGCCACACAGCAGGGCCTGCGTCTGAGTCGGAGTGGGTGTCTCGGACATCGGAGAAATGGTACTCAGGAACTTGGGCTGCATCGATCTTCTGGCTGCATGGCAGGTGCTGCGTGGATTCTCCTACTACACCACGGCGATACGTTGGTTTTTCAACAGCACAGCATTACTGCGGTGGGAAAAACATGCGCTGCAGGGCAGTGCATGGATTTTCTTCTCTTCTTGCAGCAGAAGCCAAATCCCGGGCTTAAAACAGGAATTGGCACCAATTGGCAGGTCAGAACTCTGTGCAGAGGACTGCAAATTAAGCCTTTGATGGCCTTGAGACTTCTTAACGGGAGGCAAGCACACACAAGCCCTTGGAGACCCTTGATTAGCAGGATAAGAAAGTAAAGTCCAATCCTATCACTGTTCAAGACAGAAGCAGCAAGCAGTAGGCCAGCACAACACAGCAACAAGCAGAGTGGCAGTTCAACTCCAACAGCTTCTCCAGCTCTTCTTCTTGACAGAATCTCCTCGTAGTCCTGAAGTTTTCTGAAGTTAGGGTGTCACATCTCCAGTGCTCATTATCTCAGTTTCTGCCTTTGAAATAGGTAAACTTCAAAGCAAAGTTTTTGTAGTGTACAATACCCTGCCTTTCTCTGACCTGACTTCAGACACACTACAGGGGGGTGGAGACAGCTTTGTGTGAAGACAGGCACAGACATATTTAGGTGTCAGTGACAACTCCTCCCACCTCTCTAGCTCAGGAAGACCCATTAGTAGGGTGATGGGCCATCAGGATAAGCAGGGCACACCTCAGCTCCCTTTGTGTGACTGTCTACAGTGAATGCACAGACAGCCCAACTGTTAGTCTAGATGTGGATTGCGCAGGCAGAGGCACAGGATAGTAAAGCAAGAAAAGGACCAGCACATTCTAAAATTGGGATATTCAAACACACAATTTAAAAAACAACTTTACAGAAAGATGTACTTTTGAATTCCAAATCTCTATCTTTTCCCAATTGAAAGATACACTTGTAAGGTGTTACAAAGCAGCACCAACGGTAACCTATTGGAGAAATTGTCCTTGCAACAGTGGAAAACCACATTGGCAGAATTTTACTATCAGGACATGTAAAACACACCAGTATATGTCCTACTTCTCACGTACACTGCACCCTGTCTATGGGGCTGTAGGTTTGGGCCTGGCAAGTAGGTACACTTGCCAGGTCGACATGGCAGTTTTAAACTGCACCCACCGGCACCGCAATGGCAGGCCACAGACCGTTTCCAGGGGTACACCTTTGAGTGGCACAATCAATGTTGCTGGCACACTTTAGTAACATTTGATTTACAGGCCCTGGTCACACCCATTGCACTTTACTAGGGACTTACCAGTAAATCATTCATAAAAACTTTATTTCGGCATAAGCCATAAAAGCACAATTTAAAAACAAGGTTTTAAAATGGTTGAAATACAATTACATAAAAGATAAAAAGAGAATCAACAATCCACGCCCTGTAGCAGCATTTCCAGGCATGAGCCATCTTAAAAAACAGGACATAAGGTGCTTGTAGAGAGTACATTAGGTGGCTAGTTCCCATAGATGTATTTAATCAGCCAACCTATTTGCCTCCAATTAGCAGTATGAATAAGTAAAAAATAAATAAAATAAAAAAGCCATGTACATTAAAGGACCATATTCTATATACTTGTGTTTCAAGAAGTAATGGACCTTAAAATAAATTGATTGTCTCAGAGCACCAAATAAGTACAATTTATGAAAAATTAATCATTAAAAAAACATGGCATGAACAATTGTTAATCCTATTTACAGCTTGTTTTGGATGGCTCTGCGTGTGTACCACATGGTGAATAAAAAGGGAGGGATTATAAAAAACAATGGGCCCTAGATTCCTACAAAGCTGAATAAGCCATGGCGACCTTGCCTTCTTGCACCCCTGGCAAAAAAATATCACATGGAGATCGGTCTCTTCTACATTGGGACACACAGGGATCTCTGCATTTATGACCCTCCCACTTTTTTGTAAATGAACGCAGCGGTAGGACTCCATACCTGAATTGCAGATAGAGCTTTTTTGCCAAAAGCGGCTGAATGTCGTCCAACACTGGTTCTAAAAAATATCTAGTTTTTACATCCAGAAACTCGGCCGTCAGTCTCCCTAGTGAGGGTCTCCTCTCTAGCTGGGAGAGTTTATGATATATATAACTCTCTACCAAGGCTTTCCTGGAAGTTATTTGGGAGGTTTCTTCAGGATTGTACAACAAGCTGCCCCTGCCCAGGTCCTCACGTTTTCTTAATGTACAATAGCCAGGGCAACTTCCCTGCACCTCGTAACCCCATAACCTCAATTAGTTCTATTCTATAGGAGACTAATTCAGGGCTAGACCACAGGCGCCGCCAGTATAATAAAGGTCGAAGGGCATCTTCTTCCTCGATGGGTCTGAACCTAGATCCATACGTAAAGGTGTTAAAGGTGTACTAGGTGGCAGACCCATAAGTTGTCTGGCAAATAAGTTCTCAGTACGGGCTAACTGTCCAAATGGACAGTACCCCCATAGTTCTGCTCCATAAAGTGCAGCCAGTCCTGGCCTGGGCCTTATAAATTTCCACCGCCGGACTCACCAGTTTTTCAGAGCAGGTACTGTATAATTTTAAAATGCCACCCGTGGTAGTTTTAGACCCATTTTGCTAATTTGTGCTCCCCAGTCCATTTTTTCTGTCAATGTAATTCCCAAGTAGTCAAAAATTGATACCCTCTCTAGGGGACTGCCATCCAGACAGGGGTTTGGGCAGGTGGAATTGCCTACATTGAAAGCCATGTATTTTGTTTTTTGCACATTAATTTGTATTCCCCGTTGTTTACAGAAGGCGCTAAAGTTACTGAGGGTCCTCTGGATTCCCATGGGGGATTTGGCAAGCAGGAGGGTATCATCTGCAACATGAAAGCAGGTATTGTGTGTTTTGCCAACCTGGGAGCGTCGATGTTTATTCCAGCGTTCAGTGATTCAATCAAGCCATTAATGAAAAGGCAAAAGAGAGTTCGGGCCAGGACACAGCCTTGCCGGACCCCTCTCTCAACAGGCAAGGGAGATGAAAGTTCGCCATTTTTGCCTAATCTAATTCGAGCAAAGTTGCCCTCGTGTAAGCCTTTTAACTGGTGGCAAAGATAGTCTGGGACTCCCATATCTAAGTCGAAGGCTGATTTAAGGTCTACAAAAATGAGATAGAGGCTGCCACCCTCTATAATCACAGTTTTCCAATGAATCATCTG
Source organism: Triturus cristatus (assembly GCF_964204655.1). NCBI lineage: Eukaryota > Metazoa > Chordata > Amphibia > Caudata > Salamandridae > Triturus > Triturus cristatus. Next base: position 509,865,921 of record NC_140584.1, on the reverse strand, counting down.
TAGCCTTAGAATCTGGTCGGTTGTTGATATCCTTTTTTTTTTGTTTTTTAAACATTTATTTATTGGTTTACATCATATATAAGAAACCGTTACAGCTTCGGGTAACCAAAACAAAGCAGTATTAGAAACAGCACCTGCAACTTATATTCATCAGTCATTATATACTCACTCTTAATTTTGCAACACTGTTGGAAACAACAAGGGTACTAGACCCAATCAGTATTCATACTTCATAGGATTATGCGGGTATAAGTGAGCCCAACGACATCACCTCTAGAGCAGTAAAAAAAAGGACATTTCGGCAAATAGTCATCTTCTCCATTTCTCATATCTTCGCTCTGACCCGCTCCCCGACCCCCCACGTAGCTCCTCAATAGCAGGTAACAACAATAGGAGGCGCTGCACTGGATCACAAGGAACTTCCCACTGTAGTCATCAGACATTAATCAGTTCTCGGCAGCAGAGGGTCTGACCCATCAGAGTCTCGCTGAAGGAGATAACTTTGCAGCAGACCCCATATATCCCTAGGTCTGTAAGATCTTGGGAGTAGCTCAGCATATACAGTCAATTGATCCTGACAGTATAGTAGATCTGCCAGACAATCTTTGAATTTCGGGGCGCGCCCCCGCCCCCACCTGCAGGCCACCCTACGCTTGGCGAACAAGAACGCCACAGCAAGAAATTTACGATATGACTTAGGTATTTGTGAAGTATACCCCAACAGGGCCATCAGAGGATCCCTCCCCAATGCGGTATTCGTCATCTTCTTGAGTGCTTCTAAGACCTGTCCCCAGAACTCCTGCACCCCTGGACATTCCTATGCTAGATGTATGAAGCCAACCCCCGGTCGTCTACACCGCTCACAGCTATCGTTCTCAGACAATCTATGCCTATATTTTTTAACGGGGTGTAATACAAGCGATGCAGGAATTTATAATGTATTACTCGCAATCGACAGCTGGTGGAGATGTGTGATGTTTGGAGACAGCAGTATTCTCATTGTTCATCGGTCACCTCCCTCCCTAGCTCTGCACTCCATTATGCGTGAGCTGGAGTGCTGACCACCTTTTGCTCTGCGTGTATGCTTTTATAAAGCCTAGATACTAAGTGCTTTCCATCCGTGGATGCCAGCATTTGGTGTAGTGGGAGAAAATTAGCTGGCTCCCGCGGGAAGTCTGGTATAATGGCTCGTATTCCCTGTCTGAGCCGTATGTAAAGGAAAATATCAAGTGATGAGGGCTGGATCCCCTGAAAGAGCTGGTCAGAAGAGCGAAATATACCATTGCGAAAAAAGTCACCCCATTTAGTTACCTTAATCCGCTCGCATAGCTTATGAAAGCCTGTTTCCTGTAACAGTGGCATGTAGGGGTGATAAGACAGCGGAAGCCACGACGAATATAGAAAGGAGGCATCAAGAATGACCAAGTCGATGCCATGCATCAACCGTACCTGTAACCGTGGTGGGAGGGTCCGAATGGGAGCGAGCAGGCGAGTATATAACACCATCCAGAGGAATGGGATCCGCTAGCCAGTCCTCCATCGCCATGGCATGTAGCGAGGGCTATCCAATAGGAAGCATAATGTGCTTGCGCACACAGGAAATAAATCTGGAACGTTAAACCCGCCGTGAGCATAGGGCTTCATGAGTATGGACCACTGGAGCCTCGGTTGCTTGCCTCCCCACAATAATCTAAGCAGCTCAGTGCGAAGTGTTTTAAAAAAATGAGAGCCAGGGTAGTATGGTATATTCAGGAAGGGGTATAAGAACCGTAGGAGAACCACCATTTTTATCAGAGAAGCCCTGCCCGCAAGAGAGAGAGAGGTAAAGCTATCCACCGAGTAACATTATCCGAAAGTTGCGTGATAGCGGTGCCGTAGTTGGCTGTCCCCAGCCAGACATATGCCCAGATAGCGAAGATCAGTATCGCACCACTCCAACGGGAAGTCAAGAGCAAACCTAGGGACCGCTGAGGTCAGAGGAAAGAACTTAGATTTCCCCCAGTTAATGCAAATCCTGGACAGTCTGCCAAATACAAGGAACTCCCTCAGCAAGGGGTTGATGTTTTGCTGGGGATTTCTGATATATAAAGTCACATCATCCGCGCATAGTGAAATCAAAATTTGGCGCATGCAGCAACGAAAAGCTTTATCCTGATGGTGTTGGCGGAGCTTAGAGGCCAGCGGTTCGATGGCTATGGCAAATAAAAGTGGGGACAACGGACACCCCTGCCGGGTGCCTCTGGTGATGGAGAAAGCGGGAGAGAGGTGTCCGTTTATCAGCACCTTGGCAGTGGGTTGTGTGTATAGTAATCTGATCCAGGAGATGAACAAAAGGGTGAATCCCATTCGCTGAAGCACTCCGAAGAGATAATCCCATTCCACGGAGTCGAATGCCTTCGTGGCATCTAAAAAAACTGCGGGTAGCGGGAATTCAGGCTCAACGCTCTGCAGCAGGGAAAACAAGGTGCGTAAATTGAGTGGTGGCTCGTCCAGGGACGAACCCCCGACAGATCTGGTAAAATAAGCTTATCCATCAAGAGAGTCAATCGGTTAGCCAGCACCTTAGCTAATATTTTTGTGTCGCAATTTATAAGCGACAGCAGCCTATAGGAATCGCAGGACTCAGGTTCTTTACCGGGCTTCAGAAGGGATATGACCAGGGCCTCCCTCATCGACGGGGGTAGTGTGCCGATTTCCAAGGATTTCTCGAAGACCTCCTTAACCCCTTCAGTGCCCATGACGAGCTGGACTCGTCATGGGCTGCGGTGGCGCTGTGCCCATGACGAGTCCAGCTCGTCATGAACTCCGCCCGCTAATACAAAGCACGGCACTGGGCGGGGAAAGGGGCGGGCATGCAAGGGGTTAAGGACCGGCGCCATGATGTCGATGTAGCATTTATATAACTCAGCGGGAATGCCGTTGAGCCCCAGCGCCTTCCCACTCTTTAGCTGCAATATCGCCAGTTGTTGATATCCTTGCTCGAAACCCGGCTTGGAGGGGAGTAAGGATGTTATGTTCCTCAATCCAGTTGTGGAGGAGCCCCAAAAGGATCCGTGCACAGATTTTTTGACTAACATCTATCAGCCTAATCGGACGGTAGTTGACAGTTAAGAGCAGGGAGCCCTTTTTATAGATTGGTATTATTTTGGCCCCTGCCCAAGTGGTGGGGATTGCCATACCCTGGAGAATTGCGTTAAACAAGGAAGATAAGTAGGGGGCCCATACAGTTGGCTCAGAGCGGAAAATATCTCCGGGGATCTTGTCAAGCCCTGCGGCTTTTGCAGGTTTAATCATGCCCAGGGCCTCGTGTACTTCTCGCAGTAAAATTGGTGGACATTCTACGATTGTCGTGCACGGAGACGGTGGGGGTCTGTTGACTAGCCCTTCCACGACCTCAGCTCTTGAGTAAAGTAATTCAGAATGGGCCTTCCACATCTCTTCACTGGTGTTGGGTTCTATAGCTAATTTGCCCTCCTGAGACCCTGAGTAAATGATGTTCCAAAAGGACCTCAAATCATAATTTAATAGGGCACTTTTAAGCTCAACCCATTTTTGCGATTCCCAACTTTTTTTGGCCTTGGCAATGTCATTCTTATATTTTTCCCTCGCATCTCTGATCACTGGCCTAACATTATTTTTGATAGCAGTGACAAGGTCCTGTTTAGCCATACGGCAATCAGAGTTAAACCACGAATGTTGGGATTTTTTTGTCGCCTTGGATTTTTATTTTTATAAAAGAAAGCGGCCATAGAGGTAAACAGTTATTGATTGTTTTTAAAAAAAATTGAATTATAATTTGAAGTGCCCACTACCTCTACAGCTGCGTATGCAGCTTTAAGATAAGGAAGGATATGTTGGTAGAGCATAGCCAGTTTTTCTTCTGACTGGGAGAGTTCGCCCCAGCAAACTCTCCTCCCTCCGTTAGATTGGATCAAACGTGTATCTGCAGGTGTCAAGTTATCAGATAGTTTCTTAGCATGAGGTGTTGTTAATGTTAGAATGAGAGCATTATGGTCGCTGTCTACACGGGGACTAATTTTAAAATCTAGCACTTTGTACCATGATTTCGTGTCTACCACAATGTAATCAATAATAGAGGGATGCCCCTGTCTATTAAAGGTTTGGTTCCCAGGCGTGTCGGATAAAGTGCGTCCATTGCAAGCTCTCAGTGAGTTTAATGTGAGGGTACTTATCTGTAATGCTAGTGGGGTCCATGCCCTAATTTGGGGTATTTTGGGCTCTGGGATGGACCAATAACTATCTTCTTCACAGAGTGCTTGTGACCAACCCATTCAGCGGTTCAAATTGGCAATTAAAATCTCCACCGATGATTACCCCAAAATTTGCAGGGATGGTTGTAAGACAAGTAGTTAGTTGTTCAAGTGTGGTGGACTCCTTTCCTTTGGGTGCTGGTCAAGAATATACATTGATTAATGCTAAGTTTAGTCCAGTGTGGAAGGTAAGGAGTACACAGAGAATATCACGAGAGAAACTATCCAGCTGTTCTGCTTCGCAACCCATATGAACTGCGACCCAGGTGCACAAACCTCCAGAGGGTCTGCCCTTCCCCCGTGAGTAGCTGGGATATTAAACGATGCATAGCCCATTCTATGTAAGTCGTCTTTGGCCCAGGTTTCTTGGAACATGCATATTTCGTGCTGCTCTATAAAGCAACCCCATTGTGGACAGTCCAGTTTAGAGGGTAGTCCAGCTATGTTCCAGGAAAGAATTTGCAGGGTGGCAGGGTCTGTTTTGTCTATTAGAGAGGGTGGAGTTATAATTTCATTAACTTGACTACCCAATGGAAGTTGCCAATGCTCCTTTCGCTGTGCTGTACCGATACTATTAGCTAGGTCGTGAGCGCCTTTCGGGGTATGTGAGGTGTTTACTACATCCCTCTGGACTATGATCGAGGTTTGCATTTCCGGGTGCAAGGGATCAAGGGTTGGAGGATTCATGATTGCTGTCGTGTGGGTGCTCCTAGATGGCCTAGACTTTCCTATCTCATATTCCATTTCTAACGCCAAGCTCTGGATTGGGAGTTTTCTCCTCTGTACCCTTGTCTTTTGCTGTGTTCCCACCTTTCCTAGTTGATTAGGGAGCTCTTGTGGGGAGACCTCACTCAAGAGTCAATCTACTGATTCCAGGGGGTTGAATCTGTTTTGCACTGGAATATTAAAGAGTAAGTGAGATTGTTGGCCCTGGACTAGTGTGGAAAAAAAAATTACCCTGCGGCCATTCCTCCCTCCAATGGCCAAGTCATCCTCTTGCAGGTGGGATATGTGCGGGGGGGGGGGTAGAAATGGCCTAATGGTAGACAACTAATGCCCCCCCCCCCGTCCCTCAGGTAAAAGCGATCTAGGAGGGATTCCACAAGCACTGGATTTTTGAAGTTAATCACAACACAATCACCGAAAGTGTTTTTTGGTGTCCATCCCACCCAGCTCACCCTGCGGGCCATGATGATTTCATTATTGTCTCTGTAGGAGAATTGTTTGTTGTTAACTAGCCAATGCAAGCATTTATTTCTTAGGTCAAGATATGACTCTGTCCTCCGTTTTCAATTCGGGGACACCTGCTAATATGACTACATAGGGGGTTGACTCCGGGGGAAGATTTATTGCTGGGAGAGTTGGCCCTAGATCTTGTCTGGCCTTGTGTGAGACATTTTTGTTCCCTGGCCTCACACTACAAGCATTGCTTACCTGAGGTCGAATTAGGGATTGAACTTTTTCTATTCCTGGCTGTGTCCCCTGATTGAGCTCCTGGTGGAGTGGACTAGTTCCTTTTCCTATCCCCACTGTATTTTCTAGTCGCTTTCCCCCACCCTCCTGATTGGGGTGGTTTGCTAAAATAAATGTTGGTGTGCTGTTGGTCGCTAGGGGTTCGGGGTTAATACCTTGAGGTACCTGATTTGTATTTGCGGGGTTCAATGGTTTCTTTGCCCTTGGTGCTACGTCAAACTTGTCCACCCATAGCTCAACCAATATGGTAAGTTTGTCTAGCCTTTCCCATATATGTTGTACTTGTCCTTCACAATAGTCCTTACTTGGACCTGTAGGTCCACCATTACATCCATAACCCAGGGTGGCTGCTCCAGATCTGTCTGTAGAGGTGTTCCCAGAGTCGCCTCCCTTAGGTTATCAGGAATTACATGGGTCATTGTTGGTTTTTTGCGCTTGTGGCCCAATGGTGGAGCTGTTTTGGTTTTCTCCACTTTGGGGCGAGCACCTTCATGGTGTAACACATCCACAGAACCCGCTGTCCGAGTCCTGGGGGGAAGGTTGAAAGTTCCTGGGGTGCGAATAATGGTGAACCTGATTCGTCATGCAAACTAATGGGTAGGGCAAGGTCGGGGGTGAGAGACAATCGTCTTTCAGTTAGTTCAATTTCGGTGGCAACTGCTCCAATAGCTCTCTGTAGCATTCTGTCTATTGAGGTTGGTTTGTGCGAAGAAGAGGGTTGTGGGAGTGTTACGTTTCTAGGAGGGGCAGAAAAGCCCACTAGACACCAGGGATGTATTTTTTCTGCATGAGGAAGCGACCCCTTGCACAAGGGTCGCTTCCTTTGGGGCATAAATAATGGGAAGACTTTTCTGCCCCCCCCCCTGGGAGCAGATCGGTCGTCTTTCTGTCCGTTTCTGCTCCTAGGGGGGGGGGGGCAGAAAAGCCCACTAGACACCAGGGATGTCTTCTTTTTTATTTAGGATGCGACCCATTGGGCAAGGGTCGCTTCCTTTGGGGCATAAATAATGGGAAGACTTTTCTGCCCTCCGTGGGGGCAGATCGGTCGTCTTTCTGTCCGTTTCTGCTCCCAGGGGGGGCAGAAAAGCCCACTAGACACCAGGGATGTATTTTTCTGCATGAGGAAGCGACCCCTTGGCAAAAACTGTTTGCATTTGTGCTCGATGTGTATTTTGTTGTCTTGTGAGTATTTTTTTTTTTTTTTCATCTTTCTAGTTGGATATCGTTGGTTTTTGCTGTGTCACTGCAAAGTAGGTTCTGGTGAGTGTAGCTGTCTCTTGTAATTGAATTCTATAGTTTTTGAGTACATTGATCATTGTGATAAAGGTACACATTTCTTTACTTACTTGGTTCGCACATTGTTGGTTGTTGTTGACTTGTTTGTGCAGTCTTCAATCTTAATAAGTATAATGGCTAGCCGCAGGATTACTGCTCAGCAGGTTGTTGGTTTGCTGTTTGAGTCTTCCTCTGATATTGGTTCAGAGACTGACTCTGCATCTGAGGGAGAGGAGGCAGGGGACGATTCTGGCAGTGAGTTTTCTCTCCGTATGGAGTCATCGGATGATGAAGATACTCTTAGTGCGGATGAAGTGCCTGTGTTAGAGGAGGAGACTGATGTGCCGATAGTGCGGCAAGAGGCATCTGGGCTGCAGCCTGGGGCTGCAAGGCTTCCCGTTGGTGTAGTGCGGCAAGAGGCATCTGGGCTGCAGGCTGGGGTTGCAAGGCTTCCCTTTGAAAGTGATGACGTCTGGGTTGCCCCTGGCATGGTGCAGCCGGCATTGCCAGAGTTTATTGGTGTTCCAGGGTCTAGAGTGAATACTGAAAACTTTTTGCCGGTAAATTTTTTTCAGTTGTTTATGGACGATGTGTTTTTGGCAGAGATTGTTGAGCAGACTAATTTGTATGCCGAACAGTTTTTGAGGGACAACAGTGCCAGTCTTAAGCCATACGCTAGAGCTACCCGGTGGACTCCCACAAATGTTGAAGAGATGAAGAAGTTCTTGGGTTTAACTTTTTTGATGGGCTTGCTAAGGAAGCCATCAATGTCTTCATATTGGTCTAGCAGTCCCTTGATGGCAACGTCTATTTTTCCGGCAGTCATGAGTCATGACAGGTATTTGCTTCGAATGATGCATTTTGTTGATAATGGTTTAGCGTTGCCACGAGATCATCCTGAGTGTGACCGTCTTTTTAAGATTAGGCCTGTCCTTGATCACTTTGTTGATCGATTTTCTGAGATTTATGTCCCTGGGAAAGAAATTGCAGTGGATGAGTCTTTGGTGTTGTTCAAGGGCCGCTTGGTTTTTAGGCAATACATTCCTAGTAAGAGGGCACGCTATGGAATAAAGCTGTATATGCTGTGTGACAGTAGGACTGGATATGTCTCTAAATTCAGGGTGTACACCGGTAAGGAATCTAGGATTAACCTCCCTGGTTGTCCGTCCACTTTTGGAGTGACTGAGAAAATTGTTTGGGAACTTGGTAGAGGATTTTTTAACAAAGGCCACCATTTGTATGTAGATAACTTCTACACTGGTGTGCGGTTGTTCAGGGAATTGGCCAAAGTGGACACTGTTGCTTGTGGCACAATCCGCTCTAACCGTAAAGGTTTCCCGAAAGAACTTGTTCGTCAAAAGCTTGTGCGGGGACAGTGCAGTGTGTTGCGTTGCCAGGAGCTTCTTGCTGTGAAGTTTTCAGACAGGAGAGATGTCTACATGCTGACTACCATCCATGATGAAAGCACTGCACCTGTGATTGTTTGGGGTCAGGTCGCTGAAGCGCGCAAACCTGTGTGCATTTTAGACTATAATAGGCACATGGGTGGTGTTGACAGAATAGATCAGAGGTTGGAACCTTACACTGCTCTTCGTAAGGCTTACATTTGGTACAAGAAGTTGGCTATCCATCTTTTCCACTTGGCAATGTTTAATGCTTTTGTTGTGTTTCAGGATTCTTGCCCTGAGTCAAAGATGACTTTTGCTAAGTTTCAGGAGTCTGTAATAGGCAGCCTTGTTGTAGTGGAACAGGCAAGTGTTCCTAGAGTTGGAGTGGTGGAGGATGTTGCTAGATTGAAAGATCGCCACTTTCCAGATCACATTCCTCCCACACCCTCAAAAGATTTTCCCAGTAGGAGATGTAGAGTCTGTTGGCGAAGAGGTACGCGGAAGGAGAGTCGTATGTACTGCCCCGACTGTCCTTCTCATCCTGCACTGTGTCTCCCTGCTTGTTTTAGAGCGTACCACACGCGAAAGAATTATTGGGAGCATTCATGAGTGGTAAAGTGAACTGCCTGGTCTGTATTCTTTGGATAATTTGATTCGGTTTCAAGGTTGGTGTTAGTGCAATGTATTTAGTTGCTGATTTTCTGTTAGAAGATTTGTATCTATTTGCGATTTGTTTGCGTTTTTATTTTTTTCTAAAAAAATCCTAAATGTGATGGCGGTGTGTGTAGGCTTGCGCTTGGCTGTTGGTGTGTGTGGACTGGCACTTGGTTGGTGGTGTGCGTGGAATGGTGCTTGGCTGGCGGTGTGCGTGGACTGGCGGTGTGCATGGACTGGCGGTGTGCATGGACTGGCGGTGTGCGTGGACTGGTGCGTGGCTGGTGGTGTGCGTGGACTGGAAATTGGCTGGTGGTGTGCGTGGAATGGTGCTTGGCTGGCGGTGTGCGTGGACTGGTACTTGGCTGGCGGTGTGCGTGGACTGGTGGTGTGTGCGGACTGGTGCTTGGCTGGTGGTGTCCATGGACTGGAGCTTGGCTGGTGGTGTGCGTGGACTGGAGCTTGGCAGGCGGTGTGCGTGGAATAGTGCTTGGCTGGCGGTGTGCGTGGACTGGTGGTGTGTGCGGACTGGTGCTTGGCTGGCGGTGTGCGTGGACTGGAGCTTGGCTGGCGGTGTGCGTGAATTGGCGATTGGCTGCCGGTGTGCCTGGACTGCCGATTGGCTGCCGGCGTGCCTGGACTGCCGATTGGCTGGCGGTGTGCCTGGACTGGCGCTTGGCTAGCGGTGTGTGTGGACTGGAGCTCGGCTGGCTGTGTGTGTGGACTGGAGCTCGGCTGGCTGTGTGCGAGTAGTGACTTTCTGCAGGTCACTACACACACTGCTAGCTGAGTGCCACTCTACGCAATCCACCAGCATGTGTAGTTGCTGTGTCTGGATTGTGGGCGTGTGAAAGTGATGGGCCCTTGAATGGCGCTGTGTGCTGGTGTGAGTTTTGTTATTTGATGGGCCCGCGGCTGGCGGTGTGAATGGTTTTGTATGTCTCACACGTATGAAAGGTGTATGAATGGCCTGTAAAGAGGTTGGTGCCTTGTCGTGGCTTTACAGCTCACGAGCTGTGAGTCAATGGTTCAGTTTCTCGCCCTTTCAATTATTACCAGTGCATTTCATGTTTTGTGAAATCACTTGCTAATACAATTGTATCTACTGAACCATCACTCACCCTCGTGCCAAATCCAACCAGTATGTGTGTGTGCTTGCAGATTAGATGGCTGTGCAGTAATATTTGTCTTTCTGAAGCAGGGTGTTATTTCTCCCTTTTTGGTGAATTTTGTAATGTGTTGCTTTTGTACCTGGTGGTGCGAATGGTCTTGTTTGTATCACGTATGAAAGGTGTGTGAATGGCCTGTAAAGTGGTTGGTGCCTTGACGTGGCTTTACAGCTCACGAGCTGCGAGTCATTCGTTTGGTTTTTTGTAAATTTAATTATTGACAGTGCATTTCATTTTTGTGAAATCTCTAGTTAATAAAATTTAATACACTGTACCATGACTCGCCCTCGTGCCAAATCCAACCAGTATGTGTGTGTGTTTGAGGAATAGATGGTTGTGCAGCAATCTGTGTCTTTAGTTTCTCTGCCAAGGTACACTTTCCATGTAAGAATAACCCACCCACTGTAGATATTGTCGAAAACCCATGGGAGTTCATGGTGATGTCTCTCTTGTGAATTCAAAAAGTTTTTTTTATCCCCAATGTCCTGCAAACCTCAAAATGTCTGCCACATTTTCTTTGCAATTTTATTCCAAAATTCTCACGCTGTAGGAACAGCAGCTAATCTGGTTTTGCAAGGGGGGTCACTTTGGTTTTTGGCCCGGTGCTCAGCGGCCATCTAGGGAAACCTACCAAACCCACGCATTTCTGAAAACTAGACATCCGGCGGCTTCCAGGGAGGTATGGCTTGTGTGGATCCCCCAACGTTTCCTTACCCAGAATCCCCTGCAAACCTCAATTTTAGCTGAAAAAAATCACTTTTTCACACATTTTGGGGTGGGAAAGTTGTGGCATCACCGGGCTCACACAAATTTACCACCACCCAGCGTTCCCCCAGGTCTCCCGGTAAAAATGGTGCCTCACTTGTGTGGGAGGCCCAAGTACCCGCGGCAGGCAAGGGCCCAAAACGTAGTGAGGTGACATCAAAATGGCCTATCGCAAAACCACCTGGTTTTGCAAGGGGGGTCACTTTGGTTTTTGACCCGGTGCTCGGCGGCCATCTAGGGAAACCTACCAAACCCACACATTTCTGAAAACTAGACACCCGGCGGCTTCCAGGGAGGTATGGCTTGCGTGGATCCCCCAACGTTTCCTTACCCAGAATCCCCTGCAAACCTCAATTTTTGCTGAAAAAAAATCACTTTTTTCACACATTTTGGGGTGGGAAAGTTGTGGCAGCACCGGGCTCACACAAATTTACCACCACCCAGCGTTCCCCCAGGTCTCCCGGTAAAAATGGTGCCTCACTTGTGTGGGAGGCCCAAGTACCCGCGGCAGGCAAGGACCCAAAACGTAGTGAGGCGACATCAACATTGCCTATCCCAAATAGCCGCCGGGTGTCTAGTTTTCAAAAATGTATAGGTTTGCTAGGTTTCCCTAGGTGCCGGCAGAGCTAGGGTTCAAAAACTACAGCTAGTCACTTTGCCAAAAAGGGGTCATTTTCCACTGCAAAATTGAGGTGTGACCACGTTGCGTTTTGCGCCGTTTCCTGTCGCGGGCACTATGCCGACCCGCACAAGTGAGGTACCATTTTTCTCGTAGGACTTTGGGGAATGCGGGGTGGGTGGAAATTTGTGGATCCACGCAGATTCCAGAACTTTCCATCACAGAAATGTGGGGAAAATTTGTTTTTTTTGTCAATTGTTTACGTTTGCAAGGGATTCTGGGTAACAGACCATGGTGGGAGGCAGTCAAGTCACCCCATCCTGGATTCCCCTGGGTGTCTAGTTTTCAAAAATGTATAGGTTTGCTAGGTTTCCCTAGGTGCCGGCAGGGCTAGGGTTCAAAAACTACAGCTAGACTCTTTGCAAAAAAAAGTGTAAATTTTCAGTGTGAAAATGTGGTGTGTTCACCTTAGGTTTTGAGCCACTTCCTGTCGTGGGCACTATGCCTACCCACACAAGTGAGGTACCATTTTTATCGGGAGACTTAGGGTAGTTCAGATTTGTAAAGCAACTGTTATTACCTATTGATTTTTGATGCATTTCTCCCTTCCAAATGAGACATTGTGTAAAAAAAAAGTCATTTTGAAAACTGACCAATAATTGTCATGCAAGTATGAGTATTCCCAATTTCGAAAATGTCCAAATATGCACTGTTTCTAAACTCTGTAATTTGTTCCCATTTCAGAAATACATAGGTGTCTTTCATACCGATTTTTCCATGTACACATTTTCCCACTATAATTGCTATATACCCGGAACAAAATGCTGCTCATTTTTTTACTCTGGGTTCGTTGGGCTCTTGGTGAACCTACAAGTCCTATATATCCCCACAACCAGGAAGGTCCACCGGATGTAACGGTACATTGCTTTCAAAGAGATGTCATAATTCGAAGAAGTTACAGGTGAAAACGTTGACTCAAAAGGCTGCTTTTTTCAACAAATTTTTAATTTTGCCTATATTTACCTGTTAGTTTCTATAAAGAAACCTTGATGGATCTACACAAATGACCCCTTGCTGAATTCAGAATTTTGTCTACCTTTCAGAAATGTATAGCTTTCCAGGATCCATTATTGCTTTTCTACCCATTTCTACCATTATCTGGAAGGAGGTTGAAAGCACAAAAAATAGCAAAAATAGCGTATGTCCCAGAAAAATGTCAAAACTGTGTAAAAAATGTTGGATTTCTGACAAAAATCTGTCATTCCCTAAAAGCTGGAGAAATTGTGATTTCAGCCCCACAAACCCTTTTTTGATATCATTTGCAGAGAAAAACCCAGACGCTTTCATTTGCAGCCACTTTTCCCCATTTTTCACAAAAAAAACAAAATTTTGCTGTATTTTGACTAATTTCTGGGAACCCTCTAGGAGAATCCACAAACCCTGGGTACCTTTAGAATCCCCATGATGTTGGAAGAAAAGGACGCAAATTTGGCGTGGATACCTAATGTGGTCAAAAAGTTACAGGGGCCTAAGCGCGCACTACCCCAAATAGCCCAAAAAAGGCTTAGCACAGGAGGGAAAAATGCCTAGCAGCGAAGGGGTTAAAATAAAATATAAGCTTTCAAATTGTATAGGCCTGTTTTTCCTGTGTTAAAACTCCCTTAAATGTATGTAAAGCAGATGCTCTTATCACGAGAGCTAAATGTGATGACAAATAACACGAGTGCCGAGGTAGAATTGTCTAATCAATGTTAGCATGATAATCCTTTGATTTTCATGCATTCAACACCCTAGGTAGTGGGGTGTTTGTTGCCTCGATTGGCACCGAGACTTGAATTGCTTGAGACCTAATTAACATTACAATACCCACATTAAGAATAAATGTTTTGTTTCTGAGGTGCGACCACTCTATGCCACCACTACTGTTTTTTTCTATATTGTAAATACCCCACAAATGTTTAGTCGCCCCACCCGAAACTATTTTGTGTCCAGACAGTGGAGTCACTCCTCTTCCTTCGAGGGATGTCGAAGAGCGTAGAAAGTGGGCAAGGTCACAGATTGTCCCACATGGAAAGGTTTTACCACTTTCAGGAGGAAAGAGGCTCTAGTGTGAAGCACCAACTTGTCAGGGAAGATCATCAAAAAAAGAGGCTTAGACGATAGAGCCAGCAGCTTGCTCATTCTCCTGGCAGATGTGATTGCAACTAAAAAGGCTGTTTTTATTGTGAACAGCCAGAGGGGGCAATTGTGCAGGAGCTTGAAAGGAGCACACATGAGGAAGGTGAGAGCCAAATTAATGTCCCACTTAGGCATAATGAAGGGGTAAATTGGAAACATATGTACAAGACTGTTGAGGAATCTATGTACAATGGGTGACTTAAATAAAGAGGGTCGGTCTGGCAGCCTCAGGAAAGCAAATACTCTTTCCAGCTGCCCAGAGCACAGCCCTGCTGGGCGATAATCAAAAAGTAAAACATTGAAAAGTGAAGCAGAAAGTGGATCGATAGGCTTCTCTGTATAATATATTACAGATTTCTTCCATCCGCAGGCGCATACCGTCTTGGTGTAGAAATGCCTGGCTGCCAGAAAAACATTACAAACTTCGGGAGGAAGGTCACAAGCCATCAACTGCCGCTGCTTAATCTTCATGCAAGCGAGAGTAGAATTGACAGGTTCTGTTGGAGCCTTCCTTCGATGGAGGGTTGAAAGGCTATTAATGCCCACTGAATTGCTCGGAGCTCCAGCATGTTGATGTGGAGTCTAGATTCCGCTGGAGACCTGAGTCCTCTGATCTCTACCTCTCCCAGATGGCTGCGCCATCCCAGAAGTGACACATCTGTTACTACTGTGAGATCTGGTTGGGGAAAGGGAGAGGGGTCTACCTCTGGCCCAATCCCGGTTCGTTAGCCACCGCTGCAGTTCTTGTGCAGATCCCTCCGAGAACTGGACCATGTCTGAGAGATTTGCCTGATGCTGCCCCCACTGAAACTTCAGGTCCCACTACAGAGCCCATTAATGCCATCTGGCATGTGTCACTAGCAGGATGCAGGAGGCTGAGAGGCCTAGCAGTCACTCTCACTGAAATCCAGGATAGAGGCTAAAACATCGGTATCATAGCCTGAATATCATGGACTCGCCACTGAGGAGGATGTGAGCATCTTGAATTCCTCCTTTTTAAAGTAGTAGTTAAGGGCCCGTAGTCTAGGTTAGGATGAAGGCCCTTGTCCTTTTTACAGGACCAGAAAGTAGCGGAACAGAAACCACAGCCTTCCTCTGGCACCAGAACACTCTGTATGGCTCCCTTGGTCAAGAGAGTCATGACTTCCTCCTGGAGCAAAAGTAGATGATCCTCCGTCAGCCGGTCGAAGGATGGAGGCATGGAGGGAGGGAGGGATGGCCTTGAAGGGGAGGGAGTAGCCCCTTCGGATTATCTGGAGAACCCACCTGTCTGAAGTAATGTGCTGCCAGCTGTAGGAAAGTGTGCCTTTTAGACATGGTAAGCCCCCTTGCTTTTGCCATGAAAATGATGTAATTTCGACAGGAAGTGCACAGGCTCAGGCACAGAAGCTATTTCTCTAAACTTTACTTTTTTGTTTCCCAATTGGCACAACTTCAGTATCCCTGGTAAGTCCCTCGTAAATGGTACCGCTGGTACCAAGGGCATTGGACCTGAAGAGGGACTCCAAGATTAGCAACATGAATTGTGCCACCCTAGGGTCACCTCACAAAGGATATGCGCCATACCTTCGCAGAATGCGTGCCTTGGTGCAGACAAAACCGAACAGTCGACATGGCACACCCTGTGTGCCATGCCCACAGGCACTGCATGGGATATAGGTAAGACTCACCTCTAGCATGACTTAAAATCCAAAGGCAGGCTGCACTATATCTCCTGTGAGGACATATCTGCATGAGCACGTGTCCCTGCAATATCCATGTCGATTCTTGGATATTATAAGTGAAGTCTTAGAGAGTACATCGGCTGGGCACTTGTCATCACAAGTTCTACAGCTTGATGATGGCTTTACTGTATTATGGGATGTTTGGTACCAAACATCTCACCATAATAAAAATACACTGATTCCAGTGTCAAACTTATTGCAAATTGCACACAGAGGACCCCTTACGGGGGTTCCCTGGAACATAAACCTCAGTCTGGTCATCGACTGGTCTAAGCCAGCCTGTCATCACCAAAGTTCGGACCTCATGGGGTGAGTGCCAGCACGCTCAGAGGTTGAGAACAAAGCCTTTCCTGGGTGAAAGTGTTCACACCTTCCCCGGGTCAGGAAGAGCCATCTGTGGCGGGAAGCTTAAAAGACCTTGCCTCCTTTGAAACATAATCCCAGCCTCTCCTGATAGGAGGCCGGCCACCTCCTCCTGTCCTCACCCCGGTTTGGCCGGAAGACAGGCAGGAAAACTTGGATGCCAACTCCACCCAGTCAGGTGCTGGAGGCGAGGTGAAGCACATTTTTCAGTGCCCACCATCTTGAAGATGGTTGGACTTCTCCAATCAGGACTAGGGCTATGTCGCTCCCCCAAAGGAGGTGGATATTATAGAGGGTGCATAGACCGCAGGTAAGGGCCCCATTGGCCACAACCGGTCACTCCCTTGTAAACACCCTTAAAATTAATATTTAGGTGGCATCCCCAGACCCTAAACTTAGATTCCACACAAACAAGAAGAGGACAAACGAAGAAACGCCGTTTGACCGAGAACCGGAGACCTTGTTGTGGACTTGACAATTGCCATCCTCCAGCTCGTTTCGTAGCTATTTGGCCTCCACAAACCCCGGAGGGTCATCATCACTTCGCAAATTCTCCTTTGATATCGAGATACTATCTTCCTGAAGCCGCAGGCACCAAAAACAGCAAAATTCGGTCTTGGGGAATCAGATTCCCCAGTCAGACCAATGTCTTGAGTACCAGCGAAAGGTACCGCAGCTCGGCCTCTACACCAAGTCTTGAAGCCCCAGGGCACATCCGTGTCAAAAGGTGCCAATACCCGGTGTTAGCACTGGGGGTCTCCAGTTGGCTGAGGTAGGTACCTTAGTCCAAATAGGGACCCATGCTTCTAGTCAGGGAAAGGCGGGACACACTCAGATAACCCCTGCTCACCCTCCGGTAGCTTGGTACGAGCAGCCAGGCTTATATCCAAGGCAATGTGTAAAGTATTTGCAACCACACTCACCGGAACACAGTGATAACACCACAAATGGACACCACACTGATTTTAAAAAATAGCGGTATCTTTAGCAATAGAAATACGATGAGACCAAACAATAGAAATCCAACATATGCGTATTCGTAATATTTCACTTTGCCGTTATTAGGCCAACAATCACTTTTAGGTTCTTGCGGTATTAATGAGCAAGTCTCGATCTAATGCAGTCCTAATGCAATGCTATGCAGTTCGGAATGTAGAAATAAAAAAGTCCTTAATGCAAGTACTAGTGCAGTTCGTAACGCAGGAATAATGCAGTTCTTAACGCAAGAATAATGCGGTTCATAATGCAAGAATAATGCAGTTCTTAACACAAGAATAAGGCAGTCCTTAATGCAAGAATAAGGCAGTTCGTAATGCACGGAATAATGCAGTTCGTAATGCAAGGAATAATGCATTAAGTTAATCTGCACCATCAGCTCGGGCACCACTAGGCCCCAACAACAGAGACAACGGTCGTAAACTAAAAGGAGGGCCCCGGTACTGCCGGGCAGGTACGGGCCGCTCGGGGACTGAACACCTTTAACGCGGTGCAGCGGGAGAGAGATCGAAGCACTCCTGTACTCCTCATGCATGCCTCCCCAGGCCACTCACGCTTGCGGCTCCTGACCGGAGTCCAAGCCTTACCTGGGGGTGCGCTGCGTCTCTCTCTCTCTCTCTGCGTCTCTCTCTCTCTCTCTCTCTCTCCTTCCCCCCCCGCTCGTCGGACACCCTGCTGGGCGGTCCCGATGACGTTGCAGCTCTGTTGCTAGGCGATGTTGTAGCCAGATGGGTTACGGCGCAGCCTTCTCGGCTGACGATCTTGGGCAGATTTCTCTTGGCGAACAACAATCACAATCCCTTTCACCTTGCAGCTTCCTTAGCTTCAACAAATCTTTTAGCAAGCACGTTGCGGCTCGGACCGGCGGCGGCGATCCTTACTCACAGCCTCAGTTACGATGACGGCTCGAGCCACAAACAGCAATGCAGCAGCGTGGACGATGTTTCACGCTGCGGGGGCAATGCGGTCACGGGGCACCTCGTAAACAGTACCGCACGGCAAGCTCAGGCGTGTAAAAGCACACGCACCAAGTGTTAATGAGACACGGTTGGAAACTTTGATGTTCCTGAGTTTCCACAACAGGGGACCAGCTCTCCTCGGGCCCTTGGAGACAAGTTACTTCAGGACACAGCACACAGCAAAGTCCTTTCAAACCAGGGAACACAGCAAAGTCCCTGGTCCTCTCCTTAGTCAAATCAGCAAAATGCAGGCCAGCCCCAGAACACAGAGCAAGGCCAGTTCTTCTCTTCAGTCTCTTCAGCTGTTCTTCATTGGCAGAGGTTCCTCTTGATCACGAAGTAGTTTCAATCCTTTTTCAGTCTTGAGTTCAGTCTTGAGTTCAGGGGTTACAGCTCTCACATATATACCCCTAAATGCCTTTGAAGTCTTTGTGTTCAGGGGGCTCGGAGCCCGGTCCAAACCATTTCTGGGTGTCTTCCTGTCAGTGCACACCTTCTTCCTTTGATAGTGAAGGTTTGGGCCTCAGACACTCCGCAGGAGGTGGAGCCATCCTTTTGTGGCAGCAGCACAGCCCTCAACGCATCAAAGGGGCTACTCCTCCCACCACACCAAATGCAGGCCAGCCTGTTACTGTCTCACCTACTCCTCCCTGGTGGTAGGACACCTCCCCAGACCCCGTCACATCCAAACCCAGACAGTCAATACACAACCAGGCAGAGGCACACAGGATGGTTATGACAGCCACTTCTAAAAGCGTGGTTTCTAAACACACAATTTAAAAACCATCTTCACAAAAAGATGTGTTATTAAATCCTGAGTTCAGGTACACTAAACTCCATCTCTCCATCTTATGCCAATGAGAAGATAGGCTGGAAACATGTCACACAGCATTCCCCATTCTGTCCTATGGGCAAGATAGCCTTGCAACAACGAAAAACGACATTGGCAGCATTTCACGGTCAGGACATGGTACATGCCTCAGTACATGTCCTACCTTTCACATACACTGCACCCTGCCCAAGGGGGTACCTTGGGCTTACTATAGGGGTATCTGATGTGCATAAAAAGAGAAAGGTAAGGCCTGAAAAGTGGGTGCACTTGTCAGGGCAACAAGGCAGTTAAACTGCGCGCAGGCACTGCAGTGGCAGGCCTGAGATCTCTTTTTAGGGCTGCTTATGTGGGTGGCACAATTAGTGCCCACTAGTAGCATTTGCATTACCAGCACTGGCACACATAGTGCACTTTACTAGGGACTTTACTAGTAAGATAAATATACCAATCGTGGACAACCAATTACCATAACAATTTACGCAGAGAACATATGCACTTCAACACTGATCGGCAGTAGTAAAGTGCCCAGAGTCCTAAAACCAGCAAAAACAGGTCAGAAACAATACAGGAGGAGGGCAAAAAATGCAGGGATGACCCTGCAAAAAGGGCCAAGTCCAACACCCGGGGTACCAGACCACTTGCTGCAAAAACCTACACAGCAGAGTGCAGGAGGACTGCAACTTTACAATGATCCAGCACCCGACGAGGGACTTCAGGACTCCAGAGACTCACCTAAGCATCTCCAGAATCGTCACTGCAAGGTGCCCAGCCCCTAAACGCGTGGTTAATTTTTGTGGGCCTTTGCTCAGCTGCACATCGTCACCGCACCCAGCCCGCCCACTGGGGAATCTTTACATTAGCTGTGCTCCCGAGGCCCCAGAGCCCTTGCAGCCTGTACTTCCCATTAAAAGCCCTCAAACTTAACTGCAAGTCCACCTTTGCTTTTTCAAGTGGCCCCCTTCCTTCCTGGCACACCAGCTACACCGTCCCTTTGTCTCTTATTTCTCGAGAAACCTGGGAAGCTCGTGAGAACTTGGCATTGGCACTTTGTACCTTGGCCCTGAACATTCCGATTTCCAAAAAGGTAAGTTCACTAACTGTACTGCATTGCTTTTTCCAATTGCCTGTTTAATTCTATTGAAAATGTATTGTGCGTAATTGTGCACGACTGTAGATATTGCATTTACTGAGATTTTCTCGTGTACCGGAAGTTCCTGGTCTAACAATTTATATAAAAAGAGTACTATCTTTTTAATTTGGTCTCTACTTCATTCCTTGAATGTGTGTATCATTTATTGCCTTGGTGTGTACAACAAAAGCTTTGCACTACCTCCTAATAAGCCGGACTCTCGCCTACACTACAACAAAAACAAGAGTGTTAGTATTATCTACTTTTGCCTCTGTAAACCAAAAGGGGTCTCCCCGACCTCAATGCACAGTGTACCCAAATGTGGTGCTGCATATTGAGAGGTGGGTTTCCAAGACTGGTTGATAAGCATTGGGATCTACAACTTTGTGTTTGCTGCACCACTCTGACACTAAAGTGACCACACGAGTGAAGTCACAAATTGTATTTTGCAAATTGACTTTTAAATTTTTTTTTTAAATAATTGTTAGCTGCATTGAGCTGCAAGAGGGTCCTCAGACCCCTTCCAGTACTCCCCTTCATCCACCTGTTGCTGAAGGGGCCGGTAAGGACGAGGTGCCCTGGGAAACGGGATAAACTCCCCTCCAAGAAATGGAATGGGAGGGTAAGATACCAGTCCCGGGTCGGCGCCGTCCGGCACCAGTGGCGGCGCCGCACCCGGCGCCGGGGCCTGATCCAGTGCTGGCGCCAAGGCCAGTTTCGGCACTGGTGCCGAGGCCCGGGCCAAGGCCAGAGCCGGCGGCGCCACAGGGTATGGTGCCAGCATAGCCGAGGCCAGAGGCGGCAGCACAGGGGCAAACCCTTTCGACGGATCCGCGGGGCCCAATAGGTGCTCCGGAGGGACCCGGCGGGGCAAACAAATGGCGCAAGGCCGACATAAAGGCCTGCACCTCGTCTGAAGTCGCGTGCAGCCCCGGAAAGGGAGGGTAGGCCGTAGGCAATGACGGAGGCTCCAACGGAGCCGCGGGGAAGTTACCGCCCACCCCCTCCACCGCGTCCCGTGACCGGTGAGGGGTAGAGGAAGAGCGACGTTGCTTCTTCAACTTTTTATGGTGCCGAGACTTACCTGTCCCCGATTCCGACGAGCGATGCTGATGACTCTGCGACCGGTCCCTTGACCTCCCACGGGATCGGGACCTTGAGCGGCACAGAACCGACTGCCAGACCTCCAACAACTTTCGGGAACGCTCCTGCAAAGCATTTGGCGCCATGGCCCGACAATCGGGGCACGCCTCGGGGTCATGGGCGTGCCCCAAGCAAACGAGACACACGTCGCGAGGGTCCGATACTGACATGTTTCGACGGCAGGCCCTAAAGGACTTAAACCCGGGCATCCCTATTGCACAAGGAGTCAAGTACACGACAAAACAAGTTATCAGAAACCAAGTTAAAACTTTTAACTAGGGATACCGCTCTCTCTCGGATCAGCGCTGCTGTGCGGAAAAAGAAAGAACTGACGTCAGCGCGCATGGGTGGCGCCTAAAGTAGTCTCCGTGACGTCATCTCGGCACATACAACGCCAGCGACGGACGAGGAGCCGCACGACGCCACCTTCCGATGCGCAGGGGTACTGCCGACAAAAACTTTCCGGATCCAGTTTGACGCCTGTGGATATTCTAAGGTAAGGAATCTATCACTAACGTGTCTCTTTCAGATCTACAGGTTCATTATCACCTACCATTTCCAGTGTAATGGCCTTGTACATAGATTTAACAAAACCAAGAAAGGTATGATTGGCGGACTCGCTGAAAAACCCAGAAGGAGATGAGATGTCTTACTTCCATGTCTGCTTTGCCTAAAGGGATGTGCCACAGGAGGGAGTGGGGGTTTCCCTCTTTGAACTTCTGTTTGGTCATCCTGTCAGGGATGCATTGTGCCTATGGGAGAAACCTCTTGTTGAACCTAAACAAGATATACTGGACTAAGTGTTTGGCCTGCACTGCAGGATGGCTCAATACATGGAGAAAGCAAATAAAAACCTTAAGGCCAGCAAGAAGCTCCAGAAACAATGGTATGACAAAAAGGCTGCTATGGTTGAGTTTCAGCCACGGCAGAAGGTGTGGGTTTTGGAGTCTGTGGCTCCTAGGGCTCTCCAAGATAAGTGGAGTGGACCCTACTCCATCATGGAAAGAAAATGGAGGGGGCTTTCTGGTGGACCTTGGCTCTTGAATGAACCCTAAAAGGGTCTTCCATATACACTGCCGTAAAACCCCACTATGAAATGGCAGATGTGACCATGCTCATGGTCACAGATGAGGATCAGGAAGCAGAGAGTGAACCTTTCCCTGACATCCTGTCCAATAATCCAAAAGATGAGTCAGTGCAAAGAGTGGCCTTGCCAGACACCCTAACTGCCAATCAGCAGACTGATTGCAGGCAAGTCCTAAATAGGTTTGCTGAGCTGTTCTCTTTGAGCCCAGGTCAGACTAGCTGGTGTACCCATGAGATGGACACTGGTGTAAGCCTACCTGTCAAAAATTAAATATACAGGCATGATCATGTGAAAGAGCATCAATGCTGAAGTAAGCAAGATGCTGGAACTGGGAGTCATAGAGCGATCTGAGAGCCCCTGGGCCAGCCCAGCTGTTATAACCCTCAAGGTGGTACCTATGGCATTGGCACTGAAGAGGGACCGCAAGGGTAGCAGCACGAATTGTTCCACCCTAGGGTCCCCTCACCAAGGCTATACACCCTGCCCTCACAGACTGAGTGCCTTGGTGCAGACAAAACCGAAAAGTCGACATGGCACACATCCCTGTGTGCCATGCCCACAGATACTGCATAGGATATAGGTAAGATACCCCTCTGGCAGGCCTTATAGCCCAAAAGTAGGACGCAGTACATCTCCTGTGAGGATATATCTGCATGAGTAGATATATCCCTGCAATATCCATGTTGATTCTTGGATATTGTAAATGTTCAGGGAAGCCATTGAGTACATTGGCTGGTTACTCATCATCATGAGTTCTCCAGATCCATGAATGTTTTACTGTATTACGGGATGTTTGGTACCAAACATCTAGTCTTAATACACCTGCACCTGATTCCAGTGTCAGATTTATTAAAAATTACACACAGAAGACCCCTTGGTGTGGTCACTGACCACTCTAAGCCAGGCTATCACCACCAGAGTTCTGACCTCATGGGGTGAGCATCAGTACGCTCAGAAGTCGAGAACAAAGCCTGTCCTGGGCGGAGGTGTTCACACCTTCCCCCGTTCAGCAAGAGCCATCTGTGGCGGCAAGCTTCAAAGGCCTAGCTGCCTTTGAAACGGGACCATAGCCCCTCCTGATAGAAGGAGCAGCCCCCCCCCCCTCCTCACAGCCGTTTGGCGGGAAGGCAGGCAAAAAAAACATAGAAACAATAAAAGGTGTGCCCCACTCTGCCAACTCCACCCCTCAGGTGGTAGAGGCAAGGTGGGGCACATTTTTCGGGGCACATTTTTCAGTGCCCACCATCTTGAAGACCGTGAGACTTCTCCAATCAGGGCTAGGGCTATGTCCCCCTCCTGCAGGATGTGGGCATAATAGAGGGTGTAGACAACTCAGGTAAGGGGACCATTGGCCACAACCTTTCACTCCCTTGTAAACGCCCCTAAAATTTGTATTTAGGTGGCATCCTCCGACCCGGAACTTAGATTCAATGGACACAAGAAGAAGACAAACGAAGAAATTCTGTTGGACAGAGTATGGCAAACCCTGTGGTGGACTGCCTGCCACTACAGAACTCGACAACCGCCATCCACCAGCTCGTATAGTCGCTGTGTAGCCTCCACAAACCCCGGATGGTCATCAGCACTTCGCAAATTGCCAAAGGACTCCCTCAAGATAGAGGTACTATCTCTCTGCTGCAGCAAGCACTAAAACAGCAAAGTCTGGTCTAGCATCGTTCAGCTACCCAGCCTGACCAACATCTGAGTCCCAGCAAAAGGTCCCCTGCTCTGGAGGGTCAGCTAAGCCTCTACACCAATCCTTGAGGCCCCAGGTCCCACCAAAGTCGAAAGACCCCAATACCCGGGGTACCGGACCCCTTGCTACAAAATTCTACTCAGCCAAGTCTAGCAGGACTGCAACTTTACAGCAAGCCAGCATCTGACCAGGGACTTCAGGCTTCCGAAGACCCACCTCAGCAGGCGCCCAGCAGCTCCAGAATCATTGCTCCATCGTGCCAGCCCCTGACCACGAGGTTCAATCTTTGCCTGCCTTTGCCCAGCTTCACTACACCTAGCCCGCCCGGCCGGGATATCTTCAAACCAGCTATGCTCCTGAGGCCCCAGGGACCTTGAAACCTCTACTGTCCCTTGAGAGCCCTCGGACTTGCCTGCAAATCCCCCTTTGTTTTGCTATTACAGGTGGCCCCCTACCTTTGTAGCGCGCCAACTACAAAGTCCCTTTGTTTCTTGTTTCCTGAGAAATTCAGGAAGATTCCAAGAACTTGGCCTTGCCACTTTGGACCTTGCCCCTCAACCTTCCAATTTCCCAAATAATAACCACACAATAACTGCACTGCATTGCTTTTTCCAACAGCCTTTTTCCTTCCGTAAGAAATGTACTGTGCGTAATTGTGCCCAACTATAGATATTGCATTTACTGTGATTTTCTCATATTGCGAAAATTATTGACCTTATACCAGAAGTTATTCAATCAATCAAGGTATTGTAAAGCACACAAATCACCCGTGAGGGTCTCATGGCGCTGGGGGTGGGGGGTTACAGGGTTGGGTGCAGCTCCAGGTCAGCTGAAGAGCCAGGTCTTGAAGTTCTTCCTGAAGGTGTGCAGAGTGGGGGCGTGTCTGATGTGGATAGGGAGCTCGTTTCAGGTCTTTGCCGCGATGTTCATTCCTTCCTGGAAGCGGAGTCTGGTGGTGTAGGGGTCCTTAGTGAGGGAGAGGATGAGCTGGGTGTCGTCGGCGTAGGATACTATTCTGAGTCCATACAGCCTGACGATGGCGGTGAGGGGGGTCTTGTAGATGTTGAAAAGCGTTGGGCTGAGCGATGATCCCTGGGGCACTCCGCAGTTCATCTCTGTGGGTTCGGAGAGGAAGGGCGCGAGTCTGATTCTTTGGGTTCTGCTGGTGAGGAAGGAGTGGAGCCAGTCGAGGGCGGTTCCCTGTATGCCGGTGTCGTGGAGTCTGGCGGTGAGAGTGCGGTGGGAGACTGTGTCGAAGGCTGCAGGGAGGTCAAGCAGGATCAGGGCCGCAGTGTAGCCTTGGTCGAGGAGGATGCAGATGTCATCTGTGGCGGAGAGTTGGGCGGTCTCGGTGCTGTGGTTGCTGCAGAATCCTGATTGGGACGGGTCGAGGATGGAGTTCTCTCCGATGAAGTTTGTTAGTTCGATGTTGACTAACTTCTCGGTAACTTTGGCTGTGAAAGGGAGGAGAGAGGTGGGTCGGTAGTTCTTGAGGTCCGTTGGCTCTGCGGAGGGCTTCTTGAGGAGGGGTTTGACTTCTGTGCGTTTCCAGTCGTCAGGGAATGAGCCTGCTTCGAAGGTGGCTTTGACGGTACGTCGTAGCTCAGGTGCTATGGCGGCAGCTCTGTAGACAATGTGCGGAGGGCAGGGGTCCGTGGGGGCCCCTGAGTGAATGCCTCTCATGGTTGATGCGGTGTCTTCAGAAGTGACTGGGGTCCAGGAGGAAATTGTAGGCTGGCTGTCGCTGCTGGGGGCAGGAATGGGTTCGGTCTAAATATTTATATAAAAAAGAACTATTTTTCTAATGTGATTTCAACTTCATTCCTTGAGTACGTGTATCATTTATTGCCTTGGTGTGTACAAGAAATGCTTCGCACTACCCTCTGATAAGCCTAAGTGCTCGCCCACTCCACCAATAAAATAGATTGTTAGTATTATCTACTTTTGCCTCTGTAAAACAATAAGGGTCATCTGACCTCGCTGCACAGTGTACCTCATTATGGTGCCCTACATAGAGAGGTGGGTTGCCTACACCTGTGGTGGAGGTGATGGAGGATCCTGCCACCAACTGATCGTTGATGCTCTTGAAGGGCAAGACTAGGAGGGTTTGGAGGTTGAAGCTGCCGGGGGATGGGGGATATTGGTGGCTTTACTGGACCTCTGGCTGCCCAACCCACGGGGTTGTAATGAACAGCACCCTCGTCACGCAGGGGCTGTGGATATTGCGTGGTGGCTGGGGTAGGGCTGGGGGGTGGGGGGGTGGGGGTGAAAGTCCCTTTCGTAGCCACTAAAGGAGCGAATGGCAGACTGGGTACAGGAAGTAGCTGAGAGGTCTATGGACTTGGCCGTAGCCTGTGAGTCCTTAAAGCGCTTCAGTGCAGTGTCTGCCTTGTCTCGGAGTAGACGGATGCCATCAAAGGACATGTCCATGAGCGAAGCCTGGATATCCCATGAAAATCCAGATGTTCTCAGCCAAGCATGGCATCTAACAGCTACCGTCATAGAAATAGCTCTGCACAACTGGTCGGTTGTGTCTATGCCACATCGAACATCAAACGTTGCTGCATATCTTCCATGGGCTAAAGTTTGGGACAGGATGGCCCTTCCTCCTCCGGGACCAGTGGCAGCACCTGCGCAACCATTTCCCACAGAGAGTGGAGCGGGAATAATGGCCCAATAAGCATGCGGAGTTCACCCACCACAATAAAAGGCTGGCAGAAGTAAAAATTTTCTTGCCCCAACTGTCCAGCCTCTTGGATTTCCTGTCAGATGGGGTAGCAGGGAACGTGCCATGGGAGGAAGAGGCTTCGACTAAAAAGCTCTCTGGGGTGGGTAGCAAGCGGAAGCTCCTTAGTTACGGTGAAGGAGCGTCGCCCCACTACTCGCTAAGCAGTGCAAGAAGGAAAAATAAAATGATAATAACACAAAGTTATTATCATTTTATTTTTCAGTACTGAGCCGGCACGGTGCTGTGCTATCCTGACAGATAGCAGCAGCCAGCAGGGAGGAGGAGTGGTGGGAAGCATAAGTGCCCATGACGGTTTCGGCCAAACCATCATGCGCACTTAGCATTTTTCCACCAGGCTGTGTTGCACAGCCAGGTGGAGAACAGTCCCAGGCACTGTCTGATCGGCAAACCAGACCTCTTAGACCAATCACAACACAGCTGTTATGCTGGTAATACGGACAGCAGCGTTGTGATTGGTTTTGCGGAGTCTGGGAGCCTGTGTGCTGCCGGGAGTCCGGAACAGAAGAGGACAGAGGAAAGGCAGCAGCCGTACAAAGGTACGTGATCTTTAGTTCTTTCTTTTTAAACCCCCCATACCCACTTCTTCCAGCTGCCCCACCACTTCTGGTCCCTAGCAGCCGCCATTTGTGGGGAGTAAGGACGTTTGGGTCACCCGGTGAGGGAAGTGGTGTTGGGCGATCGTCCCTGTGCTGGGTTTGGATTATGTTTCCCAGAAGGATGTCCATGAGGACTTTAATAAAAGGGAGCAAGGGTTCGGAAGAAGACGCTCCCAGCTGTAGCACCACTGTCAAGATGCTAGTCTTGACAGCCATTGAGGGTAGCTGAAGGTTAAGGACTTCAATCAACTCAAAAGGGGGGTAACTGTTCCTCAAAGTAAGAGGTAGGGGAGAGCTAGTTGTTGACAAGACATTAAGAACAGTCGCCAGGACTTTCTCTTGTTGTCCTAACACACATCTGGGGTGTCATGCTTCATCGGGTGGATACTCATCATCAGGCCAGCGCTGCAATGCCCTACGGGTCCCCCAAGGTGTCATTTTAGCAGGGATTCTTTTGGTTTTATCGCCGTATGAGTGTGACAAAGAGTGTTAAAACAGACCAGAGGTTGTCAAAAAGGGCCTTAAATACACAGACTCCCCTGTCAGGTTAAAGAAAACAGATTAGGTTAATACTACTTATAGGTTATTATGTACTCAAGTAGTTTACTGTATGTGAGTGAAATAGGTCAGCATGTTTCATGGTGCTTCTTCAGGACTAGGAGGGTAATCAGCCTTCCCCACTATTTAAACGTAATGAGAGATCCCACTTTATACTTTTTGTGGTTAAAATGATCCTCCAAGATAGAGAGGATGTGAAAAGAGAAGTAACAAACAGCAACAATATAAAGATTATTGGTTTAGGACAACCTTATGAACCAGACAGTCGCTATTCGAGGACCATAATGATGCATTTCACAGAAATGTATTATATGAGGATAACTCCGTAGGTTACTGCATTTGCCACACATGTCCTTTTGTTACTTGTAGTTCAGCCCCACCAGGAGCTGAGCTGGGTTGGGGTGTTGTGCTTAGAAATAACGTGTGGGTTTAAAATCACCAGCTACTTATGCGTACAAAAAATGTAAAGGTTAACTCGGCTGATTAATGTTCCCGCTGCAGAGAGATCAGAATTTTGTCTAGTGGCAGTTTTGAATCACCATTAAGTAGCTCAGAACACCACCAGCATATCTAAGAATTGTATTTTATGTGGATCAGCTCAGTGAGTTACTGCTTTTGTCACTGGGTACTAGGTTACTAACCCTCCACTTCAGGTACTTTGCAGCAGTTTTAAGATCTTCTTAGAGTTCCTCGTTGCTCAAATGGGTGTAATTTCTGATATATAGTTTCCCTCATCCTCATTTCTGGATTTGGCTTGCGAGAAAGTGTCACAGCTAGTCGTTGAAATGTCGAACAAGTTACTTACCTTCAGTAACAATATATCTGTATATTGTGACAGAATAATAAGTCCCTGATCCATTCCTTAAACTTAGGGGCTCTCCCCTGTCCCCATCTACATGCACTTGGCCATAAGAAATTCGAGTGAAATATATCCACGATAGCCTGCGTCAATTTGCTAAGTGTACCCCAACAGTGCTAGCACCAGAGATGTCGCCAACTTTTGTAACGTCATCCGCTCCATTGCTTTAAAAACTTCCAGGCTAGGTGTAAGAAATCTGCACCTTCCATCCCACATCTGTCGCATCTGTCGTTATGCCTCAGCTTATATTTGTACATCTTAATAGGCGTTTAGTAAATATGGTGCAGGAATTTGAAATGATTGATACGTAATCGGCTGCTGGCAGACACCTGCTCTGTTTGTGCACAACAGTATGTCCATTGTTTGTCATTTTGTATCCCAGATCCATGTCCCATTGTTCCTTTGCAGGGCATTGACTAATTAGTTGATTAGTATGCACAGTGTAATACAATGTAGAGACAACATGTGCCGACGTCTCGGACTGTAATATCATTTGCAACGGGGGTAGGGTCGCTGGTTCCAGCGGATAGGAAGATGTATTTTCTTTAACGCCTTGCCTCAATCTCACATATGGAAATATGTCCATGGGAGTGGGTGTTGTGTTAATAAATATCTGGTCTAGTGTGCAAAATTTTCAGTCTTGGTATAAGTCTCCCCAGCATGATATGTCTGCCTTTTTCATGACTTTTTTAATGCATTTTCTTGAATCATTTGTATGTGAGGGTGATCTACTAATGGGGGTAGAGGAGAATATATCCCTGGAGCATGCAATATCTCAGCTATGCGCTGCCAAGCGATCACCGTGCATGTGACCGTCGTAATGTCCTTCTCAAGGGGTTTGGGAGTGCTAAACACCATGCCAGCCAGAAGAATTGGGGTCTGCATGCCATTGTTCCACAGCCACTTGTGGCATATATTTAGATGAGTGGAACCAATAATGTGTGTAGTGAGCTTGGGCACAAATGAAATACAATCTCAAATTAGGAACATCAAATCCCCCCTGAGAATAGGGCCTGGTGATTATGTCCCATTTCATCCTCGGCTATTTACCTCCACTGGTCAACCTGATCAATTCCGTACCTAAAGCTGGAAGTAAATGCCTGCCAGGATGATATGATATATTCATGAATAAATATAAAAATCAGGGTAGGATCACCATTTTTATCAAAGAAGTTCTACCCGCCAAGGATAGGGGTAATGAGATCCAGCGAGTGACACAGCTTGTATTATGTTCTAAAGCCCTGCCATAGTTAAGGCGCATTAATTCAGCGCGATCTGATGTAACATGTATCCCTAAATATTTTACTTCTAAATTACACCATTCTATCAGGAAGTCAAGAGGAAATGGCGCCGCAGCAGCGGTGAGCGGAAATATGTGACTTCCCCCAAATAATATGAATCCCTGAGAGTTTTCCAAATCTAATGAATTCTTGCAAAATGGGATTCAAATTCTGTTGTGGATCCCTGAGAGACAGAGTGATATCATCCGCATAAAGAGATGAATATCTGTCGCATGTGACACTTTAATGCTTTTTCCTGATGATCTTGCCGTGATTTGGCCACGAGGGGTTCAATAGCCAAAGCAAAAAAGTAAGGGGGACAGCGGACAACCTTATCTTGTCTTGTGCCTCTCGTGATAGAAAAAGGTGATGATAACTGCCCATTGATCAAGACTGTGGCTGTCGGGGAGCAGTACAACAGGCTAATCCATCAATCAATCAGTTATTTGTAGAGTGCAGCAATCACCCGTAAGGGTCTCAAGGCACTGAGCAGGGGGTGGGGTGCAGCTACTGCTCGAACAGCCAGGTCTTGAGAAGTCTCCGAAGGTCAGCAGGTCCTGGGTCTGTCACAGCTGCGTGGGGAGGGTGTCATGGCAGCAAGGTAGGAGAAGGATCTGCCACCGGTGGAGGTCCTGTGGATGCATGGGACGGTGCTGAGGTCGGCGGAGCGAAGCTGGCGTTTCGGGGTGTAGAAGGTGAGACGCTTCTTGAGGTATGCTGGTCCGGCGTTGTGTAGTGCTTTGTGGGCGTGGGTGAGGAGCTTGAAGGTGATCCTCTTGTTGACTGGGCGCCAGTGCAGGTCTTTCAGGTCAGCAGTGATGTGGGTGTGGCAGGGTAAGTTGAGGATGAGGCGTGCGGAGGCATTTTGTATGTGTTGGAGCCTCTTCTGGAGTTTGATCATGGTCCCTGCGAAGAGGTCGTTGCCGTAGTCCAGTCTGCTGCTGACGAGGGCCTGGGTGACCGTCCTTCTGGTTCTGGTGGGGATCCATCTGTAGATCTTGCGGAGCATGCGGAGGGTGTTGAAGCAGGAGGAGGAGAAGGCGTTGACTTGCTGGGTCATTGAGAGCGATGAGTCCAGGATGAATCCCAGGTTGCGTGTGTGGTCGTTGGGTGTGGGTGGGGCTCCCAGAGCAGCTGGCCACCAAGAGTCGTCCCAGGCAGAGGGAGTGGATCTGAGGATGAGGACCCCTGTCTAGTCTTAGTTAAGTTTCGGGTGGCTGGTCTGCATCCAACTGTTGACTGCCTTCATTCCTTTGTGGAGGTTGGATATGGCGGTGGCGTGGTTTTTTGTGAGTGAGAGGATCAGTTGAGTGTCGTCGGCGTAGGAGACGATGTTGAGATTCTGCGAGGGGACAATTTTCACCAGTGGTGCCATGTAGACGTTGAAAAGGGTAGGGCTGAAGGATGATCCTTTGGGCACACCGCAGATCTTTGTGGCTTCGGAACGGAAAGGGGGGGGGGGGGGGGGGGGAGATAGACCCTCTGGGTTCTGTCGGTGAGGTAGGAGGTGATCCAGTCCAGGGCTTTGTCGCGTATTCCTGCGTCGTGTAGGCGTGTGCGTAGGATGTGGTGGCAGATGGCGTCGAAGGCGGCCAAGAAGTCCAGGAGGATGAGGGCCGCGGTTTCACTGTTGTCCAGTAGGGTCCTGATGTCGTCTGTGGCAGCGATGATGGTGGTTTCGGTGCTGTGATTGCTGCGGAATCCGGATTAGGATGGGTCCAGGATGTTGTGCTCCTCGAGGAAGTGGGTCAGTTGCCTCTTGACGATCTTTTCAATGACTTTTACCAGGAACGGAAGAAAGGAGATGGGCCGGAAGTTCTAGAGGTCCTTTGGGTCCGCTGTGCGTTTGAGTAGGGCGTTGATCTCTGCGTGCTTCCAGCTTTCCGGGAAGGTGGCGGTCTCAAAGGAGCTGTTGATGATCTTCCGAAGTTGGGATGCGATGATGCGGTTTGCTTTGTTGAAGATGTGGTGAGGGCAGAGGTCGGATGGTGAGCCGGAGTGGACGGTGTTCATGGTCTTGATGGTGTAGTCGTCATTAACGTGGGTCCAGGAGAGCAGGTGGTTGGTGAGGCTGGGGGGTGGTAAGTCTGCAGTGTTGGCGGCTGTATGGAGGGTCTGGGTGTTGAAGCTGTCGCGGATGTCTGCGATCTTGCGGCGGAGTCGCATAGGTCTTGCGACGGCGGGATGTCGTTGGAGCTGGAGCTGGGGTTGGAGAGCTCCTTCACAATGTTGACGAGCTCTTTGCTGTTGTGTGCGCTGTTGATGCGTTCCTTGAAGGAGGTTCTTTTGGTGGCTCGGATGAGTTGGTGGTGCTTGCTGCTTGCGTTCTTTAGGGCTGCGTGGTTGTCCGGTGTCTTTTCGTGGCAACACTTTTTCTCGAGTCTTCGGCAGGTCCGTTTGGATTCCTGGACGTCGGTGGTGAACCAGCTGGCCTTTCTGTCAGTGCGTCTGTTTGAGGGTTTTTTGATCGGGGCGAGAGTGTTGCCGCAGTCGTCGATCCATTGCCTGACGTTGCTGGCGGCTGTGTCGGTGGTGTTTGTCGGTGGGGCTCGTGCGAGGGCGGTGATGAGCTGGTCTTCCGTGGCCTTGCTCCAGCTGTGGTAGGGGATCCGTAGAGGGTGGTGGTGCGCGGTGGGTTTCTTGAAGGTGAAGTGGACACAGCGGTGGTCGGTCCGGTGAAGTTAGGTGGTGTGGCTAAAGGCGACGTGGTTGCTGGCTGAGGATGGGTCGAGCGTGTGTCCGGCAGTGTGGGTAGGTGTCGTGACGAGCTGTTTGAGTTCAAGGTTAGCAAGGTTATCGAGCAGAGCGACTGAGTTGCTGTCGTCGGCGTTCTCGAGGTGGAAATTCAGGTCTGCGAGAAGGATGTAATCTGTGGACGCAAGAGCGTGTGTGCTGACTATGTCGGAGATGGTGTCGAACTGTGGCTGGGGTCTGGGGAGTCTGTTAACGAGTGTTCCTCTGAGGATGGTGTTGGGGTTGGTGTGGATCGCAAAGTGCAGGTGTTCGGCGGTGCTGGAGGTGTCTGTCGTGCAGGTTGAGACTGATGGTATTCCGGTAGACGATGGCGATTCATCCTCCTGGTCTGTTGGTGCGGTCCCTTCTGGTGATCTTGTATCCATCTGGGATAACTATGGCAATGTCGGGCGCCAAGGATGGGTTCATCCAGGTCTCTGTTAGGAAGGCGACATTCGGTGAGACTGAGTCGAGTAGGTCCCAGAGTTCGACGGCGTGCTTGTGGATGGAAATGGTGTGGAGTAATATGCATCTGAGGTGGTTGCGTTCTGCTCTGACGGGTGGGGTGGGGTGTGCGGGTGTTAGGCGGATGGTGAAGCTGCAGCTCCGGCAGGTGAAGGGTTCGTGGGTGAGTATTGGGCTGGCCTGGAAGCAGTTTGATGATCGCCCGGTGTTGAGTCTGTGGAGGAAGACGGCGTCGTAGCGTAGTCGGGTGTCGTGGCTCTTGCGAGGACCATGGGGTCTGGCGCTGTGCGTGGTCCATGCGCTGATGGGCGCAGACAGGCTTGCCTTAGGCGCGCCAGCGGCACAACCGCACAGCGGTCGCTATTTAAGAAGAGGAGGGGGAGGGGCGTGCGGCTGGGAGGTGGGAGCTGGGCGGGTTGAGGCGGGAAAAAATAGCGCAGTGGCAGCGCTATGGGCTAAGCGGGGCAGAACAACAATAAAATATAAATGTGGGACCCAGCAGGGAGAGGTCTTGATCCCTGCCTTTGTGGGACCGTAGGGCAGAGCACAGACGAGCGGAGCTGCGGGGGAAGAGCTGATCACTGACCGAGGGTCAGGGGTCTAACTTGCGCTTCCCGCAGAGGTCGCCATTTAAGAAGGGGAGGGGCTTGCGGGCGGGAGCAGGGCGGGTTGAGGTGGGAAAAAAACGCAGTGGCAAGGTTATGGGCTACAGGGGAAGCGGGGCAGAACAAGCCAAGGAGCCAAGAATAAAATAAAATAAAAATGCGGGACCCAGCAGGGAGAAGTCTTGAACCCTGCCTGTGTGGGACTGTAGGGCAGAGCGCAGACGAGCGGAGCTGTGGGGGAAGAGCTGATCACTGACCAAGGGTCAGGGGTCTAGCTCACGCTCCCCGCAGCGGTCGCCATTTAAGAGGGGGAGAGCCGTGGAGGTGTGAGCGGGGCAGGTTGAGGTGGTAAAAAATAACGCTATGGCAGCGTTATGGCCTACGGGGGAAGCAGGGCAGAACAAGCCAAGGAGCCAAGAATATGACAAAAAACCCACTGGCATTCCCATACGTTGTAGTATCCCCAATAAGTAATCCCATTCTACAGAGTCAAAGGCTTTTGTGGCGTCCTAAAAGACCGCCACGAGCACCAAATCAGGACCAAAATTTTGCAGAATGGAAAAAAGTGTGTGTAGGTTATGGGATGTTGCTCGGCCTGGGATAAATCCGGCTTGGTCGGGCAACACCAATTTCTCCATTAGCAGGCTGAGTCTGTTACACAGTATCTTGGCGAGGATTTTTGCATCGTTATTAAGAAGAGGCAATGGTCTGTACGAATCGCAATGATCCATAGGTTTCCCAGGCTTTGGGAGCAATGTTATAAGCGTTTCCCTCATTGATTGAGGAAGAATGCCAGTTTCCTGGGCTTCTTCATAAAACTTTTTTTTAGAATGGGTATGAGTTGATCAATATATACGTTTTACAGAAGTCTATTGGAAGTTCATCTAAGCCTGGTGCCTTACCGGACTTCATTTGCATGATTGCGGAATAGATTTCGTCCTCTTCAAGGGGGGCCACCAAAAAACCCCTCTGCGAGTTCCCCAACCATCCCAACGAACAAGTTACTTACCTTCGGAAACGATGTATCTGTAAGAAACATTAGTTAGATTCCTCACCTTAGAATATCCCCAGGCGTCAGACTGGATCCGGAAGATTTTTCGTCAGCAATACCCCTTGCGCGTCGCTAGGCGTCTGCGGCTCCGCGTCCGTCGTTGGCATCGTGCGCCGTAATGACGTCGTCGGAGTACTTAGACGCCGCCCTCGCGCGCTGACGTCAGTTCTTGTACATAGCTTTCCGCGCCAGGAACGCAGAGCCATGCAAGAGACCGACACTGGTGCCAAAAAAGTCTAGGGGCCTGAAAAGGACAACCTTAACCCTAGATGTCAGTTCGCAGAACGGGGAGGATGGGCGGGTCGGTGAGGAATCTAACTAATGTTTCTTACAGATACATCATTACCGAAGGTAAGTAACTTGTTCATCTGAAAGAAACACGTTAGTTAGATTCCTCACCTTAGAATAGATACCCAAGCAATACCAACCCCGGTGGTGGGTCTGCGAACCAAGATCACACCAGAAAGTCCTGGAGGACAGAACGGCCAAAGAAGCCATCCCTCCGGACTTGGCTGTCTTGGCAATAATGCCTGGCAAACGTGTGTAGCGAAGCCCACGTAGTCGCCTGACAGATGTCCTGCAAAGGGACTCCCCGTCCCAAAGCAGTAGTAGCCGCTGTAGCCCGAGTAGAATGGGCGCGCAGCCCAACAGGAGGGTCCTTTTTCGCCAAGGAGTAACAGATTTTGATGCACAAAACGACCCACCGGGAGATGGTCCGTTTGTGCACAGCTTTCCCCTTCTTAGCACCCATGTATCCAACGAAAAGTTGGTCGTCCACCCGGAACTGTTTTGTGCGTTCCAAATAAAAGGAGAGCGCACGTTTTGGGTCCAGACGGTGGAGCCTCTCTTCCTCTTTGGAAGGATGCGGAGGCGGAAAGAAGGTGGGTAAGGTGACAGATTGCCCAAGATGAAAGGGAGTCACCACCTTCGGTAGAAAAGAAGGACGAGGCCGAAGGACAACCTTGTCCGGATGAACAGACAGAAAAGGAGGCTTGGACGATAGAGCCTGGAGCTCACTCACCTGTCTAGCAGAGGTGATGGCTACCAGGAAAGCAGTCTTAAACGTCAGAAGACGAAGAGGACAATTGTGAAGAGGCTCAAAGGGAGCGCACATCAGAAATGTGAGAACAAGATTCAAGTCCCACTGAGGCATTACGAAAGGAACAGGAGGGAACGTATGAGTAATGCCTTTAAGAAAGCGTTGAACCACAGGGGACTTGAAAAGAGAAGGCTGATCAGGAAGCCGTAAGAAGGCAGAGAGGGCAGCAAGATAACCTTTCAAGGTGCCCAGGGCAGAGCCCTGCAGGGCCAAAGAAAGAAGAAAAAGAAGAACCTCAGAAAGAGGGGCGGAAAGGGGATCCACAGCCTTTACTGTGCACCATGCCACAAATTTGTTCCACCGGCAGGCGTATACCGTCTTTGTGGAGGGACGCCTGGCTGCCAGAATGATATCACAGACTTCAGGAGGCAAGTCAAATGGCATCAACTGCCGCCGCTCAATCTCCACGCATGGAGGTGGAGGCTGGACAGGTTCGGGTGGAGGACCGTCCCCTGCTGCTGCGACAGAAGATCCTCCCGAAGGGGCAGACGTATCGGAGGATCGGTCAACATACTGAGTAGCTCGGGATACCAGTACCTTCGTGCCCAACCGGGAGCCACCAAGATGACTTGGGCCCGGTCGTGCCTGATCTTCTTCAGCACTCTGGGCAGAAGTGGTATAGGCGGAAAGGCGTACAACAGACCGCAACTCCACTCGTGACGAAAAGCGTCGCCGAGCGAGTGCCGCCTTGGAAATTCCAACGCGCAGAACTGCTGACATTGCGCGTTCTCTTCGGTGGCGAATAGATCTAACCAAGGCTCTCCCCACTGCTGAAAGAGACCCTGCGCCACTTCGGAGTTCAGACGCCATTCGTGATCCATCATGCACCGGCGGCTGAGTTCGTCTGCTCTGGCGTTCAGAGAGCCCGCCAGATGTTGAACCACTAGGGTGACGCCCTGGTGTTCCAGCCACGTCCAGAGGCGCAGAGCCTCCTGACAAAGGGTCCACGACCCCACCCCGCCCTGTTTGTTGCAATACCACATGGTGGTGGTGTTGTCCGTGAACACCTGCACGACACTTCCCCTGACAGAGGGAAGGAAGGCTTTCAGTGCAAGTCGGATCGCTCTCAACTCCAACAGGTTGATGTGGAGGCGAGACTCCGCCGGAGACCAGAGGCCTCTGATCTCCGCCTCTCCCATATCCCAGGAGGGACGCATCCGTCAGTACGACATGCTCCGGTTGGGGAAGGGAGAGGCTCTTGCCCGTGACTCAATCGCGGTCCGTGAGCCACCACTGCAACTGCTGTGCAGTGCCCTCCGAGATCAAGACATGGTCGGACAGGTTGCCGTGATACTGGGCGCACTGAAACTTCAGGTCCCACTGCAGAGCCCGCATGCGCCGCCTGGCGTGATGCACTAGTAGGATGCAGGAGGCCATCAGCCCCAGAAGCCGCAACACTAGCCTGACCGAAACCGAGGATAGAGGCCGAAAGATGGGAATCAGGGCCTGAATATCCCGGACCCGCTGTTCCGGCGGATAGACCCGGAACTGCGCCGAATCGAGAACCGCTCCGATGAAGAGGAGCTGCTGAGAGGGACTCAGGTGTGACTTCGACACGTTGATGGAAAACCCCAGCAAATGCAGGAGATCCGCCGTAGTCTCGAGGTGGGAGACGACTGCCTGGGGCGAGCCCGCCTTCAACAACCAGTCGTCGAGATAGGGGAAGACTGGAACCCCTGATTTGCGCAGATGAGCTGCGACCACCGCCATCACTTTCGTGAACACCTGAGGGGCACTGGTGAGGCCGAAGGGGAGCACGGTGAACTGAAAGTGGCTCCTGGCCCACCGTGAACCGCAGGTAACGCCGGTGGGCCGGCAGAACGGGGATGTGGAAATATGCGTCCTGCAAGTCCAACGCTACCATCCAGTCTCGAGGGCAGCTAGAACCTGAGCCAAAGTCAACAGTTTGAACCGTTCCTTCTGGAGGAAGGAATTGACGTTCCTGAGATCCAAAATAGGCCCCCTTTGCCCTTCTTGGGAACCAGAAAGTAGTGGGAATAACAACCACGACCTACTTCTGGGCTCGGAACGCGCTCGACGGCCTCTTTGGCCAAGAGGGCCGAAACTTCCTCTCGCAGAAGATTCAAATGATCCTCCGAGATACGGTGGTGCTGCGGTGGCATGGCTGGAGGGGTCGTCTCGAAGGGGAGGGAGTAGCCCCTTCGGACGATTTGCAGCACCCACCTGTCCGAAGTGATGGTACGCCAGTGGAGCAGATGATGGCGAACTCTGCCTCCCACTGGCGATGAATTGGCCTGAAAGCTCGGACTAGGAAGGCTTTGAGGCGGATGCTGCCAGGGTGGATGTGGACTGACCGCGTCGTCCTCCAGAACCGCCTCGGCGGAAACCACGTCCGCGTGCAGGTTGGGTCTGCGGCCGGTGGCTCTGCGGACGTGAAGAGGCGCCCCTTCCTTGGCCACGAAAGGGGCGAAAAGCAGAAGCTTGCGGCCGCGGGGCCGAAAGGCCCAAGGACGTGGCCGTAGCCCGAGAGTCCTTAAAGCGAGCCAGCGCACTGTCCGCTTTTTCACCAAAAAGGCGAGCGCCATCAAAGGGCATGTCCATGAGAGTGCTCTGGACATCCCCCGAAAAGGACGTGGACCGCAGCCAGGCGTGACGCCGAAGCGCCACCGTGGTGGAAATCGCCCTACCCAGTGAGTCCGTGGTGTCAAATCCACACCGGATTGCATGGCGCCCTGCATCCCACCCATCGGCCAGAGCCTGGGAAAGTCGTGTCCGGGCCTCCTCCGGGCACAGGGGCAGCACGTCCTCCACCGTATCCCACAAAGAGTGGGAGAAACGGTCCAAGAGACAGGCGGTGTTTAAAGACCGCAGGCCTAAACTGAGGAAGGAGAACAGCTTCTTGCCAAACTGTTCCAGTCTCTTGGAATCCCGGGCCGGAGGAGCGGACGGGAAGGAGGTTTGGGAGGTAGAGGCCTGGATAACCAGGCTCTCGGGGGTGGGGTGTTGCGACAGAAAACTGGGGTCGCCCGGAGCAGGGCAGTGGCGCCTGGCGACGTTTCTATCCACAGGAGGGACTGTGGAGGGCTTGGACCAGGTGCCCTGTAGAACGTCAGTGAGGGCCTCATTGAAGGGCAGCAGAGGCTCAGTGGAGCTTGCTGCAGACTGAAGCACCTCAGTGAGGATGTTAGTCCTCACAGCCACGGCAGGCAACTCCAGCCCTAGGGCTTCGGCCGCCTTGCGCAGAACCACGGAAAAAGCAGCACCCTCCTCCGAAGCCACAGTCGGAGGAGAGATGAATCCAGTGTCCGGTGAGGTATCCAGACCACTGGCCTCCCCCAGTTCATCTGCCCAGTCCTGTGACAGTTGAGCCTGAACGGCCATAGGGTCATCGGACCCCCCCCAGTCGCCCCGTCATCCGATTCCTGGTAAACAGCTGGAATGATCGGAGCCGGACGATAGACATAGTGAGTCTCGAGCGGCGTTGGATGCAGCGTCGGTGGGCGCCGCATCGGCGTCGGGTCCAGACAGGGGCTGAACCGGGGAACGACGTCGACCGGAGTCGGCGTCGGGGGTGGAAACGGAGTCGGCGCCGACGGAGGAGGCGTGACGAGGTCGACCGGCGTCGACGGGGGCCCAGGCATGGGCCCCTCGGGGACCTGCGGCGTCGGGGCCGGAGCCTCCAACGGCGCCGGGGCCGGAACCGCCGGAGCGCAAGGTCGCCCAGTCGAGTCCGCGGGGCCCGAAGGCGAGCTGGCGGGCGTTGACGGCGGAGGTAGTTTCCTCATGGCCGAGAGGAAGGCAGCGATCTCCGCCGGCATCGCGTCAGTCCCAGGGACCGGCGGGTATGGGGACGTGCGTGGCGCCTGCGGCTCCTGCGGAGCCGCAGGGGTGGAACCACCCTGACCCTCGGCCGAGTCGCGCGACCGGCGAGGGGAGCCCGAAGAGCGGTGTCGCCTCTTGGGACTTCTTAGATCGCTTGGACTTACCCGAAGACTTCGAGCCAGACGAGTGATGACGTCTGTCGCGGCTCCGCGACCGATCCTTGGACCTCCTCCCGGACCGGGATCGAGAAGGGCGCGGAGCCGAGTGTCGGAACTCGAGAAGCTTACGGGACTGCTCCCGCCTAGCTTTCGAGGTCAGGGCCTTGCAGTTGGAGCATGAGTCTGCGTCGTGGTCGAGGCCCAAACAGTAGAGGCACCGGCGGTGGTGATCGGTCACCGACATCAGTCGGTGGCAGTCGTCGCAAGCCTTGAACCCAGGCATCCTACTGGCACCAGATGTCGATTGACAAAGATCAAAAGGGATCAAAATATTTAGTCAAAAAAGACTAAAAGGGGTAGCTCTCCCGGATCGGCGCTTACTGGCGCGGAAAAAAGAAGAACTGACGTCAGCGCGCGAGGGCGGCGTCTAAGTACTCCGACGACGTCATTACGGCGCACGACGCCAACGACGGACGCGGAGCCGCAGACGACGCCTAGCGACGCCTAGCGACGCGCAAGGGGTATTGCTGACGAAAAATCTTCCGGATCCAGTCTGACGCCTGGGGATATTCTAAGGTGAGGAATCTAACTAACGTGTTTCTTTCAGATGCTACATCATCCAAATAGCTGGCCAGCTCCAATGAGTGTTGTCAGCTAGTACTGTATAGTGTGGCATAGTGAATGCTTTAAGTATATCCATATTATCTCTGTGTCTAGTACCTTCATTATCTGAGATTTCGAGCACATAGCTGGCTAAGCGAGGTTTGAAAATGTCCTTTACCAGGTCGCTTACCCCCCCCCCCACCCCCCCCCCTACTCCCCCCCCTACTCGGAGCGTTTCTCACTGAATTCCTTTTGAAGTGTCCTATTCGTCCCATATTTCATCTCTCCTTCTAATCTCTTCAGTCCCACTTCTAATTTCTGTAGGGTCTGGCGGCTGTCCTGAAGGACCCCTGAGCTTTTAGCAATGCAGAAGTCATGAATTGTGACCTTGAGGGCCTCCCATACTGTCTCAATACGTGCAACGGAGCCCAAATTTCATTGAAAAAAATCTGCGATTTCCTGCCCCAGCTCTGTCTGAAACACCATATCTAGCAATATAAGCTGCATCGCCAAAGAGGATAGTGTCAATCGGACCAGGGATTGGTCTGAATAAGTTCTTGCTAGTTGTTCTACGGTGTCTATCCATGGTCCTTTGCCCCTAGATACCACACAAAAATCCAGCGTAGCCCACGTCGCATGCATTGGAGTGAAGTGTGGGCCCTCCTGCTTCCCAGGGTGTACATGCCTCCATGCGTCTAGAAGTTCATTATCCGAGATTATGCCTTGCAATAATTTATGTGTTCTGGTATAATGATGCAGGAGAGGGTTGGACCTGTCATCCACTGGGTTCAGTGCGGTATTGAAATCTCCTCCCCATAGTATATGTGTAGACCCTATCTCAAGGATTTTGCCCCGTAGCGTAGAAGTCAGCGTCTTCTTTATGCTTTTTTGATCTGTAGTGCGGCCTTGTCACCGCGTGTACGCTGCTGGAGTCGTGTAGCATCGGACGCCGTAACCAGTACCGACGGCGTGTTGCCT
Organism: Triturus cristatus; assembly: GCF_964204655.1. Lineage (NCBI taxonomy): Eukaryota > Metazoa > Chordata > Amphibia > Caudata > Salamandridae > Triturus > Triturus cristatus. The sequence continues at coordinate 509,824,683 of NC_140584.1, read as the reverse complement.
AGACTTGGGCCTTTGGTTATGGTCGATTTCTTAGAGGCATCCAACCTCTTACTTCACAATAAAGTTTTTGATAAAGTTACATTCGAGAACTAAGAAACATACACGTTGTTGATATCGACTTAACTAAGATGGGGGCGATAATATGCGGCATCAATATACAAGAAATCAACTTAATAGGCTGACTTTTGATTTGGAATTAGTCTTATGATTTTGGGCTCTGTAGGTTGTATTTGGAATTGATATTGTTAAGGGTTTTTAATATCACGGTACACACCTCGATTGATGTACATGGGGGTTTTGCACTTTATAAGATGGCGGCCAGTATAGATGCCAAAAACGATTGGTCCTTCTTTTAATCTTCTGACGGAATCGCAACTGTCGACCGGCGCGCATACATATAAATTTGAAACCAGGAGAGAGCTTGGCTTGACACACAAGAATTATACTGATGACGACCGGAGTACTCTCCCCTTTTCTTCTTCCTTCTTTTAGGTAAGTTCTTGCTCAAAACTGAAGGCTGTCGCTGGTGCACATGCTAGCATTGTCTAGAAATATGAAGAAACACGTATGACCATTCGGTCTCTGTCGCTTTTACGTTGCCAACTATAAGGCTGCGTTTTAAACCGGTAATGGCGTGTTGGCTTATATGACATGTTTGCTACTAATTGTGATTACAATAGACTGCGCTGATTATTAGCTAAAGAAAAGACCCTGATATATTGCTGTCTGTGAATTCCCGTCTTAGATAAATGAGAGCTAAGAAGCATTTTGAAACGTAAAGTGTGATTTTATAACACGTATCGGACAACAGAACCTATACTGTGTCTCGTAGGTTATCCTCTAGACATACTGATACGAACATATTTCTTAGTTGTGTTGGACGGACCGTTGATGGTACTGACTTATGGTAGATGTGCCTGACCGTTATCCAGTCTTTTATCTTCAGATGCACAAATTATCCCCATCATCTGATGCTTTGATCGGGACTGCAATTCGTTTAAGGTAATCTTTGGTTAATGGTCTTTTAATATGACTAATACTCATTTTTGGAGTGATTTTTATAAAAATACCGTATGTTACAGGTTATTCGTTGAGTAATATAGGCTGATATTTGGCCTTTTTTAGTCGCCCACAGCTTTATTGATGTACTTAAATCGTTTTGGAGTATTATGCTTTTATATAAAGGTTCTTTCTCGTTCAAAGTGATATTCAGGGAAGCCGTACGTGTTTGATTAATGCTATGACCTAATTTGTGGGGAATTAGACACAAGCTGATGTCTTTTCTCATGCTTTTTCCCCTTAGACTCTTATATACACACGAATGAAAGTGTATGGAACCACACTCAGAATATATTATAGGTGTGGCGGAATAAACAAAAATATATATTTTGTTTGGGATTCATTCTTATGGTGAGTAACCCTTTAGGGAGATCCTACGGACGTTATTGGGATATACTTCACTGTTTGTGGTACATTAGGATAGCTTCATCTTCTTTTAATTTCACAATGATATAAATTAATCAAACTTTTAGTATAGAGTCTCTTTTCCTTTTCAAGTTGATCCTCTATTGTTTTTTCGTTTTTTCTTTTTGGTTTCTTGGTGCTGGGTAGCACCTTAATTATTTGGTTAGCTTTCACTGGGTGGATACTTTCATTTTTTCTTTACTTATGGTCACTTACTTCCCTCTGAGTCACACTTGCACTATTAGCTTGGCCTTTTCTGCACTCAGATTTTGTGAGAATATTATTTATGAGTGACAAATGTCCTGAATAGAACAATCTTTATTAATATTATTGTAGCCCCGAGGAAGTCGCCTAGCAACTCACCCGAGACGAAACACGTGTTGGCTACTGATTTCACTTTGGCGTTTTTATTGATGCCAATATGTCACTATGGATTGATTTCATAGGAGTGTGTGGAGAAGATTTGAGAAAGAACAAAGAAGATTAAGGAAATAAAAGAAGAAAACCGTTTGTTGACTTATCGGACTCTAAATCATTTTTTCTATAATTGTTATTGAGAATTGTTGTCTATAGGCTCAACAGCCTGGCTCCTGCTCGGGAACGTCTTTCTGTATTTCAGTTTTTTCCTTTTGTTACTTCTGTGACGGAGGAACATTGGGGCATAGGTGGCTGTTCCCCTTGATGTCCCCTAGAGCTTCTTTCAGATATTGACTTATACTACAGATAGGATTTTGGATGTGCGCAAGGCTGTGACCCTGCCACGGTTTGAAGTTACATTATCTAGCAATGTAAGCTGCATCGCCAAAGAGGATAGTGTCAATCGGACCAGGGATTGATCTGAATAAGTTCTTGCTAGTTCTTCTACTGTGTCTATCCATGGTCCTATGCCCCTAGATACCACACAAAAATCCAGCCTAGCCCACGTTGCATGCATTGGAGTGAAGTGTGTGCCCTCCTGCTTCCCAGGGTGTACATGCCTCCATGCGTCTAGAAGTTCATTATCCGAGATTATGCCTTGCAATAATTTATGTGTTCTGGTATAATGATGCAGGAGAGGGTTGGACCGGTCATCCACTGGGTTCAGTGCGGTATTGAAATCTCCTCCCCATAGTATATGTGTAGACCCTATCTCAAGGATTTTGCCCTGTAGCGTAGAAGTCAGCGTCTTCTTTATGCTTTTTTGATCTGTAGTGCGGCCTTGTCACCGCGTGTACGCTGCTGGAGTCGTGTAGCATCGGACGCCGTAACCAGTACCGACGGCGTGTTGCCTAGACTTGCGCCTTTGGTTATGGTCGATTTCTCAGAGGCATTCAACCTCTTACTTCACAATAAAGTGTTCTCCAGGGAGGTCTGGCATATGCGTCTTTAGTCTTTCGTCCGATCTCCTTGTCCGACCATCTGGGCAGGATAAATGTATGGATATGTTGACCGAGCTGCAGGAGCCTCACTACAGTGCAGCCATTCTGCTTGGGCGCCACCTAGCACCCTCCTATCAGTTATAGATTCCTTACCTTAGATAGATACCCCAGCAATACCAACCCTGAAGGAGGGTCTGCGAACTAAGTTCACACCAGAAAGTCCTGGAGAACTGAACGGCCGAAGAAGCCGTCTCTCTGGAATTGGCTGTCCAGGCAGTAGTGTTTAGTAAACGTGTGCAGGGATGCCCAAGTGGCTGCCTGACAAATGTCACCAAGGGGGACTCCAAGTTCCAAAGGAATAGTGGCTGCCGTTGCATGGTAGAATGGGCGTGCAGTCCCACTGGAGGTTCCTTCTTTGCAAGGAAAAAAACATTTTGATGCAAAGAACCACCCACTGAGAGATGGTACGTTCTTGCACGGCCCGACCTTTCATGGCGCCCATATAGCCAACAAAGAGCTGGGCATCCACCCGGAACAGTTTTGTGCGATCCAGATAGAAAGATAGTGCACGTTTTGGATCCAGGCAGTAGAGTCTCTCTTCCTCCTTTGAAGGATGCGGGGGCGGGAAGAAGGTGAGCAAAATGATGGTTTGTCCAATGTGGAAAGAGGTAAACACTTTAGGGGGAAAAGAAGGTCGAGTTTGAAGAACAAACTTATCCGAATGAACAGCAAGGAAAGGAGGCTTAGAAGACAGAGCCTGACGCTCACTCACCCTGCGAGTAGAGGTGATGGCAACCAGAAAAGCAGTTTTTAAAGACAAGAGTCTGCGAAGACAATTATGTAGTGGCTCGAAAGGAGCGCACATAAGGTAAGTCAAGACCAGATTCAAGTCCCACTGGGGAATTATGGAAGGAATAGGAGGAAAGAGGTGAGTAATGCCCTTAAGAAATCCATTTACAATAGGGGATTTGAAAAGAGAAGGCTGATCAGGAAGCCGAAGAAAGGCTGAAATAGCCAATAGATAGCCCTTAAGAGTGCCCAGAGCAGAGCCCTTCTGGGCCAATGGAAAGGAGGAACAAAATGACCTCAGAAAGTGGAGCAGAGAGGGGATCCACAGCCTTTGCTGTGCACCATGCCACAAATTTGTTCCATCTACAGGCACACACCATTTTGATGCAGGGACGTCTGGCTGCCAAGATAACATTACAGACTTCCGGAGGAAGGTCGAAAGCTGTCAACTGTCACTGCTCAACCTCCATGCAAGGAGGTGGAGGCTGGACAGATTCGAGTGGAGGAACGTCCCCGGTTGCTGCGACAGAAGATCCTCCAGAAGAGGCAGTCTGATTGGAGGATAGATGGCCATGTGCAAGAGCTCGGGATACCAAACTCTTTGTGCCCCATCTGGAGCCACAAGAATGACTTCGGCCTGGTCACGCCTGATCTTCAGTTCTCTGGGCAGAAGTGGTATGGGTGGAAAGGCGTATGGAAGACCGCAACTCCACTTGCAACGAAAAGCATCGCCGAGCGAGTGCAGCCTTGGAAATTCCTACGTGCAGAACTGCTGACATTGCGCTTTCTCTTCGGTGGTGAATAGATCTAATCAAGGCTCTCCCCACTGCTGAAAGAGACCTTGCACCACCTCCGAGTGAAGACAGCATTCGTGATTCATCATGCACCTGCGGCTGAGCTCATCCGCCTTGGCGTTCAGTGAACCTGCCAGGTGTTGAACCACCAGAGATATGCCCTGATGTTCCAGCCATGTCCAAAGGCAGAGAGCCTCTTGACATAGGGTCTCCACCCTGTTTGTTGCAGTACCACATGGTGGTGGTGTTGTCCGTCAATGCCTGCACTACTCTTCCCGGACAGAGGGAAGGAATGCCTTCAGTGCAAGACAGATCGCCTGAAGCTCCAGAAGGTTGATGTGGAGCCTGGACTCCGCCAGAGAACAGAGGCCTCTGATCTCCGCCTCTCCCAAGTGGCCGCCCCACCCCAGAAGTGATGCATCTGTCACCACTGTGAACTCTGGTTGAGGAAGGGAGAGGGATCTGCTGCTGACCCAATCCTGGTTCGTTAGCAACCACTGCAATTGGCGCGCGGTGCCCTTGGAGATCCGGATGCAATCAGTAAGATTCCCCTGATTCTGTGCCCACTGGAACTTCAGGTCCCACTGCAGAGCCGGCATATGCCACCTGGCATGATCTACCAGCAGTATGCAGGAGGCCATGAGGCCCAGCAGCCTCAGGGTCATTCTGACCGAAAACCGGGATAGAGACTTAAAGATCGGAATCATAGCCCGAATATCCCGGACTCGCTGTTCGGGAGGATAAGCACGAAACTGCATTGTATACAGAACCGCTCCGATGAAAAGGTCCTTCTGAGAGGGAGTCAGGTGTGACTTTGGCACGTTGATAGTGAACCCCAGCGCCGTAGTCTGGAGGTGGGAGACGACAGCCTGGGACGAGCCCGCCTTCAACAGCCAGTCGTCGAGATAGGGGAAGACTGGAACCTCTGATCTGCGCAGATGAGCTACAACCACCACCACCATCTCTTTCGTGAACACCCGAGGGACGCTGGTAAGGCCAAAGGGGAGCACGGTAAACTGAACCGTAGGTAATGCCTGTGGCCTGGCAGGACGGAGATGTGGAAATAGGCGTCCTGCAAGTCCAATGCTACCATCCAGTCTCCAGGGTCGAGAGCAGACAGAACCTGAGCCAATGTCAACATCTTGAACTTCTCCTTCCTTCCTTCCAGAGAAAGCGGCTGACGTCCCTGAGATCTAAGACAGGACGCAGGCCTTTGTCCTTCTTGAGTACCAGGAAGGAGCAACCACGAGCCACCTCTGGCACAGGGATGCGCTCTATGGCTCCCTTGGCCAAGAGAGCCGCAACTTCCTGACGGAGAAGGACCAAGTGATCCTCCGACATGCGATGGAATGTAGGTGGCATGGATGGAGGGGTAGTCTCGAAGGGGAGGGAGAAGCCCCTTCGGACTTTCTGCAAAACCCACCTGTCCAACACGATGCCACGGTAGGGGGAGAAATCATACCAAGGTCTGGTGAGGTGTCCAGACCACCGGCTTCACCCAACTCCTCCCTCCAGTCCGGTTCACTCAACTGGTCTGTCGTCCTCTTCTGGCTGCCACTCAGTGCGATAGGGAGCGCCAGGACAGAACAGCAGCACAAAAGTACTAGTCATTGTCAGTCTACGTCTGTCCGGCTCTGTGGTCAGGGTGGAGGCTGTGGTCGACAACGGCTGGGAAAACAACCGGTGTCGGAGGGGGCGGAGTTGTCATCAGTGGATTCGACCCCAGAGGAGGTGTCGTAAGGTCGACCGGCGCCGTTCCAGATTCAGGCCTGGATCCTGGGGGCCCTGTGGCGCCAGGGCCAGAGCCACCGGGCTCGAAGGCCTAGAACCCCAAAGCAAGTCCACAGGGCATGACGGCGCGCCGGTGGAGTTGGGCTGCCCAAAGTTGGAATGAAGGGCTTCGTAAAAACTACAAAGTTGGGAAGGGGTCGCTTCGGCTCCCGGAAAAGGAGGGAAGCTCGCAGCCGACCCAGCAGGCTGCGCAGGCAGAGTCGCAGGATGACCACCATCCGCATCCCGTTGGCCAACAGACGGGGAAAACGCGAAGGGCAAGGATTCTTCTTAGCCGCCTTTTTGTACTTTTTAATTACCCGAAGACGAAGACTTCGAAGATGAGTGTTGGTGATGACTCCGCGACCAGTCTCGCGACCTCCCTCCAGACCGAGACATCAAGAGGCGCGGAGCAGACTGCTGGGCCTCCTAAAGCTATCGGGATCACTCCTGCAAGGACTACGGGTTCATGGCCCGACAGTCCGAGCACGACTTTGGGTCGTGGTCGCGCTCCAGACACCAGAGGCACACGAGGTGAGGGTCCGTAACCGACATCAATTTGTGACAGGTGTCACAATCCTTGAAGCCAGTCCGACGTGATATCCCTACGTGCAACAGGAGTCAACATGACTCAAAAAGAAGTCGCCAAAAGTCGAAAATAGTTGGTCAAAAAGTGACTAAAGGTACCGCTCACTCAGGATCAGCGGTGACGTCAGCGCGCGAGGGCAGCGTCTATGTAGATACCGCGATGTCATCCCAGCGTTCACGATGGCAACTACGAACGCGGAGTCTACCGACGCGCATGGGTACTGCTACAAAAGAATTCTCCTGATCCAGTCTGAAGCTTGGGGGTAAGAGATCTATAACTAATAGTCTCTTTCAGATACTGATAATTACACTAAAATTGTTGAAATGTCACACATAGCAATCTGAAACCTTGGCAGCTATAAAAACTTTCAAGTGTTTGCAGGAGGGGAACTTCAAGTTGGTGTTTGATATGAGACCAGGATCGGAGATCATTAGAGGAATAGATCAGGTTTTGGCCATACTGACTGGTTGCTGGCCCCGGCCGGATGCGGACAGGCTTGCCTATGGCACGCCCGCTGGTCGTGTCCTCTTTGCCACCATCATTTTGTGGGCTCAGAAGTCTTACTGACTAAGCGACCTACAATCTGATTGATATTCCCCCTGCCAATTAAATCAAGTTAGCGCATCTGAACGCATGAAGTAAGGAATAAGGCAACCAAACAATTTGCCCTCAAATTATCAGCAAAATGTGCAATTTCAGCAAGTAAGTGCAAATTCAGCAAGTAAGTGCAAATTCAGGCTAAAACAAGGTAAAAACAGGCTAAAAGCAATGGAGAGGTCTCTACCTATAGTGCCAGCATATCCCTGCTGCCACCATCTTTTTATGGGCTTAAAGCTCTTACAGACTCCGCTCACCTAAGCAACCAAACAATTTGTCCCCAAATCATCAGCGATATGTGCGGTTTCAGCAATTAAGTACAAATTCATGTGTTGTTTTAAAACAATACCTCACATTAAGGATCCATTAATCAAACTTTCTACCTACCCTTCCAAATACAACATATGCTTTAGTGTTTATGTCCAATAAACACTCTTGCATGTCTCAATAAAACACATACTGTAGTTATTATGCTCAAGCTTGCACCACTTACAATAGTCCAGAGGTACCAAAAAAAATCAAAGAAAAAAGGGCAACTACAGCCACAAATTCAACATGATACATGGCAGAAAGCAATCTGCAGACAAACAAAAAAAGTTTAGGAAGATGGGACATTGCACAAAGGCTATTAATAATAATCACATATATATATTTAAATTAAACATGCTAATCACAAGTATACATACTTCTTTGTTTTTCTCCTGATCCAGCTTCCCCAGATATAGCATCAGCCTTGAAATACATATATTGTGCTTCTTCTCTACTTTTGCCACTCTCATCATATTCACTGTCTGTTCCAGAATCCTCCTCGGCGGTATCCCAGGTCTCTTTTTTGCCTTCATTTGCTTTGGATCTCCTACTGCTTGTGATGCTGTGGGAGTCTAGCCCATTGGCCAAGGGGATCTGGGTACTGTCTGCATTGCATAATGTGTCACTACTGTGACTAGAACTCAGAATATCGCTGTCCACAGAGCTTGTACTTCTGTCGTTATTTACATCAGAGTCTGATCGCTCTTCAGATTGAAAATTATTCTCTGGATCTGTGGATGGAATCCTGTTTTCAAGTTCCCTGGTATCTGCTGACGCTGATGCAGAAGAGTCCACCTCATTAAGAGGTGAATAAATATTTTCAAAGTCACTAGTGTCTGTGCTCTTGCTGCTGTCATCATTGTCACCCTCCTCCTGATGGTTCAATGATAGACTTTTCAGCTTTTCAGTGCTTTGCTTAAGAACAGCATCAACAGATTTAGTGTTAGAAGCTGTAACTCTTTCACACGTTTCCTCTGTGTTAACTGAATCGCCTCCTGCTAATTGAGTCATGGTCCTAAGATGCCCAGGAGACCACTCAGGTAATACGATATGAAGTCTGATGGTGTTTGCATGGCGATCTAAAAGTTTCCATAAATTGGAGTCAGTAAAAGCTGTTTGATGATCCAGAGAATAGGAACTTTCAGCAAATACCTACAAATGTAAACAATCTGTTCAATGTGAGTTGCCATAGTGGTTATAATAAAAAGAAGCATTATCAAGGAACATTACATTAGAGCACTACTTTCTTGAAACAACATTCAAAATGTTTTGGACTAAAGAATCCTATATTTCTCACCTTAGAGACTCTCACTTTCATAGTCCCAGGGACCATTTCATCCAGACTTGTGCAGTGGAAGGACAAGAGTACATTTTTGTTTTTGTTTTACAAAGGATAGGAATGGTTGCCTTTCAAATCCAATCTCATGCTCTCATCCTTCCTCTCTCTTTCTCTCTCTCCCCTCCCCTCTTCCATCATCCCTTCTTCCAACCCTTTACCAAACCCCAAAATAGTTTAAAGCTCTCTTCAACCTTGATTAATAGAGAACTGTTGGCATGATAAGAGTTTCAAATATAAAACTGGTAAAATCATTTCCTATGTAAAATGAAAGCTACACAAAATCATTAGTGAAAACAAAAGACTTGTTTCTACAGGCAACTTTATGGAAGTCAAACACAAAAATAGGGTAGTCCTAGGTTAGTAGGTGCAGTTTGTCTACGCATGTGTCTGGCGGTATATATGACAAACAAACTTACTTTCATGAAACATGTTAAAAGTCAGTTTGGCATTGGCTCTAAAGTCATTTGAGCCCAAACTAACAAAACCAATTTCAAATCTAAGAATAGATGGAATGGGTGGGCCTTGAGCTGAAGGGTGCTTGTTAAGGAACATATTAAAAAATGCTGCTTGACCACTAAACTCTAGAGAAACCAGCATCGGCATAGCCAATAGGTCTCGCCTTTGGGACCTTATAAGTGTTTAGCCATGCAACAGTTGATGCTGTTGCACCAAGGATATTGTGCTGGATAACTAAACACTTCTAAGGTCCCAAAGGTGAGACCTATTGGCTATGCCAATGCTTGTTTCATAAGCGGCTGAAACATATGTACAGCAGAGATTACACTGTGAGCAACACCGCAGTGGTGTGATCCTTGCAACAGATGTGAGGTGTCCTGACAATCACCCCTTAAAAACTCCTCAGGCGTAACTGTATTGCTGGTGCTTTAATGCTTGAAATGTAGAAATAATTCAAGCACGCATCCCCCCATTTTCTCACTTTTTGTCTTTACTTATTATTTCTCTCTTTTTTTCCTTGATATGCTCTATTCATCCTCAGTGGCAGGGATACAACAATGTGCGGCACCCCGTGAGTGCACATCACCCATTTTCCCCTCCTCCTTGCGCATTGGCAACAATGTTGGTGTATGTGAGTGAATGTGAGAGTTCCCCGGCCATGGGTCTTTTGATTCACTGTTTGGTAACCTGTTGCTTGGGGACCGCATTGGGTTGGGAGTTGCAGGTTTTTCTTTTATTAAACATCACACAGACCACACAATGGATGGAGCCATACTAAACACATAGATGCCATCCCTCCCAAACATGAGGCATGTTGGCAAGCTGCGCATGATGCTCGCCCCCCCCATCCACCCTCCTGGGCTAAGCGGTCTAGCCCTCAATGCTCCTCTTCCCTGCGTTGGGATATGGCTTGAGTTGGAATCCAGACGTGGAAAGTGCAGGGGATGGGGACCACACGGAAAAACCATGTTGTGCAGCAATACATATGAAGGCGATACCAAAGGGGATGATGGATGAAGCGCTTGAGCAAATCAAACACTCACTCCCAGTCAACTGATCTGGGTTTAATCCATCATCATTCTTTAGCTCACTTCACCACCCCAGTTCAGACATGGCCATATGCAAATCAGTCTGACCCTGTGCCTTATGGGAACAGCCCAGCCCGAACTGCCAAGCCATGTCTTTCCTGGACCAGAAACAAGCATCCTGGGACCGGTTTCGGGTTCATAACCCTCATCAGCCAAGCTATCTTGAATCCAGTGGCAAAGTGAGCAAGGGACCCACGTCTGGGCATACCCTGCCAACTTAGGGCAGGGTATGACATTGTTCTGCATTCTGTCCATCAATTGTTGTTTTTGCATTTGTCACCCCGAGTGAGACGGGTATGCTCAGACGTGAGTCCCGTGCTCTCCATGCCACTGGAATCAAGCTATCCTGGCTGAAGTGGGGTGAAACCCCGAAACCGGTCCTAGGATGCTTGTTTCCAGTCCAGGGAGGACCTGGCTTGGCAGCTCGGGCTGGACTGTTCCCATGAGGCACAGGGTCAAGACTGATTTGTATATGGCTGGGTTCAAACTGGAATGGCATGGTGAGCAAAAAAACGATGGATTTAGGCCCAGATCTCTGTACTGGGGTGAATGTATGACATTGTTCTGTATTCTGTCCATCAATTGTTTTTGCATTTGTCACCCCGAGTGGGACGGGTATGCCCAGACTTGAGTCCCGTGCTCTCCATGCCACTGGAATCAAGCTATCCTGGCTGAAGAGGGGTGAAACCCCGAAACCGGTCCTAGGATGCTTGTTTCCAGTCCAGGGAGGACCTGGCTTCGCAGTTCGGGCTGGACTGTTCCCATGAGGCACAGGGTCAAGACTGATTTGCATATGGCTGGGTTCAAACTGGAATGGCATGGTGAGTAAAAAAACGATGGATTTAGGCCCAGATCTCTGTACCGGGGTGAATGTATGACATTGTTCTGCATTCTGTCCATCAATTGTTGTTTTTGCAATACATATGAAGGCAGGATGCACAGATAGCGCTCCTTCAAGAATTCACATCGCTAAGGGAGAGGAGCATCGCCTCCAGAAGTGCTGGCGGGAACAGTGCTACTGCACTACCTACTCAGGGTTTGCTAGGGGGGTTCTCATAGGGGTCCGTCCTAGAGTCTCATTTCGTCCCACGGCTGAGGTAATAGACCCAGAGGGGTGATATGTTCTGGTGGAGGGACAGCTTGATGGTTAACTTTTCTTACTGGGAAGTATTTTTGTGCCAAATATGACTCAATCAGCCTTCCTAGCACGCCTGTCATACTAATGTGCTGGTCTCATGTCCCCTAGATCTTAGGGGGGATTTTAACTGTGTACCTGTCCCACAAATAGATTGATCACATCCTCCGCTGCCCACTACGCCAGTCATAGCAGCTTACACAATGGCTCAAACACTGGTCCCTTCACAAGAGTTGGCTTACCATATATCTGGGGGTGAGGGTATACTACCATTACTCTGTTGCACATTATCTAAATGTACGACTCAAATCGTACCTCTGCCACACCACTCTCCAAACACAGGTGTGGAGTACCCGGGGAAAACATAATCTGATCACAGCCCCATACAGGTGCATGACGAATGGAGGGGGGGGGGGGGGGATGTCAAGACCCGCAGTACCTACATGGCACCTACAGCCAACCACGCTAAAAGAGATGAGAGAGAGGTCATAACACACTATTTTGATGCAAACTGGGGATCAGCTATCCCCTGAAAGCTGGACTGGGAAGCGCTTAAAGAACAACTTACTTACCTTCGCTAACGATGTATATGGTACAGACAATCTAGCCGCAGTTTCCTTAACTTGTGAATTCTCCCCAGGCGTCAGACTGGATCCGGAAAATGTTCTCAGCAGTACCAATGTGTGCCAGGGGGCGGTGTCGCACAGCTCTGCAATTAAGCGGACTTCGGATGTCAGCAGAGCCATATAAGTCCTCTCAGACGTGTTGACGTGCTTCTTCTGTGAAACTTTCCACGCCCAAGCAAGGAGCTGCCATAGAAACTGGCGTTGGAAACAGTGTGCCAAAAAAGATTAAAAATCTTTAGAGCAACAAGAAAAATAGGAAGAAAGGTATGAGAATATCAGATATGGACTTTCAGGGAAAATGTCAATAAATCAACGAAGCACAAGCCATGTCAAACACTATGCAGTGGTGCATAATATAGCATGCAAGGAAAAAAACTCCTACTTCACTGAGTAATGGGAAATGGATGGTATGGTAGGCCCATACAAGACCTATGAGACAAGACCAGCAGCTCTGGTGAGTCCCCCCTCATAACTTAAGGCAGAGATTACTGGAGTATAAAAAACTGGAGTGGAAAGGGAGGACCCCTCCCATACTATAGGTCACTCACCAATGGAAAGGAGAGTATTGGTAACGGCAAGACCAGACATAGAAAGCAACACTAAGATGTCTGTAGAGTCACACCATTTCTTGAGACAGAGAACACTGGTGTAGAACCCCAGTACTGAAAAGGGGGTAAAACCCTTACCTCAGCGGGCGCTCACAGAGTGGGGAGGATGGGCGTGTTGTTAAGGAATCTGCGGGTAGACTACGTCTCTACCAGATAAATTGTTACTGAAGGTAAGTAACTTATTCATCTGATAGAGACATCTAGCCGCAGATTACTTAACTTGTGAATTAGATACCATAACCATACTCCCTAGGAGGAAGGTCTGTGAACCAGTACCACAAGAGGTCGAAAGAGGACCAGCTGGCCGCAAGTAAAGACCCACCATCCCCACTGGGAAGTAGATAAAAAAAGATAGCTGGATCTTTCATGGAAAGCATGGAAAAGACCAAACAAAAAATGCAAACAATAACATGTACATTGAGTAAAGCGCACATCCGCCCATAGGCATATTGGCGCTGAAGTACAAACGTCCATTGTCACCCAACTCAGTGCTCAACGGTACATATAACATGGATCCAAATGGATGAAAGGCTGAGAGAACTCTCCGGAATCTGGACGTATGGCCTCGAGGAGGAACATAGGTCCCCGCAATGCACACAATGAACAAGTGACTAACCTTCAGTAATGCTTTTTCTGGTGGATACAGTATTTGCCTGTGGATCCCACGCCTTTTGAATAACCCCATGCGCAGCATTCCACAGAAACTTTTCTTCTCAGCTCTCCCACGTCGACAAGGACATCACAATTAAACAGATCCGAACGCGACTCCGCGTGACGTCATCGGAGCCATAAGAAGACCTAGTCGGCTGGCTGACGTCAGTACCACCCATTTTTTCCGTGCCTTGAGGCAAACGGGTGAAACAACGCACTATACAATTATACACAGTATACAAACAGCCAAAACCGGAAATTTCTCTTCATAGCCATTTCCTAGAGTCAAGCATCACATAATTTAAACCATATATCACATAAATATACATTGATTATTTTTCCGTAAAAGCAGGCAGGCAACGGGGAGGATTCAGTGAGGAATCCACAGGCAGATACTGTATCCACCAGAAAAAGCGATAACAGATGTAAGTTACTTGTTTTTCTGATGATCTAGTAAAAATAGAAATGCAGACAAGGCAGACAAGTAGCCTTTAACAGTAGATACTGCACAACCCTGTTGAGCCAGGGAAACAAAGAAACTCAGAATGTCAGAAAAAATGGGCCTGCAAAGGATCAAACGATCCCTCTCCACAGCATTTAACAAACTTGGCCCACCTACTAGAATAGACAGATTTGGTGGAGTGTCTCCTGGCCAATAAAATAACATTCACCACATCCGGTGGGAGAGAGAAAGAGCTCCGGTTGCCCAGTTCAATCTCCAGGCATGAAGGTGCAGGCCATGAAGGTGCAGGCTCTGGAGGTGGTGGGAGTAGAAACCGCCCTGGAGGGAGGAGGTCTGCCCCGAGCAGGAGACGGAGTGGAGGATGCGATAAGAGGTAAAGGAGGTCTGTGTGCAACACCTTTCATGGCCAATCAATATGACTTGGGCCTGCTCTTGGCGAATCGTTCTCAGAACTTGAGGAATCAATTGTATGGGAGGAAATGCGAAAAGAAGCTGTGAGCCCCAATCTAACTGAAATATGTCCCCCAACGCGCCCCGCATCGGATACTGGAGAATGCAGAAGGAGGGTCATTGCCCCTTTTCGTGAGTGGCAAACAGGTCGAGCTGAGGAATCCCCACATCCTGAAAATGTGCCGGACCACCTCTGAATGGAGACGTCACTTGCGATTGGCAGAGTACTGCCGGCTGAGACTGTCCACAGGTACATTCAGCTCTCCGGCCAGATGATTCACGCCCACCAAAACTGATGGTCCTAAGCTCAGGACCAGGGCCACAGAGCCTCTTTAAAAAGATACAACCCCACTCCTCCCTGTCGGAGACATTCATTTAATATAGGCATTAGAGTAACTAGATGTAATTACTAGTGTGTTATCTTAACAACCCATCGCCCCTCCCAACTTGGCTTTTCTCTGATTATTTACTGCTGTACGGCTTGTCTCGGTTACCTTGATGTTACATGTATGGGCATAGGTTGCATTTGCCATGTAGCTGTGTATCTGACCTGTTCCTGGGCTGGGCCCAGCAATACGGTGTCCAGTCGACAGGCATCTCCTATGTGTCTTGTGTTACAGAAAAGGGTGCAGGTTTGAGGGCTTTGAATGCTTCTAGTTTGAAATCCCAATCCATAGATATCGGATTCTTTCACAGTCCCCGGGCCTCTTCCCGTCTGATGGCTGCGATCTATGCCCCGCACCAACGCACCAGCTCATCATGCCAAGTGTGAACTGCTAGAGGCTGGAACAGTCGCTCCATTCTGAAAAAGTGGAATCATAGCCTGGATGTCTTGAATCCTCTGTAGAGGTGGGAAGGCATGACTCACAGTAGTGTCCAGTACTGCCCCTATGAACAGGTTGCGATGAGAGGGCACCAGGTGAGATTTGGGTACATTTATTGAATAACCCAAGTCGAACACAGTCGTGTTGTTACTTGCAAATGAAGCAGCACCATCTTTGGCGACTTTGCTTTCAGTAGTCAGTCATCCAGATAGGAGAACACAGGAATCCCCGACCTTTTGAGATGTGCCGTCACCACCGCCATCACCTTTGTGATGACCCGAGGTGCGGAAGTAAGAGCGAACGGAAGGACCGCAAATTGGTAGTGTTGGGACCCCACTGTAAAACAAAGATACTTTCGATGCGACTTCAGGATGGGAATGTGAAAATATGTATCCTGTAAATCGTTCAACATCATCCAGTCTTCCTTCTGCAGCGCCAGAAGAACTTGAGCCAGGGTCAACATCTTGAATCTCTCCTGCTTGAGGTAAATATTCAAGACCCTGAGGTCTAGGATCGGTCTCAAGCGATGTCCTTTTTGGGAATTTGGGAATCAGGAAGTACCGGGAGTAGCATCCCTGACCCCCTTCCTGCTCTGGAATCACCTCATTCGCACCTTTTTGTAGTAAAGACAGAACTTCCTGCTCGAGAAGAAGGAGGTGTTCTTCTGAACACAAACCCTGACTGGGGGGGGGGGGGGGGGGGGGGGGGGAACGGACGGAACGGGACGGAGGGTATTCCCGGAAGGGTAGGGCGTACCCATTCTCTACAAGGTTCAACACTCATAGATCTGAAGTAACAGATCTCCAATTCTGTAGAAAATGGGACACCCGTCCTCCCACCGGACAAGCATGCTAGAGCTGCTTCCCTGCCATACCAGTTGGGGGGGGGCAGAAGAGGAGGAGGAGGAAGAGGAGACTTGCTTTCGAGCTGAACCTCGCAGACGACCTCTGTCCTTTCCCCTGAATTACCTGTAAAGAGGGTTTGCCTGCTGTTGCGGCTGCTGCTTGGCACAAAAGGAAGTCTGGCCATATCTACCCTGGATTGAGACTGGAGACCTAATGATCTCGCTGTGGCTAAGCATCTTTAAAGCGCTGTAGCGCAGAGTCTGCTTTGACCCCAAATAGACGAGATCCATCGAAAGGCATGTCTAACAGGGTAGTCTGGACATCCGGTGAGAACCCCGAACCCTGTATCCAAGCGTGCCTCCTGGTTGCAACAGAGGAGCCCATTGCCCTGGCAACCGAGTCAGCAGTGTCAAGACACGATTGTATGATCTGGCAGGCCGCAGCTTGAGTATCAGACAGAACTTCAGAAAAATGTCCCTGAACGTCCTCCGGAAATGTAGGGAGCACATACCTAGCCTAGTCCATCAGAACATGAATATAGCAACCCAACAGGCATGTAGCATTAGTTGGCTTGAGAGCCATGCTACCTGAAGAGAACACTTTCTTCCCAGATTGTTCCATACGTTTGGATTCCCTATCTGCAGGTGGTCATGGTAATAATCCTGCAGACTGCTTAGAGGAGCACGACGTTTGGACCACTTAACTTTTCGGTGACGGATGGGTGAATAGGAAGGCAGGATCCCCCGGACCCACCGTATGCTTCCTTGCCACAGACCTGGACACCACAAGAACAGTCATCCGCTTCTGCCACACCTCAAGGATAGACTCAGTCAAAGCATTGTTGAAAGGAAGTAATGGCTTTGAGACAGAAGGGGAATGGAGCACCTCCGTTAAAATGTTGGACTTCAGCTCTGCTGTGGGCAATGATAAATCATCCGCTGCCTTCCTAATCACAGAGCGATATAAAGTCACATTCTGTGTAGGAATCCTCCTGAAGGGCCCTCAAATTATTGATCAAGGTTGACAATTTCACTTTCCTCAGCCTCCCCTAGCTGCTCCTAATACTACTCCTCTTCATTCAACCTCTTAGCTTTCCTTCTAGACCTTATCTTCGGAACTGGCGTCGGCAGTGTCAGATGTGGCGCCGCTGACTTCGGGATTGGCGAAGAGAGGTGTACCGGGATAGTAGACAATGCTGGTCCAGGTGGCACCGGACCTGAACCAGGCGGCATCGGAGAAGATCATTCCAGTGGCACTCGCCTCTCCATGGACTGCACCAGTGTCGAGAACCTCGGTGTCGGGGGAGGCCAACTCCCTGGAGCCATTGGCATGAAAGGGACTTTAGGGAAATGAGGTGGCAAGCTTCCCAGTAAGTATGCCAGTGGACCTATGGGGCCAACCAGCACACCAGTAGGGCTAGCCGCTCTGGCAAACAAGCCGAACATTGCATTGAGAAAATGCGAAGGATCCGTAACCGGACTCGGGAAGGCAGGATAACCTGTATCCGGTACTGCCAGTTCAGAAACTGCTCGAGAAGGCAGCACAATCTGCACCGGTTGCGGCACCAGAGACCGTGGAGTCGGAGGTGGAGCGGTCGTCAACAATGGAAGTGTTGCTTCTCTTGGCGCCGGTCAAGTCACCGCTGATGGGTCCGGAGTCACCTTAGAAGAAGGAGACAGAGAGACTTTGTCCTTCCAATGACGCCGGGGATCTGGAGACACCGCCTTTGGCGTCCCATCTTTTGACGATCGATGTCGAGACCCATGGCGCCGCTTCTTCTTATGCTTCCTTGACAAATTCAAGGTATGCAGAGTTGGTGACTTGGATCAAGAACTCAACCTCTTTTTAGCTTTAGCCATAAAGAACTTGGCCTCCATCTCAGTCAACGCCTTGGGTTCACGCGCCTGCATGTCGAACTCTCACTGACATCTTGGTCCGACGAGACACATCACAAACAGTCTTTATAAGAGTCAGTAATCGACATCAGACCCCCACATTCGCTGGATGGCTTGAATCCAGAATTCCTCTGAGGAGCCATGATCGCTGCTACAAAGATCCGAAGACTTGCAACAAAGAAACTCTCAGAAATGGAGAGCCCTGGGAAAAATCGCTACACGTCGACAGCGCAGAAAAAAGGGAACGGACGTCAGCACGCCAATGAGGTCTTCTTATGGCACGGTTGACGTCACGCGGAGTCACGTGTGGAGCCGTAACGTCCTCGTCGACATAGGGGAGCTGAGAAGAAAAGTTTCAGTGGCATGCTGCACATGGGGGTAATTCAAAAGGTGAGGAATCCACAAACAGATGTATCCATCAGAAAGAGGACCAAGCCACCAGACCCGTCTAAGAAGATGGCATCTATATTGGAATAAAAGAACTTGTGGACCAGAGGAGCCAAAAGTCAAACTACTGTATGGGATTTGAACTCACCAAGAAAGTAAGAGAAATGCGAAGGGACCCCCTCCAAACACAAGAAGAAGAATTAACTCTTTCACTGAAAGGTGTGGAAGAAAAGACCAAGAGCCGAAAAAGAGGAACAGACAAGCCAAGCAAGGAAAATCAAGATAAAACCCCCCCAAGGAACACACAAACTTGGGAACGAAAAGAAGTACATGAGGGTTCCTGCCCTGATAAAGAACAAAAGAACCACCAAAACCAATCCACGTAACCATGCAGGGGAAGGTCCTATAGAAACGGAGCATACACCAAACGAAGTAGTAGTTCTTCTGTGGAGAAAAGCTATCATCCAGTTTCCTTTTCTCCCCCTTTTTTGTTTTTTGGTAAGGAAAAGGATTTGGAGACAGAAAATATAATCATACCAGATCAAAACGACTCAGGTGTAGAGGCAGGAGTAAACAATTTATAGCAAAAAGGCAATAATATAAACACTCAACACTGTCCTACTAATATATACGCAGGTAAATTATGTTGCAGCCAATAAGACACAGCACTGCCCAGAGGGCACTCCGTGTACACACACAGGAGGCACACAGAACGGAAACCGGCTCAAAGTACCAGGTGATACAAAGTGAAAAAAGCGAATCGCCCCTCCAAAAGTAGTGCGGGAGGACTTTGCCGAAAGACAGCGTTGCCTTCTAGAAAAATCCCAACAGGCATGTACTCCCCAAGGGAAACAGACGTGAAAGAGAACGGGCACATACAAATACATGGGAGCTAGAAGGTCAAGATGAAGAAAACAAATAGAGGTCCAGAAACTACCCAACGGGATAACCAGGTAGAAAAAAAAAAAAAAAAATCACACACAAGACACAAGTAGGGAAAGCAATTTCTATCGAAAGGTAAAAGAGGGCACATAAATATACAGATCGCAGGTGCATACAATGATCTCGCAATGGCCATGAGGCATAGAGAATAACAGAACATAATAGAACGGGAACAATACCAGGAAAGCCCAGGCTGTTTCCCATCCAAACACCAACTAGACCGACCGGCAGAGCTTCTGAATCAGATGACAGCGGGCGCATTCAGGGCGGCATGGCCGTAGGCAACAAAGTCTCCATGGAGACAGCCAGATCCAACCTCCAGTCAGAAGAGGTAGCATAACATAATACTGGTGCACACAACCAAAGTCCACAAGATGGAAACATCCTGCAGCCCACAGAGCGATCAACCAATGGGAGGAATTTAACCTGAGGTAACAAAGGAAATGCCTCAAGAAAAAGTACTTTGCAATTGTATCAATCGAAGAATAAGTCTCTGCTTGGAAGGATGCAGCATGAAAAAGCTCCAAAGGAGTGTAAACCAAAAGCTGTGTACCATTACACCTGATGGATACACAGGGGTGATACAAGAAGCTGCCAAAGAAAAAAACGTAAACCAAGAAACAGAGCTTCCAACATAACAGGGCAGGATTAGCAGAATCCTGTGCCACAGTCAAAGAACAGAACAAAGGGCAGTAAGCTCCAGTGACCGATGTCATATAAGGATGAATTCAATCTTCTGATAGGGGGGTTCCCACAACAGAGCAAATCCAAAAACCCCACCTACCGGTAGGAAAAGACCCCATGCAGGGTCTCAAGAAGGACAACTAAACGCCAATACCAGGAGGACCCAACAAAAAAGGGAGGGGTTCTGCAAAGACAGGAACACCCGATCTGGTGACTGACACCTTAAAATGCCCATAACAACAGTGTCGTCAGAACTAAGACAAAAAAAAGGGGAAACCTTAAACAGGGACATCCCCTTGTAATCGTAAAGTGAGAAAAAAGAGTAGGGGCAGGCTAAGCGCCTGAACCTCCCCGGCTGTCCCTAAACCTACCTAAGGCAGCATCTGCGTGGGCATTAAATAGGTAAATTCACTCAAACATCCTGCCAAGTAAGACTGACTGAACAGCCTCTGAAAACCCCGTAGTCCAAAGCCATGTGCGCTGGTGCAATGCTACAGCTGACTCCATGGCTCGACCAATTGAATCAGTGGAGTCCATTCCACACCTGATAAGCAAACTGGCCGCCTGGCGTCCGTCCATAATCAACTGGTTCAGTTCACCCCTATTAGCTTCTGGAAACAAGGGCAATAGCTGCGCCAATGAACCCCACAAGACATGGGAAAAACATCAGAGGACGCAAATTGTGTTAGTGGAGCGTTACGCTGCACGGGTTAAAGAGAAGATACGTTTTCCACAAGAGTCTTGCTTTCCGGAATCTTTGTCAAGTGGTGAATGGGGAAGGTTACCCATATCAACGGAAGCGGTAGTGGCCTGGACCACGAAACTTTGGTGAGTTGGATGACAAATAAAGCAAGCAGGGTCGTTGGGGGCAGGGCGGTACTTGAGGGCAATAATACGGTCCACAGGCATACCTGACTCAGGTTTGGCCCATGCCCACAGACAAAATATCAGAAAGCGCCTCACAAAAGGGGAGCACTGGTTCAAATTCATGACTGGCCAGGATGAAGAACCTCAATGAGAGGGTCTGTACACTTCTCCACCGTAGGCAAAGTTTAATGTAAAACATCAGCCACTCTTTTCAAGACTTCAGCCAAGAAAAACTGGCCTGAGGCGAGGCCAGGGCGAGATAAAAGAGTAGACGCAGGGGATGAATCTAACCCGCTCACTTCACCCAACTCAGCAATCCAGCTGTCCAACATAGGAGCATCCACAAGCACTGGTTGCTCTAAGGGAACCCACCCCCTCATGTCCTTCTACCAACTGTTCCTGTGAAGCACCCACAGAAACCACTGGTTCTGAAAATGGCTCCGTAAATGACGTCGAGCGGCGCCGAAACAGCACCATATCGATATCGGCATGGGAAGGTGGAGGGGCGTCGGTCGGCGCTCACAGTGACGCAGACTCAAGGGGGAGTTGACTCTGCAAGACTCCCAACAGTGTTGTGCACCGACTCTGGCTCGGAGCCCTCTGGCGCAGTAAAAACATTCGCTGGAGGTACCACTGACGCTGTGTCGGAGGCATCCAGCTCCACTGGTGGCAAATCCGAAGGGCCACACACCGGCGCCACTGTGACGAAGACCCGGACTGCTGCCAAGGGTGAACCCGCCGGCAAAGTTGCAGTGTCTGCGCCTATGACCTCCTTGGGGCCCGCAGGTGCTCCAGAGGAAGGCGAGGGCCCAAAGACAAGATGAAAGGCATTGTAATACTCTTGCATATGGATCCAAGTCGCCCCGCCTCCAGGAAAAGTGGGGAGGTGCAGGAGTGACGTCTGAGCGGAGGCCTCAGCGCCAGGGTGTGAGGAGTCTCCGGAATCCACGTCGCAAGTCAAAGGAGCCACAGAAGGGGCCGACTTCGATCTCCTGCAACAACACATACCGTGAGACGTAGCCGGGGACTGGGCCCGCTGCCGACGACCACGGGATGAAGAGTGACACTTATGGGAACGACCACTGGACTGGCTAACTGCAGACCACGAAGCAGACCGATGCCGTAAGGAACTGGGAGCCCGTGACAACCGTGCCGTCAGGAGCTTCATTCATCACTCCTACAGTGCCCTCGGCTTCAACCGCTGGCAGGTGTCACATTCTTCGGGCGTCGTGATGCTCACCCAAGCACCACATACAAATAGAATTTGGATCTTTACCAGACATCTGTCGAGGACAGGATCCACAGGATTTAAACCCAGAGGTCACAAAAGAAAGCACACCGTTTCAAGTGAAAAATTCATCACAGCAGGAGGATATACGTACGCCCAGAGATACGCTAGTCCGGATCCATGTGCAGCGTAAAAAATAATAAACTGACATCAGTGCACCGGAGGGGACTTATAAGGCTAAACTGATGTCATATCCAGAGTCGACATCATCACAGAGCCGAGCCGCTCCCCGGTGCTCAGAGGTACTGCTGAGAAAAGTTTACTGATCCAGTCTGACGCTTGGGAAAAATCACTAGTTAAGGAATCTGCGGCTAGATGTTTCTATTAAATGTAGTGGTCAGAGGCCTTTGCATATGGGCAGCGATGGGGGCATGGGCTGTCCTGCAGCGGATCGAGGAGTTGTTAGGGCAGTTAGTAGTACCAGCTTGCCTGGACCCTACTGTAGGAGGCTGGCTTAGTATATGGTGCTCACTTATGTAAGAGTAGCACCCTGCACTAATCCAGACAAACTTTATGGTGATTTTAGTGGTCTTGGACAACCTTAGAAAGTGGTAGCTGTGGAGAGCAGCCTTCAGGCTTATTCCAGAAGGAGTGTAAAGCAGCTTGTTTTACCACATCTTAATCTTATTAGTGAAAAAGAACCACACAGTGCATTCGTAAAAATAGGTATTTATTATAAGACACTCACTAACACATGACAATATCTCATACCCGGAGATATAAGACAATGCACATAATACTTTGAAGATAAAACAGGTAGGTAGCATAAATACACAATCGTTTCCAGAGGGAGGCCAAAGCATATACTAAAATAATGGGGTGCGAACGACAACCCAAGTCAGGACTGCACCCAGAAGACTTAGAAGTGCTGGGGACTCAAGAAACCACCTGAGGTAAGTACCCAGAACCCCAAGCAGGCCATGAGCAGAGTGGGAACACGACTGCGTGCTCAATTTAAGTCAATGGGCTAAGTCGCTGTTGCAATTTACAGAAGAAGGACCCTTCCCAGTAAACCCAAAGAAACCCCGTGGACGTCAGAAGGTTAGAGAGCCACCCCACACGTGGATACCCTAGGAACCAGGATACCTACACCAGGGAAGCCGGGTGCAATGTGGCACCGGAAACCAGTGTCAAACTCAATGGAGGACTTCAGCACGATGCAGATGGCGAAGAAGGTGAAAGTGTCCGGTGGATTCAAGATGTGAAGTACCTGCAAGCAGAGGGGAAAGAGTCTATGCCACTCAGGAGTGTCCAGGAGGCACGGAAGACTAATGCCCACCAATGTCAGGTGATGCAGGAGAGTTGATGATGACCTTAGAGCTGCAGCTGTGTAGACGCAGCAATGCTGTGGAAGACCAGGAGCGGTTCACGAGCTGTCCCACGTCGGATGTCGCGAGTTGAGGGGTCGGTGTCCGTCGGGAGCACCGACAAGCCTTTGCAACAGCAAACAACGAGGCAAGCGAAAAAGGTGCAGGGTCTGGACCATTAAGGTCCAAGTGACTCACCACAGACACAGGTAAGTCAGAGCAGACCCTGATCAAGCAGGGGAGTCCATTGAAGTCTAAGAAGACCCTCAAGAGGACCTACGGGACAGAGGCACAGGAGTAGCAAGAGGACCTCGAGCAGCTCACCAAATGATGAAGGCCCATGGTGCAAGCTGTGCGGAGCAGGCAAATATCTTGGCTGCAGGAGATGCTTGAGGTTGGAACTTCTTAAAGCCCGAAGATCTGAGGAAGAGCACCAACAAGCCTTGGCAACGGCAAGTCGACACAGTGCATAGGGGTTCGGTTCCGGTGGTTCCGACAACGCATACTGACCTCAAACTTGGTGAGAAGACAGTGCAGGCCCCGAGGGAGTTGTAGGACCACCACCTGTGTTGCTGAGCCTTTTGGATACCGTGGAAGCCCAGGAGCAGCGGACCGGTCAGCTTTGTCGCGGTGCCTGCAGATGGAGGGAAGTAACTCCTTCACTTCAAGGGAGATTCCTTCAGGTGTCTTGGAGGTTCACAGGCCTTGGAAGTATCCTATATGGAGCACAGAAACAGACGCTGCTGTAGACGAACAAGACAACGAGACCAGGAGCAGCAGGAGTCTTCCAAGTTGCAGTCTCTGTGCCAAGAGCAGAGTCCAGCGAAGTCAAGAGTGCTAAGACGGTCGAAAATGAATTGGTGTCTGATCTGAATCTTGTCCCACAACAAATCTAGGGACCCACACACAGGTACGCCCTTAAGTACCCTAAGGAAAGGGTCGGGACGAGTTCCCTCCCAGAGGAGGGGTCGGACAGTGGGGAGGATACTTCCATGTCCATTGTCCAGTTTTGCGCCAGAGTGGGAGCCAACAGCTCCCTGAACTAGTTTGAATGGAAGTGTGCAAGGAGGGCACCAAATGTGCCCTTCTAGCAGTCTCAGTGGCGCTAGCAAGCGCCCCCACTCTGCCCCAATACACGAAACCCTGTCTGGGGGTCACAAGTCCCTGTGACAGGATATCTATTGTTCTGCCTCCCCCTGCTCTTGGCTAAGCAGCAGGAGGGCGAAACATGTCTCAGGTCGGCAGCAGCCCTAGCTTGCTGCCCAGTTCTGGAAGACTGGTACCGGGAGCACTGAGAGCCTAAAGGAGGAGTGTTCCAGTGCATGTAATCATACCTCCCACACCGTTTTCGGTGGGGGTTGACAGTGTTAATTACAGCCAGTTTAGAGATGATCATTGCGTAATGACACATGGCCACTCTATATATCGTAATGGGTGCTGCACTTACAACCCGGGAGAATGGACTCTGAAGGTTGTAGGCGTATCCTGCTCATGCAAGGGCACCCTCACACTTGGGACCGAGCACCCTGCCTTCAGGATTGAAAGGCCTGCTTTAGGGGAGACTTATAGGTTTTAAGTGCAGTGACCTCAGATACAGGGAATCCTATATCTGTAGTAAGTGGTGCTCGCACCAGCTTACACAGGCTGCAATGGCAGGCCTGTTGTCACAGTACAAGTGGTTTCCCATGGGTGGCATATTACATGCTTCAGCACATGATAACCCCCTGGTGTACCTTTGCCCTGGGTAACTCAGTACCATTTACTAGGGACTTATAAGGGTACACCAGTAACCAATCTGGGATGTACGCAAGTACTCACCATTACCAATTTAGGTGAGAAAGCACTGGGGTACTGGTCAGCAGGATCCCATTCAGACTAGTCAAACAGCATAACACCAGGCAAAAAGTGGGGGTAACCATAAAAGTAGATCTTACTTTCCTACACCTACAGAGCAGCATTCCTTGACTGCTGAGCTGGAGTGGCACACTCAACTGGTTGACCAATTGCAATGCTTAGATTTTAAGGCATATCACGTCAAAAAGCATGCAGAGGGAGACAAGTCGGGTCGATGGCTGACGTGGCTCCTGTGTAGTGCAGCACCTGTGTACCCCACCACTATGATCGGAGACTTCCCAGATCACACTCTCATCCCCCAGGCAGACATACCCAAAGCTTTCACAACACTCTACAAGACACTATATGACCCACCACCTGAAGATCGGCAGGTATAAATCGCCAAAAAGGTTTGGAGCTCCCTACTCTTAACCCCCTGGAGAGGGAAGCCCTTAACAACCCCCTCATGTTGTAGGAAATACGGAGGAGCCATTAAGGGAGCAGCAACACAGAAAACCCCAGGCCTCAACAGATTGACTGTTGAATTCTGCAAAGCCTATGTGTCTCTGTTGGCCCCCAAATTGTTTAGAGCTTTATCAGACTGCGCTTGCAAGGGGCATCCTTCCCCAGTACCTACTAGTGCCCCTGCCAAAGCCACATAGGAATCCATGAGAAGTCACATCCTAATGATCGCTTTCTATGTTGGGTACGGACTATAAATTATTCAGCAAGATCATAGCGGTTCAACTGATAGAACATATGCCACATCTGGTATATCCAGGTGAGAATGGTTTCATCCCTGGACGCTCCACTACTCTCAATGTTCGACGCCTACACAGAGTCATAGAACTGGCCCCAGCCAGCTGACCGCAAGCAGCAGCCTGGTTTTAGATTTAGAAAAGACGTTCAACACGGTGGACTGGGGCAGCCTCTTCTCTGTACTGGATGTGTTGGGTATCACTGGTAGTCACCAGAGACTGATATGGCTCTTTTACACAGAGCCCACAGCCCATGTGAAAATCTGGCAACTTATTTCTTCGCCATTTAAGGTAAGCAGAGGAACCCATCAAGGATGCCCTCTCTTGCCACTTCTATTCGCCCTTGCGATGTGAGGAGTGAGCTATCCCTGGTCGGGGAGAGTGCATATAGTCTCCCTATATACAGACGACTTGCTCATCTAGATTCGTGACATCATGTACGGGGGCTGAGGAAATTGCATAGACTCTCAAAGAATTCCTCAAGGCCTTGAGTTGAGGGTTAACAAGCAAGTGGTGTGTCTTCCAACTCCGTGCAGACTGTCCACCACAGCAGCTGCAGGGGGTGGGGGGGAATGCACTCACTAACCTGGGAGCCCATACATTTCAGGACCTAAGGATCAGCATGTACCACACCATACAGGAACTCATTGACGGGAACCTCACTAAGGCCATATTCTCCTTGCGTCCCCAGATGACGTGCTGAGGCACATTACCCCTCACAGTACATGGGCGAATATTATTGTCAAAAATGGTGATCTTACCCCAGCTTCTATATTTCTTCCATAAACTCCCGGTGCTCATACTGAAGGCCACATTCAGGGGCCTACATACAATATTAGGTACCTTCATATGAAACACAGGTAGGAGACAAGTGGTGCTGAGGAAGTTACAATTACCCATTTACAAAGGGTGCCTTAGTGCGCCCAATTTTGAGCACTATTACCTGGCCATACAGCTGCAGTGACCTGCGAGATGGCAGTCGGGACGGTTGACAGAGGAACTCCACTCCCCATCTGTGGCACAGGCACAGGCTGTGGTGAGTGGTATGCTGCAGCACTGCGCTTGACCTTCCGTAGAGTCCAACAACTTACTGAGCATTGCCTATATAAGCTACCGGACTGAGTCTTATGCTACAGATCTCCCTGTATCCCTCAGAGATAAGCCTGAGCAATATAGCACCATGTTATGCATCAATAAGGCAAGAATGCACGGTGACCTGGGCTGAGGCTGGGGTGGGCACAATAGGTGACCTATTTTGCGAAGGAGTGCTTGTCCCCTTTGACCAGCTACGGTAGGAGAATGAGCTCCCAGCAAGGCTCTTCTTAGCACACGGTAGGCTAGTGGTGGAGCTGGGGAGGCTATGGGACTCTATAACAGAGCAGCATCTCCCGTGCATACACTTCATGTTATGAGCAACAGACGCAGACTCATCACATAGTTTCTGTGGGTGCTAGCGTACACTACTACAGATCCCCTGCAGGCAATGCGCTACTGCTGGGAAAGAGATGTTGGCCATGAATTCACACCTAAGGAATGGAATAAAGCCATACACTACACAAGGAAAGTATCTCGCAATGCCAAATTCCAATACTTACAAGACAACATTCTTCATAAAGCATATCTTACCCCCGACCGGTTAAACAAAATGTTAGGGACATCCCCGCCTTGTCCCTAGTGTTGAGCGCCGACATGGTGCACATGTTTTGGAGCTCCCCGCCGACCGTAACACTGGAATGGGGTGGAGGAGGTATTGCCGGAGGTGACGGGCCAGAAGAGGTTTCTTACAATGGAGGGGGTACAGCTGGGAAGATTCAAAAGATAAAAGGTACATATGGTAACCAACAGATTCATAGATTTGGCCCTTCTCATAACCCGGAGATCCACAGCAGTGAACGGTAACCACCAAGTGGGGTAGGGCTGAGGCAACGGCATTGTGGTGTGAGTTAGTCTGTGGATTGAGGCGTACTCTTGTTGCAGCACTGTTAGTTGGGGTACTGCATGAACTATAGTTGTTTAAAGACTCTCTAGCGGCCTAGTTGGAAATCCATCTGCTATTGGATGCGGATACCACTGGTCTCTGGTACGCAAGGTGTGCCTGGTGTCCTTCACATAGTGCTCCTCAGACAAACTGCTCAAGGGGGTGGAAGGGGTCGGCCTACATTACTATCGGAATTTAACTGCGACTTGTGCAAAGAGGTGAGAATTGGTGCGGGTCTGCACACTGTCTACTGCTCCAAAATGGGAAAATAATGTGGAGGTAGGATACGGATATTATTTTGTATGGCACTGACTGGTGCAGACAATGTATGGAACTCCTTGATGTGATATGATGGTTGTTAATGTTCTAAACATATTATACTGAACCGACTGCTCTATACCAAATACTGTCAGTACCATGTAGTGTCTAATACATGACTGTTCTTTGAACACCCTGAAGATGCAACACATGCGTTGTGCTGGAAAACTAATAAGAATTGGTTAAGAAAAAAAAGCTATCACGCATGTACTACCTAGTACAGGGTCTGCATTGTTTCACTGGTTGACCTATGTTAAGACTTTTGTGATACCGGATTCAAAAATATTCGGTACCACCCAACTCCAATCAGAACTCATGCTGGCAACGTGAGCAAAACTGTACTGGTACTTGGTGCCAGAATCCAACTTTAAGACATTCAATAGAAGGAATATTGCTGTAAAGAACTCTCATCAAAGAAACACGACTTGATGCTTATCATAGAGTTGTTAGGTTCCCCTATAACAAATGCGGCCAATGATTTCACCTAGAAACATAATACAATTGCTACTGCCCATGTAAAATAGTTTATCTGTTTGATCTTGTGTTCACTCTACCAGAAAAAAAGGTTTACAGGTAATTCCAATGGCGGTGGAGTTTTACTATTCATACTCACAAGGAACGCTTTTGGATTTACTAATTAGCACATATATGCCTAATTCTATGTAGCAAAATGTATGTTTTCTGCTTTAACAGAATGTAGAAGAACGCAAAGTATCCATATTCAGTAATTCTTTTTATCTGCTTAGACTAGTAGATGAGAAGGGCTTCCAAGAGAAAATATTATGAAAAGGACCAAAGCTCATTTTAGCAATGGAATACACAGAGTTATTGCAAACATTGTAAGAAGCATCTTCCTTATTATTAGTATCACCCGTTCTGAACTCCACATCTACCTCGACATGCAAGTATGTAGTCAGGCAGGCCCTGCGACCTAGGCCCGGGATTACTGATTGATGGGTTGCAGGTGGAAGGGTGCATAGCTGGTAGGCGAGCAGGAACACTTGATCAATTCCACAGATATGCGAAGCAACATTACAATGGTCAGGGTAGATTGCCCCAATAAAACACACATGGCTGGAGGTGGTATGCATGCTCCTGAAAACATCATTAAGTCAGTTGCCTTATGAGTTAGGAACACTGTGCCAGTCAGAGCCTAGGACACAGCGGTCCCGCGCTCCCCAGGCAGGGCATCTGCACACATTCACCAATGGCCACAATGTGTCCTAGTAGGTCAAGACCCACCTGTAGTAACCATTGGCCATTAATTTATGACCCCAAAGGCAGCAACCAACATTCCTTACCATATATGGTAAGCCGGAAACCTTTCGTGCGTATTGTAATTTTGTATTTAAGAGCACAAACCCAATGTAAATTGATACAGTCCTCAGCCTGTAAATGTTCTCCCGGCTGAACTGTTTAATTAAACAAACTGTTCCTGTCTTGCTGAATGCCCCTTGTCTTCTGTTTTTCAAGGAAATCCGAATTGAGCAACAGGTTACTTACCTTTCGTAAAGTTCATTCAGATGGATATAAAGGCTTCTGCAGATTCCTAAAGTGAACTTCAGAAACTTCCTTCAGGAATAGGGAGTCAGTGGTGGTTGGTGGTGTTGTCAGGCATTGGAAGAGGTATTGCACAGGTTCAGTGGATGCAACAACATGCCCTATATTCGAGCCATGCTTGCTTGTGATGCCAGCTTTATCCATTTTTCACAGACCACACACAGGCTAAGCACCTAGATGATAGAGTCAAATAACAAAATAATAAATCATAAAGAGTGGAGGTGGGAGGGAGTTAAGGAATCTACAGAAGTTGTGACAGCCATCAGAAAGAACGTTATGGAAGGTAAGACATTTTTTTTATTCATTAGGAAACTATCAGCGAACGACAGCACAAAATATGGGACAGCTGTTCTTCCAAACAGAGAATGAGAAAAAAGCGTCTTTCTCAAGAAATAATGTTCAGAAAAGGAGTGCAAAGAGACAAAGTAATGCCTTACAAACTAAATAAACTGAGGCTCCTGGTAAGCAAGATGAAGTTTTCGCTTTCCTTCCAGTTTAGTGAGTGTGAAAACCTTAATTTGGAGACTTCCTTAAAACTTGTAACCGTACATAACAGAAAGAGGTAGCCATCCGGTTTGCTTACTGACCAGCTTGCTTGTTCAAAAGCCACAAATAGATAAATATGTATGATAAACAGCTATGTTCTATGGATACTGTGTTTAAAGACCTTCTCGGCGTCCAACCTGTGCAATCTTCACTTTCCTTAAAAGCTCGAGGAAAAGATAACAAGTCAGGCAAAATAATTACCTGCTGCATCTGAATCACTGTCTCACTTCACGCAGAAATGATGAGTTAACTTGTAAGATACCTTTGTCTATCGAACAAAATATGAAGTGAGCAAAAGTTGAAAAGGTTCGCAACTCACTAATGCTTACAGCCAAGGTTACAGCACTCAGAAAAGCCAACTGCCAGTACACAAATTTCAGAAGACTAGTGTGCAAAGGAGCTAATGTTCTGCAGACCCTGTGCTTGGGCAGGTGTGTAGTTACTGGGCCCGCAGGTAGTCGAAAAGCCAGTTCTTCAGCTTCTTGCAGATTTCAAGAATCCAGATGGAGGCTCTGATGTGTGGAGGGTGATCATTCCATAATTTGGGACCCTTCAGAAACCTTGATACCACAGGCAGTTTGATTAATACTCTTTGTGCAGTTTACAGGTGCAGGTTGAAACTGCTGCAGGGTAGCCCTTAGTGAACGAGTTGCTTACCTTCAGTAATGATTTATCTGGTAGAGACAAAGTCTAGCCACAGATTCCTTAACTTAGAATATCCCCAGGCGTCAGACTGGATCCAGAAAACTTTTGCCCCAGCAGTACCTCTGCATGCCTGGGGACGGCATCGCCTGTCTCCGTCCTGACGACAATGGAGCCATATAAGACCCCCTTGGCGTGCTGACGTCAGTTTTCTATAGTGAAACTTTTCCGCGCCACAATGCGGAGCCACTACAAAAGCTGTGAGAGAATAGGAATAGTGTGCCAAGAAAGAAACAAAAAAACATTTGAAACAACAATGATAAGAAACCATCCCGTGTTGAAAAGTACTCAACACTTGGAGGGACTGAAGGAAGCACCCGCCCCAATAAAAATCCTCCCAAGCAAAGAAGCTTGCCCCCCAAAGAGGCAACAGCAGTTGAAAAGAATGACATGACAATCAAAGGACAGAATGCTGCCACGGGATGGAACTGTACGACAGACAGTCTGTGAGCAAGTACGCAACTGAAAAGGGGTACAGGACTGAAAAGTTGTGTCTTATGGCCAGTGACCAGAATTAAACAACCACATAGAAGTGGTACCACACCCCCCACAATGACCTATGCACTGAGCATAGTCCAATAGAAGCTCAACTCAAGCGCCAAGAAGATCCCAAAGACATGGGGAGACAGACGTGGGTGGAGGGTTAGGAAACATGATAAACTCCATGCCGGAAGAACCCGGGTGGAGTAGTAGCAAAAAGCACATAATCTAGGCACCCAAAACGAGAATGGGTGGAAAGCTAACAGGCCTAAAGCAGAATTATACACCCTGCCCCTGAGGTAGGTGAACTAGAGCACCCCTTAGGAAGACCATGGCCACCTGAAAGGAGGCAAGGTAGCAGAACCCCACCTGGAAATGTCATCGCAGAATGGGGAGGATAGGCGGGGGTTAAGGGATCTGTAGCTAGACTGTGTCTCTACCAGATACATCATTACCGAAGGTAAGTAACTCGTTCATCTGACAGAGACATCTAGCCGCAGATTCCTCAACTTAGAATAGATACCACAGCTATACCCCATGGGAGGAGGACCAGCGACCGAACCCCACCATGTTCCCGAAGGAAGCAAACCGTCAAGGACGTTTAGGGAAACAAGGTGGGGTCCGCAGTGCCCGCGCAGCTGACACCAGACCCATAAGGCTCAGTATTGCCAGCATAGCTGACACAAGACCCTGAAGGTCAGGGCGGATCATGAGCAAGGGAAGCAAGGTACCACAAGTCAGAGGACAACACGAGTCTACTGTCAGCCAGACAGGGATGAAACGAAGGCAAACGACCAGAAAAGTCAGTGCACAATGACAGAATGCCACAGATTTCCATAAAAAGAGGAAAACTGAGTATAGGACCCCAGGGTCCGAAAGGGACAAAGTTCCAGCAAAGGGATGCCAACAAATGGCATGTCAGGACAGAGGGCTTCATGCCGAAACACACAACTATGACTACCAGGATGTTCATAGATGTGAATGACAAGAATACACGAAAACAGGTAGTGTGTACCTTGAGAACTACAGCACACAATGGAGAGCTAATTAAGCATAACAACAACATGTGTGGGCCCACCAAGAAGATGGCACAGCACCGGGTAATCGTACCCCTGGGAACAATGACCAAGGGCGACCGGCAAGCCGAACATGCCCAAGACTAGCTCTCCTGAGGGAGAGAGTGGAGAAAAGAGACAAATGGGGAACCTGGAACATTCCCCAGGATCCACAGCAAGGAAACCCTGCATGCCTACCCCCTCGTGTGCGTACACAGCAAACAGATACTGGCAATGTCAGGAAATTACACCCAAGGATAAACCAGAAGAACGCCCTTAGAGAATAGACAGACGTCCAAAAGGTAGAAAACTGAATTGCAGTCTGTGAACCGTAGCGGGACAACAGTTCAACCACAAAGAGGGCGGCCCGACCCCCAATTAGGGAGAAAGACCAAATCCCCGCGACACAGGCGGTAATACTGACTACCACACCAACAAGAAGAAGTCAGTAACACGCAGACATAGAAAGTCTGAAAAAGAGACATGTATACAGAATGAATTCAGAGATCATCCGGAAAATCTGTTGAAACGCGCCACAGAGGCCAGGAGAGGAACACCTAAGCTGTGTGCGACAATGACCAGAGAAATCTGAACCCAGGACAGGGCCCCTCTGAGGGAGGCCAAGGTCACAATGCAAAATGGAACAGAGGCCCCCTCTGGTAAGAACTCTACCACTTATAGGCCAACCCCCGACAGGGTGTGCCCAAGCCTTTCCCAACACCAGGAAAAAAGGCCACAGCAAGAGAGCGCATGCAAGACAATGGCTCAAGGAACCCAACCGGTCCCCCATGATAAAACATACACACAGTACGGATCACAAGTGGTGACAGAAATAACCGGTCCAGAGCAGAACGGAGCGCCCACAGGGACGCGTACCCACACCCAAGAAAGCAAACAGTGCTTAGGGCAGAAAGTGGAGCCAAAAGCAGCAGAAGAGGAGCCAAAAGCAGCAGAAGGAGCCAAAAGCAGCAGAAGAGGAGCCAAAAGCAAGGCAGAGGGATGTAAAAACCCCTCTGGGGCAAGCCGGAAACGGCAGAGCCCCAACATGACACCGGAGCCAACTGCGTCCACAGACGCCTGAGAGTTCCATGGAACAACCGTAGGCAGTGATACAAAAGCTCCAGGAGAGGACCACGTCAGTCCGTGGGACTCAACCGAGGATACGTTCCACCACAGCAGGAAGCATGTAACAGGGGGAGATGCAGCATAACCCACGGGAAAAATCCCCAGGGGGGCTGATAATAGCAAGAGAGCTCCACGGAAGTCTCCAAAACTTTCTGGCAAGGAACAGCAGCTACACAATAGCAAAAAAATACCCCACATAGGGTACGTCACATCCCTATAAAAGCAAGGGACACCTCTTGAGACAAGCTCATAGGTAGAGGTAAAAAAGAAACATATAAACAGCTGGCTCAGCTGCACCAAAGTAAGGAAAAAAAACCCTGGCTGAACAGCCATACAATCTTTCTGGGAAAAAACCTCTTGAACCCAGAGACGTAAACAGAAAACCAATGACATCACCGTCACACGAAAATACAGATCCACCATATGGGACTAAAACCCAGGCAGTCAAAATCCTGAGAAGAGACGCTGGACCGCCGAGTCGGCATGGTCATCAAACAAATGGGCCCCATCAAAGGGCAGATCTGAGTTGCTCCCGAACATTTTTGGAGAAACTGCCATCGCGTAGCTATGCATGGTGACACAGGGCAACTGAGCTGCCCATAGCTCGGCCCACAGAGTCAATGGTATCCATGGCCGCCCGAAAGGAAAACTGGGCCATGTTACGGCCGTCCCAAATAAGCTGGAGTAGGTCAGCATGAAGACCCTCTGGTAAAGAGGGAAGGAGTAGTCCGACAGAGTCCCAAAGGGAAGAAGTAGCCCGGGCAAACATACAGGTTGTGTTCAGGGACCGAAGGTCGGAACTGGTGGATGCAAAAACATTGCGGCCACACATTTCCAACCACCTAGACTCCCGAGTGGGGGGAAACAACAGTGGAGGAGAGGAAGAAAGCACAGCCTGGACTACAAGTCCTTGAGCCCTAGGATGAAGGGACAAACAGGCAGGGTCATCTGGAGCCGGCGGGTGCCAATGCACAACAGCACGAGCCACAGGATACACCGATGAGGGTCTGGCCCAAGTACCCGGAAGGATATCATAAAGCGACCTGCGAAAAGGCAACAGAGGCTCCACATCCACCGTGTCCTGGTGGAGAAGATCCAACAAAGCATCTGAAGGCAGGGAGACAGAGGGCGGCAACATTTGCAAGGTATGTGCAGCCCCACTAACCGCCCTCGCAAAGTCTATGCTAGCCTCCGTAGCCATCCGAGGGGGAGACAGTAAGTCATCCATTGGAGACCGTTGCAGGCTAAACCATCCACCTAATGACAGAGGCCTCACAGAAAAATGGGCCATCCAGTGCCCCAAGGGCCCCTGTTCCATGGAAAATGGAAAAAACCCTGTGGATCGTGAACCCACTGGGGTCACGTTCTCCAGCAGAGGAACATCCAGGGATGGAATTGGCATTGATCGACGTTGAGCCGGCGTCAGATCGGCGCCGACTACCTCCGTAGCAGACTCCTCCACTCGGCGTCAGGCCAATGTCGACTAGACCTCCACCAAGCAAGAGCCTGCGGGGAAGAATGCAGTCGACTTGGAGTCAGAGTGGGATGCCCATCCAGACCGTGTCACGACGTTGCAGCGGAACCGGAGTCAAGGCACTCGGTCGGTGCCGAGGGCGAACCCGCCGGCAAACCCCCGACCTGAGTCCCTACCCCCACTGTGGGGCCCAAAGGCGTGCCAGTAAGAGGGGGTGACCCAAGGAAGGCCTGCAGGTCCCTGGAATAGGCCTCCATCTGGGTTCGAGTCGCCCCAGCACCAGGGAACAGTGGGTAGGCGGGAGCTGCCTCCTGAGGGCTTGCGTCCAGTGAAGACCAGGAGCGGTAGACCCCGATGTCACGCTTGTGCAAGGTAGAGGACCTCCATAACCTCTTCCGGTGCTTACCTGAGGCAGGCGAACGACATCCACGGGAACGACTCTGGGACCTGGCCTGAGCAGAGACCTCAGCATGGGAGGAAGAACTGCATGCTCGGATCCTTCTACTGGAGACGGAAGCCAGCGCCGTGAGGACTCTGAGACAACCGGGCGGACATCAGTTTCATCCAAAGGTCCCGCAGGGACTTTGGCTTCAGCTGCCGGCAGGCGTCGCACATACAGATATCATGCGGATCCGTCGCCAACAATTGCCGCGAACAGGACACATATAATTTGAAGCCCGCAGGCATCGGCACACTGTTCCAGACGCGAAGAACAAGTTACTTACCTTCGGTAACGATGCATCTGTAAGAAATATTAGTAGTGATAGATTCCTTACCTTAGAATTACCGCCAGGCGTCAGGCTGGATCCGTAAAGTTTTCGTCTGCAGTTCCCCAGCGCGTCGGTTGGTGTGGTCGTGCGGCTCTGCGTCAGTCGTCGGGATCGCCGGGATGATGTTGCTGGCAGTACTTAGACACCGCCCACGCGTGCTGACGTCAGTTCTATACACAACTTTCCGTGCCAGGAACGCAGAGCCATGCAAGATACTGACTGGTGCCTTGAAACTAGGGCCTTGAAAGGGATGACCTTAACCCTACAAATCAGTTCGCAGAACAGGGAGGATGGGTGGGGCAGTAAGGAATCTATCACTACTAATGTTTCTTACAGATACATCGTTACCGAAGGTAAGTAGCATGTTCTTCTGAAAGAAACACGTAGGGATAGATTCCTTACCTTAGAATAGATACCCCAGCAATACCAACCCCGGTGATGGGTCTGCGAACCAAGATCACACAAGAAAGTCCTAGCGAACAGAACGGCCAAAAAAGACGTCTCTCCGGACTTGGCTGTCCAGGCAATAATGTTTTGTAAACGTGTGCAGCGAGGCCCACGTAGCTGCCTGACAGATGTCTTGCAGGGGGGACACCCCATCCCAATGCAGTAGTGGCTGCAGTTGCTCGAGTGGAATGAGCACGCAGCCCCACTGGAGGCTCTTTTTTAGCCAAAGAGTAACAGGCTTTGATGCAAAAGACAACCCAACGGGAGATAGTCCTCGTGTGCACTGCCCGACCTTTCTTGGTGCCAACATAGCCAACAAAGAGTTGGTCGCCCACCCGGAACTGTTGTGTGCGGTGGAGGTAAAAGGAAAGAGCAAGTTTTGGGTCCAGACAGTGGAGCCTTTCTTCCTCTCTGGAAGGATGTGGAAGCGGGATAAAAGTGGGCAAGGTAACAGTCTGCCCAATATGAAAGGCTGTGATCATTTTTGGCAAAAAGGAAGGCCGGGGCCTGAGCACCACCTTCTCCGGATGAATGGAAATGAAAGGAGGCTTACAAGAAAGAGCCTGGAGCTCACTCACTTGCCTAGCGGAGGTGATGGCAACCAGGAAGGCAGTCTTCAGAGTCAAAAGACGAAGAGGACAGTTGTGAAGAGGCTAGAATGGAGCACAAATCAGATAAGTTAGAACTAGATTCAAGTTCCACTGAGGCATCACAAACAGAATAGGAGGGAAAAGGTGTGTAATGCCTTTGAGGAATCTATTTACAACAGGGGACTTGAAAAGAGAGGACTGATAAGGTAGTCTGAGAAAGGCCAAAATGGCAGAAAGATGGCCTTTAATAGTGCCCAGAGCAGAGTCCTGCCGGGCCAAAGAAAAAAGGTACAAAAGGACCTCGGAAAGAGGGGCAGAAAGGGGATCCACGGCATTTGCTGTGCACCATGCTACAAATTTATTCCACCTGCAGGCGTATACCACTTTAGTGGAAGGACGCCTGGCTGCCAGAATGACATCACAGACTTCAGGAGGCAAGTCAAAGGTAATCAACTGTCGCCGCTCAATCTCCACTCCACGCAAGGAGGTGGAGACTGGACAGGTACGGGTGCAGGACCGTCCCCTGTTGCTGCGACAGAAGATCTTCCCTAAGAGGCAGATGAATCGGGGGATCCACGCTCATACTGAGTAGCTCAGGATACCAAACTCTTCGAGCCCAGTCCAGCGCCACAAGAATGACTTGGGCCCGGTCGCGTCTGATCTTCAGCACTCTGGGCAGAAGTGGTATAGGCGGAAAGGCGTACAATAGACCGCAACTCCACTCGCAACGAATAGCATCTCCGAGCGAGTGCCGCCTTGTAAATTCCAACGCTCAGAACTGCTGACATTGCACGTTCTCTTCGGTGGCAAATAGATCTAACCAAGGCTATCCCCAGTGTTGAAAGATACTTTGCGACACCTCTGAGTGAAGACGCCATTCGTGATCCATCATGCACCTGCGGCTGAGCTGGTCCGCCCTGGCGTTCAGTGAACCTGCCAGGTGTTGAACCACCAGAGAAATGCCCTGATGTTCCAGCCATGTCCAGAGGCACAGAGCCTCCTGACAGAGTCCACGACCCCACCCCGCCCAGCTTGTTGCAATACCACATGGAGGTGGTGTTATCCGTGAACACCTGCACTATGCATCCCTTGACAGAGGGAAGGAATGCCTTCAGTGCAAGACGGATCACCCAAAGCTCCAGAAGGTTGATATGGAGCTTGGACTCCGCCGGAGACCAGAGGCCTCTGATCTCCGCCTCTCCCATGTGGCCACCTCATTCCAGGAGGGATGCATCCGTTACCACCGTGTGCTCCGGTTGGGGAAGGGAGAGGGATCTGCCGCTGACCAAATGCTGGTTCTTGAGCCACTATTGCAACTGCTGTACAGTGCCCTCCGAGATCTGGAAGTGTCCGGACAGGTCCCCCTGATGCTGCGCCCACTGGAACTTCAGGTCCCACTGCAGAGCCTGCATATGCCATCTGGCATGGTTGATCAGCAGGATGCAGGAGGCCATGAGGCCCAGCAGCCACAGGGTCATCCTGACAGAAACCCAGGACAAGGGCTGAAAGATCGTAATCATAGCCCGAATGTCCAGGACTCGCTGTTCGGGAGGATAAACCCAAAACTGCGCCGTGTCCAGAACAGCTCAGATGAAAAGGAGCTTCTGAGAGGGTACCAGGTGCGACTTCGGCACGTTGATGGAGAACCCCAGCAAATGCAGGAGGTCGGCCGTAGTCTGGAAGTGGGAGACGACTGCCTGGGGCAAGCCCGCCTTCAACAGCCAGTCGTCGAGATAGGGGAAGACTGAAATCCCTGATCTGCGTAGATGAGCTGCGACCACTGCCATCACTTTCGTGAACACCCGAGGGGCGCTGGTAAGACCAAAAGGGAGCACGGTGAACTCAAAGTGCTCGTGGCCAACCATGAACCTGCAGGTAAAGCCGGTGGGCCGGCAGGATGGGAATATGAAAGTAGGCGTCCTGCAACTCCAACGCTACCATCCAGGGCAGACAAGACCTGAGCCAACGTGAGCATCTTAAACTTCTCCTTCCGGTGGAAACCGTTGACGTTCCGAAGGTCTAAGATAGGATGCAGGCCCTTTTCCTTCTTTGGAACCACGAAGTAGTGGGAATGACAGCCACGACCTACTTCGGGTGTCAGAACACGCTCGATGGCCCCCCTTGATATTCACCTCTCCCAGGTGGCCAGCCTAGTCCAGGAATGAAGTGTGTCACTTCTGTGACCTCTGGGTGGGAAAGGGAGAGAGGACTGCTGCTGACCCTTTTGCAGTTTGTCATCCACCACTGTAGATTTTTAACAGATCTCTCAGACATCAGGACCAGGTCGGAAATTTTCTCCTGGTGCTGTGCTCACTGGGACATCCGGATCCACGCCAGAGCCCGCATATGCCATTGAGTGTGCTTTACCAGCAGGATGCAGGAGGACATCAGACCTGGTAGTCTCAGTCAGCCTCACCGAAATCCAGGACTAAGGTCGAAACATGGGGATCGTGGCCCAAATGTCCTGTACTCTGCCTGTGTGAGGATAGTAACAGATCTGCACTATTTCAAGAATGGCTCAGTTGATAGGGAGTCAAAGTGTAACTTCGACATGTTGATAGGGAACCCCAACGGAAGCAGGAGTTACAGAATAATCTGGAGGTGGGCGACTACTGCATGGGGCGAGACCACCTTTAACAGACAGTTGTCAAGGTAGGGGAAGACTGGAATCCCTGACCTCCACAGATGTACTGCAATCACCGCCATCACTTTCATGAACACCTGATGAGCACTGGTGAGACCAAAGGGGAGCCCAGTGAACTGGAAATGCTCCTTACCACAGACAACTGTAGGTAAAAATGATGAACCTGAAGGCTGGGGATATGAAAACGGGTGTCCTGCAGGTCCAACGCTACCATCCAGTCTTCAAATTCAATAACAGAGAAGACCAGGGCAAAAGTTAGCTGAGCTGAGATAGTGCAGATCTAGGATAAGGCGGAGTCTTCCGCCCTCCTTTGGCACCAGAAAGTA
Organism: Triturus cristatus; assembly: GCF_964204655.1. NCBI lineage: Eukaryota > Metazoa > Chordata > Amphibia > Caudata > Salamandridae > Triturus > Triturus cristatus. The sequence continues at coordinate 509,784,552 of NC_140584.1, read as the reverse complement.
GCTGTAATAGCAACCACGACCTACTTCTGATGCAGCACCCTCTCAATGGCTCCTGTGGCCAAATGAGCCTGCACTTCCTGGTGCAACAGGGAGAGATGGTCCTATGTCAGCTGGTGTGGGTGGCGTGGGATGCTGGGTGAGGAAAGCAGTGGCCCCTGAAGTGGGCCATGGTGACATGCAATCTTCCAGTGCATGGGGTGCCCGTGCTGTGCTTGGTCCGGATCCCAAGCAGGACGTCCAAGAGGCCTTCATTAAAGGTTAGTAAGAGTAGTGTGTGGGTGGTATCCCTGGCTGAAGCACCTCAGTCAAAACATTAGTCTCGACTTCCACAGAGGATAGTTAGAAGCGAGGACTCATCCACCCTCCTCAGTACCCTAACAAAGGAAGCCACTCCTCCATAACCTCACTAGGAGAGGAGACCAGGTCAGCATCTGGGAGGGTGTCCAGACCACTGGCGTCAGACAGTTCTTCATACACTGTCTGGTTGGGCCAAGGGTCTTCATGAGGGACATAGTAGCCATAAGGATTCTCAGATCCCATCCAAAATCCCAACTGGGCCTATCAAAGAAAGGAGGCACTGTCTACAACCCACATGGTCTTATGGATCCGGTTGAAGAAGCGCACAGCACGGTCTGGCTCCGTATTGGAGTCAGGAAGGACTATGAGGTCAACTCTACTAGAGACTTCAGATGCGCCAGGGACGTTGCCACAAGTCGAATCCTAGCAAAGGTTGTCGTTTTGCGACCGGGTTCGTCCCAGAAGGCCATACTGGCACCAAGGGGGTAGCTGCCAGAGGAAATCAAGTTGTGGTACCTCCATAACCAGTAGGGCCTGAAGGCACTCCCAGAGAGGTCATGTCAACCAAATAAGAGGTGCATGGCCTCAGATTCCTCGAGTTGGGCGGGGGTCGCTACAGCTTTGGGAAATTCAGGAAGGCGCTGAGCAGCCCCAGACTTAGGCTCCTCAGGTGGAGTACAGGAGCGGGGCCTCGAATTGCAGTGTCATCCCTATGTCTCGCCCAGTGACTACAACCGGCGCGGCCAGTCAAAGAGCGCTTGAACAACTTAGGTTTTTGCATTTGAGTGACTTATCAAATGATGATTTTGACGGCAACTATGTCTGATGGAAGGACTCAGACAGCGAGCCAAGGACGTTTGTCGGTCGGGCCTGCAGCAGTGCATAGTCTTCCGATGTCGGGCAGCCAGAATCTTCATCACCTGCTCCTGAATCTCTTTGGCATTCATGATGTGGCAGTCAGGGCAGTTCCTGGAACGATAGTCCGGTTATAGGAATCACAGCCAAACCAAATGGAGATCTGTCGCTGATATTTGCCGGTGACATGCTCCGCAGGGTTTAATCCCCATAGGCTTTTAAGGGGACATGCCTTAAGCACACTAGGAGCCAAATTTATAAAAAAAAGCTGACAAAAGGTTGAAAATGGTAGTCAAAAAGTGACTGAGGTAGCTCTTCCGCATCTGCGCGGATGGTGCAGAAAGAAACAAACCAATATCAAGGTGCTATGGTGGCGCATATATGGGCATTGTGTACTTCCTATCCAGCGCAGACGGTGCCCACAACACAGAGTCCATTGATACGACCTCCCGGCGCACAGAGGTATAAAAGATTTTCTGGATCCAGTCTGACACCTGAGGAATATTCTGAACAAGAAGAACAAGTTACTTACCTTCGGTAACACTTTCTGTTGGAAACAGTATTTGCTTGTGGATTCCTCACCTTTTAAATTACCTCAACACAGTATGCCAACATAGCCAAAACTTGAAATTTCTCATAATAGATATTTCCTGGAGTCAAGCATCAAATGATTTAAACCATAAATCAGATAAATATACATTGATTAATTTTTGGTATAAGCAAGCAGGCAACGGGGAAGTGGGTGGATCAGTGAGGAATCCACAGGCAGATACTGTATCCACCAGAAAAAGCATTACAGAAGGAAAGTAACTTGTTCTTCTGATGGATACATATGCCTGTGGATTCCTCACCTTCTGAATTGAATCCCCAAGCAGTCCTGCTCCTGGTGGAGGGTTCCTGCCTACCTATACCAAAATATCCTGCAGCACAGAAGGTGCAAAATGGCCGTCCCTCATCACCTCCGAACTCAAGCAATAATGCTTTGCAAAAGTATGGTGGGGGACCCAAGTTGCCGCTTGCAGATGGCTACCACAGGGACACCTCTAGCTAAAGCTGAAGAAGAAGACTTAGCTCTGGTAGAATGAGTTTGAATACCTTTAGGAGGCTTCTTCTTGGCCAAGGCGTAGCTGATCTTGACAAAGAGGATGAACCACCTGGACAGCGTTCTCTTGTGGACAGCCTTGCCCTTCATCTTGCCCACATATACGATGAAGAGTTGGCCATCCACCCTGAAGTCCTTAGTCCTATCCAGGTAGAAGCTGACCGTCCTCTTAGGAACCAAGCGATAAAGTCTCTCCTCCTCCTTAGAAGGGTGAGGATAGAAAGTGGGTAGAGTGATGGATTGCCCTAGGTGGAAAGGAGTGACCACCTTAGGCAGGAAATCATCTCTGGTTCTAAGAGCCATCTTATTCGCATGGAATTAAGTAAATGGAGGTTTGGAGCTAAGAGCCTGCAACTCACTCACGCTCCTAGCGAAAGGGATCACCAAAAATATTGTCTTAAACGCTAGGAACCTTAAGGGACAACCATGTAAAGGTTCAAAGGAAGAACCCATTAAGAAAGTGAGAACTACATTTAAATCCCACTGAGGCATGATAAAGGGTGTGGGAGGAAACCTATTTGTGAGATCATTAATGAATCTCATAACTATGGGAGATTTAAATAACCAGGTTTGATCTGGTAAACCAAGAAATGCCAACAAGGCAGACAAGTAGCCTCTAAAAGTAGCTACTGCACAACCCTGAACCAGGGAAAGAGAGCAACTCAGAACACCAGACAAATGGGCCTGCAAAGGATCAATAGCTCTCTCTCCACACACACCTAACAGAATAGACAGATTTGGTGGAGTGTCTCCTGGACGCTAAAGTAACATCCACCACATCCGGTGGGAGAGAAAAAAGAACTCCGGTTGCCCCTTTCAATCTTGAGGCATGAAGGTGCAGGCTCTGGAGGCAGAGGTGTAGAACCTGCCTCTGCAACTGCGAGAGGAGGTCTGCCTTGAGAGGGAGACGGAGCTGAGGGTGCGATGAGAGGTATAGAAGGTCTGTGTACCACACCCTTTGTGGCCAATCCGGGTCGATTAATAGGTCTTGGACCTGGTCTTGGCAAATCTTCCTCAGAACTTGAGGAATCAATGGTATGGGAGGAAACATGTAAAGAAGTTGTGAGCCCCACTCTAATTGAAACGCGTTCCCCAATTGCTCTCCGCATCGGATATTGGAGACTCCAGAGCGACAGGCAGTGTGCGTTCTTGTGAGTGGCAAACAGGTCCAACCCAGAAAACCCCCACATCGTGAAAATGTGATGGCCCAGCTCTGGACGTAGATGCCATTTGTGACCGGCCGAGTACTGCCGATAGACTGTCCGCACACACACACAGTTCTCCGGCCAGATAAGCTGCGAACAAGTAAATCTGATGGTCTCGAGCCCAGCACCAGAACCGCAGAGCATCTCTGCAAAGAAAATACAACCCTACTACTCCCTGTTGGTTAATGTACCACATCGCCTTGAGAGCCAAACGTATCGCCCACAATTCCAGAAGATTGACGTGAAACAGTCTTTCCTCTGGAGACCAAAGGCCTTGGACCTCCAGATCCCCCAGATGAGCTCCCCACCCTAGAGTGCAAGCATCCGTTAACACTGTGGCCATCAGAAAAGGAGGTTGAAATGGCTTGTCTTAAGACAAGTAGCCTGGAACACTCCACCATAGCAGCTTCCTGCAGTGTCTCTGGTGATCCTGACCGCCTCTTCGAGGTCTCCGTTGTGTTGAAACCACTGCCTGCGGAGCCACCACTAGAGGGCCCTCATATGCCAGGGTGCATAGTTGACTAACAATATGCAGGAAGCGAACAGACTGAGCAGATGCAAGACCTTCATGACTGGAACAGCCGCTCCATTCTGAAAAAGTGGAATCATAGTCTGAATGTTTTGAACCCTCTGTTGAGGCAGGAAGGCACGACACACAGTGGTATCCAGTACTGCCTCTAAGAACAGGGCACCAGGTGAGATTTGAGAACATTTATAGAAATCCACATGTCAAAAAACAGACTTGTTGTTTCTTGCAAATAATGCAGCACCATCTACGGCGACTTTGCTTTGAGCAGCCAGTCGCCCAGATCTGGGAAAACAGGAATCCCCCCACCTTCTGAGATATGCTGTCACCACCGAAATTCCCTTTGTGAAGACCTGAGGTGCAGAAGTAAGACTGGATGGAAGGACCGCAAACTGGTAGCGTTGAGACCCCATCATAAAATGAAGATACGTCCGAAGTGACTTCAGGATGGTAATGTGAAAATACGCATCCTGCAAATCTATCGACACCATCCAGTCTTCCTTCTGCAGTGAAAGAAGAATCTGAGCCAAGGTCAACTTCTTGAATTTTTACATGTTTGAGGTAAAAATTCAAGACCCTGAGGTGTAGGATCGGCTTCGAGGAGCTGTCCTTTTTGGGAATCAGGAAAAACTGGGAGTAGCATTCCTGACCCCTTTCCTGCTCCGGAACCACCTCGATTGCACCTTTTTGTAGTAAAGATAGAACTTCCTGCGGGAGAAGCAGGAGGTGCTCTTCTGAACCAAACCATGATGGGGAGGCAGAGGAGGGGAGAATTCCCTTAAGTGTGGAGCGTACCCATTCTCTACGATGTTCCATACCCAGAGATCTGTAGTAACAGACGTCCAATTTTTGAGAAAATGGGACAACCATCCTCCCACTGGACAAGAATGCTCTAGGATGGAGGAGCTAGAGCTGCTTCCCTGCCATAACAGTTGGAGGGGCAGCAGAGGAGGAGGAGACTGTCTGCTGTGCTGTACCTTGCAGACTACCTCTACCCTCTTCCCTGTATGACCTGTACAGGGGGTTTGCCTGCTCTTGAGACTGCCGCTTGGCACGAAAGGTTACAGTCCTGCCAAAACCATGAAACTTGCGGTATCCAAGTCCCCTGGATTGAGACTGGAGACCCAAAGATCTTGCTGTGGCTCTGCTGTTTTTAAAGCGCTGCAGCGCCAAGTCCGTTGTGGCCCCATATAGACGAGATCTGTCGAAAAGCAGGTCTAACAGGGTAGCTTGGACGTCAGGGGAGAACCCCATAAACAAGCGTGCCTCCTAGTCGCCACAGACGGACCCATTGCCTTGGCAACAGAGTCAGCAATGTCTAGATCCGATTGTATGACCTTGCGGGCCGCAGCTTCTGCATCAGAAAGAATTTCAGAAAAATGGCTCTGAACGTCCTCTGGAAGTTTTAGGAGCATTTCCATTGCAGAGTACATAAGTGCATGAATATAGCGACCCAACAAGCAGTTAGCATTAGTTGAATTGAGAGCCATACTGCCTGAAGAGAACACCTTCTTTGCGGATTGCTCTATGCGCATGGACTCCCTATCTGCAGGTGTAGATGGGAATGACCTTGCAGACTGCTTCGAGGAGCATGAAGAATGGACAACCAAACTTTCCGGTGATGGATGAGTGGATAGAAAAGCAGGATCCCGAGGAGCCTCCTTATACCTACTGCCACAGACCTGGACACCACAGAAGCAGTCATCAGCTTCTGCCACACATCAAGGATGGTCTAAGTCAAAGCCTCATTGAAAAGAAGCAAAGGCTTCAAGACAGAAGAAGGTGAATGGAGCACCTCAGTCAAAATATAAAACTTCTATTCTGCTGTGGGCAGAGGTAACTCAGCAGATCCGCTGTCTTCCTGATCACAGAGTGATAAGTCACCTCCTGCGTTGAGACCTTTTGGAGAGGAGAGTTCCTATTCAGGACATGTATCTTCAGTAGCTTCCTACAGACCTTTAAAATCTTGATCAGGGTCCACAGTCTCCCCTTCCTCAGCCTCCTCATGTTATTGCTGATACACCTCCTCTTCCATTAACCTTTGTGCTTCTCTTCTAGACCTCATCCTTGGAATTGGTGTCTGAGGCGCCAGACGTGGCTCCAGTGACTTCGGGATTGGCATCAAAGGGAGGTCTACCAGGATAGTGACGATGCTGGTCGAGGTTAAATCGGTGCCGGTTCTAACCAGATGGTGCCAAGGAAGATCCGTCCAGTGGCACTCGCCCCTCCAGAGGCGTGACCGGCGTTGAAAATTCCGGCGCTGGCAGAGGCCAACTCCCTGGAGCTATTGACATAAAAGGCATGAGAGGTGCCCGAGCGAAGTGAGGTGGAAAACCTCCCAGAGAGTCTGCATGAAGACCCATGGAGCCAACTGGCTCTGGCAAACAAGCCGAACATCGCAGTAACAAAATGTAACTGATCCGTACCAGGAGTCGTGTAAGCAGGATACCCTAGATCCGGTACTGCAGGTTCTGAGACCACTAGAGGAGGTAGCACATTCGGCTCCAGTTGCTGCACCAGAGACCCTGGAGCCAGAGGTGGAGTGGTCGGCAACAATGGAGGTGTTGCTTCCCTTGGCGCCGGTGAAGTCACCGCTCTCAGAGCAGGAGACGGGGCCGGAGTCACCTCAGGAGAAGGAGACAAAAAGACTTTGTCCTTCTGATGACACCGGTGAGCCTAAGACACAGACTTCAGAGTCTCATCTTTTGACAAACGACGCAGAGACCCATGGTGCCGCTTTTTCTTATGCTTCCTCGACGACTTCAATGTCCTTGGAAAACCGTTACGCATCCAGTTTCCGTGAAATGCTGCCAATTTGGGTAATTCAAAAGGTGAGGAATCCACAGGCGGATGTATCCATCAGAAGACTATCAGATGCTTAAAGCTAGGACAAAACATAACAGTTTTTGTGCCAGGTCGAATTCCTGTAATGCTGACTACCAACTCGTTATATTTGGACTTACAACATGTTTACAGCTGGTGTTATAGTTAAAAAAAAAATAAAAAAATTGCATTCATTAAGATTGGACATGATGGCATTTATATCTTACAAATTTTGACAGATGAATACAGCACTTCATCATTGCATGTAATTGTAGAAGTCTGTGGGTGTTAAGACACATGAGATCATAGTGAACAGATTACAACAGGAAGAAGAATTCAAAGACATTGAATTAGTGTATTTGTAAATAAGCAACGGCTCTTGCTCTTAGGAAGAGTGTTTCAGTAACAATATACAGACACCAGATGCCAATACAACTCTTACGGAAATATGCTTACATGAGGAGCTGCAGCACCACTGCCTTCCAAAATTTCACTTATGAGACAAACTTATACTATGGACGTACATTCCACAAAGTAGACATGCCTGTTAAAGTACTAGTGGCAGTTCCATACCAGTGTGACAATACACTTGCTGAATTCACAATCCTATTTGTTGGTTAGGGGACGAATTCGCAGAAAAAAGTTTTCCTAAGCAGAACTGGACAAACTGATATGACAATGAGTATAAGCATTGATCCAGTTTATGTAAATGATCATGTTCTTCAATACTAAATAGTTACCGGAAATGTAAACATGACTTACTTTATTACTTCTAAAAAAGCCTTCTGATTTCAGTGTTTTATTAGGCACATTGAGAAGGCGCAGGTCATTGTAGCAGCGTTCCAGTACTATGCGCATGTTTTCCACAGGCAGATTAGTGGCCTACAAATATGAAAAAGAGGATTTTTATAAAATAAGTGAATGAAAATATACTTTCTAGATGCAATGCTAGTGTGTTCTTCAAAACAGTACTGAGCATATCGGAGTCTAGGTCAGGTGTGGCTGGTTACTATATACAAACTGTAGAATTTCCAATGAACAAGTTACTTACCTTCAGTAAGGATATATCTGTAAGAAACATAGGTTAGTTCTAGATTCCTTAACTTAGAATTATGCCCAGGCGTCAGAATGGATCTGGAAAGTTTTTCGTCAGCATTACCCCTGCGCGTCGTAAGGTGGCGTCGGTCAACTCCGCGTTCAACGTCGTCGTCGTGGTGGTCGCCGGCGCGGTAGCTACATAGACGCCGCCCTCGCGCGCCGACGTCAGTTCTATACACGACTTTCCAAGCCAGAAGCGCAGAGCCATGCAAGACACTGACCACTGGTGCACAAAACTAGTGCCCTGAAAGGAAGTCCTTAACCCTAGAAGTCTGTTCGCAGAACGGGGAGGATGTGTGGGGCAGTAAGGAATCTATAACTAACCTATGTTTCTTATAGATCAAAGGTAAGTAACTTGTTCATCTAAAAGAAACAGTTAGTTGTATATTCCTTACCTTAGAATAGAATAGATACCCCAGCAATACCAACCCCAGAAGTGGGTCTGTGAACTAAGTTCACACAAGAAAGTCTCGGAGAACAGAACGGCCAAAGATGCCGTCTTTTCCGGACTTGGCTGTCCAGGCAGTAGTGTTTGGTGAATGTGTGGAGCGATGCCATGTAGCTGCCTGACAGATGTCATTTAGGGGGACTCCTCGTCCCAAAGCAGTGGTAGCTGCCGTCGCCCAACTGGAGGCTCCTTCTTTGCCAAAGAATAGCAGGCTTGATGCACAGAACGACCCACCTGGAGATGGTGCGTTTGTGCACGCCCCTGACCTTTCTTAGCGCCCACGTAACCCAGAAAGTGCTGGTCGTCCACCCGGAATTGTTTTGTGCGATCCAAGTAGAAGGAAAGCACACAATTTGGATCCAAATGATGGAGCCCCTCTTCCTCTTTTGAAGGATGCGGAGGCGGAAAGAGGGTGGGCAAAGTGATGGTTTGGCCAATGTGGAAAGAAGCAAGCACCTTGGGAGGAAAGGAAGTACTAGTTCTGAGAACGACCTTGTCCGGATGAACAGCCTTCAAGGGAGACTTGGAAGAAAGAGCTTGGAGCTCACTCACCCTGCAAGAAGAGGTGATGGCCACCAGAAAGGCAGTTTTCAAAGTAAGAAGCCTGAGAGGACAGTTATGTAGTGGCTCAAAGGGAGCGCACATAAGATAGGTAAGAACCAAGTTCAATGCCCATTGGGGCATTACGAAGGGAACAGGAGGAAATGCGCTTAAGGAATCTATTTATAACAGGGGACTTGAAAAGAGAAGGCTGACCAGGAAGCCTATGAAAGGCTGAAATGGCTGAGAGGTAGCCCTTTAGAGTGCCCAGAGCAGAGCCCTGCTGGGCCAGATAAAGGAGGAATAAGAGGACCTCAGAAAGAGGGGTGGAAAGGGGGTCCACAGCCTTTGCTGTGCACCATGCCACAAATTTGTCCCATCAACAGGCATATACAGTCTTAGTGGAGGGACGCCTGGCTGCCAAGGTTACATCACAAATTTCGGGAGGCAGGTCAAATGACGTCAACTGCTGCTGCTCAATCTCCACGCAAGTAGGTGGAGACTGGACAGGTTCGGGTGGAGGACCGTCCCCTGCTACTGCGACAGAAGATCCTCCTGAAGAGGCAGTCGGATCGGAGGATCGATGGCCATGTTGAGCACCTCAGGATACCAGACTCTTCGTGCCCAATCCTGAGCCACAAGAATGACTTAGGCCAGGTCGTGCTTGATCTTCTTCAGCACTGTGGGCAGAAGTGGTATAGGCGGAAAGGCGTATAGAAGACGGCAACTCCACTCACGTTGAAAAGCGTTGCCTAGCGAGTGCCGCATTGGACATTCCAATGCGCAGAACTGCTGACATTGCACGTTCTCTTCGGTGGCGAATAGATCTAATCAAGACTCTCCCCACTGTTGAAAGAGACCTTGCACCACCTCAGAGTGAAGACGCCATTCGTGATCTGATGTTCCAGCCATGTCCAGAGGCAGAGCGCCTCCTGACATAGGGTCCAAGACCCCACCCCGCCTTGTTTGTTGCAGTACCACATAGCGGTGGTGTTGTCTGTGAACACCTGCAATACTCTTCCCTAGACAGAGGGAAGGAATGCTTTGAATGCAAGACGTATCGCCCGAAACTCCAGAAGGTTGATATGGAGCCCAGACTCCACCGGAGACCAGAGGCCTCTGATCTGCGCCTCCCCCATGTGGCCACCCCATCCCAGAAGGGAGGCATCTGTCACCACAGTGTGTTCGGATTGGGGAAGGGAGCGGGATCTGCCACTGATCCAAACGTGGTTCGTGAGCCACCACTGCAGTTGTTGAGCAGTGCCCTCCAAGATCTGAACGTAGTCGGACAGATTCCCCCAAAGCTGCGCCCACTGGAACTTCAGGTCCCACTGTAGAGCCTGCATATGCCACCTGGCATGATTGGTTAGCAGGATACAGGAGGCCATGAGGCCCAGCAGCCGTAGGGACATTCTGACCGAAACCCGGGACAAGGGCTGAAAGATCAGAATCATAGCCCGAATGTCCCGGACTAGCTGTTCAGGAGGATACACCCAAAACTGCGGCGTGTCCAGAACCGCTCCGATGAAGAGGAGCTTCTGAGAGGGAATCGGGTGCGACTTTGGCACATTGATGGAGTAACCCAGCAGATGCAGGAGGTCAGCCGTAGTCTGGAGGTGGGGGGCGACTGCCTGGGGTAAACCCGCCTTCAACAGCAAGTCGTCAAGATAGGGGAAGACTGAAACCTCCTGATCTGCGCAGATGAGCTGCGACCAGCGCCATCACTTTCGTGAACACCTCAGGGGCACTGGTAAGGCCAAAGAGGAGTACGGTAAACTGAAAGTACTCGTGGCCTAACGTGAACCGCAGGTAACGCCGGTCGGCAGGACAGGGATGTGAAAATAAGCGTCCTGCAAGTCCAACGCTACCATCCAGTCTTGGGGGTCGAGGGCAGACAAGACCTGAGCAAGCGTCAACATTTTAAACTTCTCCTTCCGGAGGAAGCGATTGACGTCCCTGAGATCCAAGATAGGACGCAGGCCCTTGTGCTTTTTGGGAACCAGAAAGTAGTGGGAGTAGCAACCACAACCTACTTCTGGGACAGGAACGCGCTCAATGGCTCCCTTGGCCAAGAGAGCCGTAACTTCCTGCTGGAGAAGTGCCAGGTGATCCTCCAACATGCGGTGGTAACGAGGTGGCATGTCTGGAGGGGTAGTCTCGAAGGGGAGGGAGTAGCCCTTTCAGACTATCTGCAAAACCCTCCTGTCCGAAGTGATGGTGCGCCTGTGGGGAAGGTGATGGCGAATCCTGCCGCCCACTGGCGTTTGATGGGCCTGAAAGGTCAGACTAGGAAGGTTTGGAGGCTGCTGCAGAGGGGGGGTTGGTGGACTGGCCCGCCCGCTGGCCCCTGAACCACAACGCTGGTTCCTACGTCCCCAGCCGCGCGAAGGTGTGTTAGCTTGCTGCGGCCTGTGGCCCTGGGTGGGACGTAGCGAGGTACCCCTTCCGCAGCCAAGAAAGGGGCGAAAAGCAGACTGCGCCAGACGGGAGGAGAGCCCCAAGGACTTGGCCGTAGCCCTGAGTCCTTGAAGCGCTCTAGGGTGTTGTCTGCATTGTCGCCACAAAGGCGACGGCCATCAATGGCATGTCCATCAAGGTGTTCTGAACATCTCCTGAAAAGCCAGTGGACATCATCCAGGCGTAGTGATGAAGCGCTACCGATGTTGAAATTGTCCTGCCCAGTGAGCCGGCGTTGTACAGCCCACAACAGATTGGACACTGAGGCAGCACTTGCGCCACCGTATCCACACTAAATACAAATAACGGCCCCAGAGGCATGCAGTGTTTACGGACCGCACCCCTAAGCTGGCGGAAGAGAAAATCTTCTTCCCAAGATGGTCCAGCTTCTTGGATTCCCTTTCCGGGGGAGCGGTAGGGAATGCGCTTTTGGAGGTGGAGGCTTGGACCACTAAGCTCTCTGCGGTGGGGTGCTGTGAGAGGAAAGTGGGGTCACCCAGAGCCGGGCGGTGGCGTTGGGCGATCATGCTGGCCACGGGAGTTCCCGTGTTGGGCCTGGACCAGGTGCCCAAAAGGATGTCTGTGAGGGCCTCATCAAACGGAAGCAGGGGCTCTGAAGAGCTCGCCGCCGGTTGAAGCACCTCAGTCAGGAGGTTAGTCTCGACCGCCACAGTCGGAAGATCAAGGTTGAGAGCCTCGGCCGCCCTACGCAACACCACAGCGTAAGAAGCCCCCTCCAGCCAAGGTAGGAGGAGACAACATGCCAAGGTCAGGTGAAGTGTCAAGATCACTGGCATCCCCCAGTTCCTCTCTCCAGTCCTGTTCAGAACCAAGCTGGTCAGTTAAAGGGTCACCTGACCCCTCCCAGTCCTCCTCATCTTCCTCCGGTTGCCACTGTGGTTGGAAATGGGCCCCAGAAGTAAACATGGCATAAAAACCCCACCCGGCGCCAGATTCGGCATTGTGTCTACGTCAGGAAGGAAGCTGGGGTTGATGGCGGCGAGGGGCCGACCGGCGTCGGGCAAGGTAGTGGTGCAGTCGGAAGTGGCGCCGGTTGACCTTATTACGCCTCCACCGGCGTCGCTTCCGACGGCACCGTGCCCGACGCCAGTCGGCCTCTCGCCGGCATCGACCCCAGCCTCCTTCCTGACGTGGATACGGCGCCGGACCAGCATCGATCCGGATCCAGGCCGGGATCCAAGGGGGCCTCCGGAGCCGCCGGCAGCGAAGACCCAGGCCCCCGGACGGAGTCCACAGGGCCCGAGGACGTGCCGGTGGGGTAGGTCCGCCCACAGATGGCATGCATCGCCTCGTAGAATGTACGAAGCTGGGCGGGGGTCACTCCAGGTCCCGGAAAGGGAGGGAAGCTCTGAGTCGACCCTTCAGGATACGTGCACGGAGCCGCAGGAGTGGTACCACCTGCGCGCCTTGTCAAGTTGGCCGACCGACGAGGAGAAGGCGAAGAGCAAGGATGCTTCTTCGACTTCTTCTTATGCTTCGACTTACCCGACCCCGAGTGCGAAGATTTCGATGACTTCGAGTTGGTCTGATGGTGGCTCCGCGACTGGTCCCTCGACCTCCCTCTCGACCAGGACCTCGAACGGCGCAGAGCCGACTGCCGTCATATAAGTAACTTTCAGGACCGCTGCCGCAAAGCCTTCGGCATCAACTGACAGTCGGAGCCCAACTTTGGGTCATGGTCGCGCTCCAGGCAAAAGAGGCACACGCGGTGCGGATCCGTCACCGACATCAATCGGGTACAGGAACCACAGGCATTAAAACCGGGCATCCCTCTTGCACCTGTTCGGAGTCGGAGACTCGAAACAAGACGTCGACAGAAGTCGAGAAAAAAGTAAGTAAAAAAATGACTGAGGTACCGATCTTCCCAGATCTGCGGTGGCTGGCGCGGAAAAAAAACTGACGTCATCCAAGCTGACCACGACGCCGACCTCGGAGCCGACCCACGCCACCTTCCGACGCGCCGAGGTACTGCTGACAAAAAATCTTTCCGGATCCAGTCTTACGCCTGGGAGTAATTCTAAGGTAAGGAATCTATAACTAACGCGTTTCTTTCAGATGTGGAAATCGTCCTGCCAAGTGCATCAGCAGTATCCAGCCCACAGCAGATGGTAAACTTCGCTGTGTCTCTCCCCTCGGCAACTGCACGGGAGAGTACAGCTCGGGCCTCCTCCAGGCACTGAGGCAGCACCTGCGCCACCGTATCCCACACCGACTTGGTGTAACGGTCCAACAGACAAGTGGTGATACCGACCACAGTCCCAAGCTGGCGGAAGAAAACATTTTCTTCCCAAGGTGGTCCAGCTTTTTAGATTCCCTATCCGGTGGGGTGGTGGGTAAGGTGTAGAAGTGGAGGCTTGGACCACCAAGCTCTCAGGGGTGAGGTGTTGGGAGAGGAAAGTGGGGTCGCCCGGGGCCGGGCGGTGGGCAATCATCCTGTCCACAGGAGCGCCTGTGTTGGGCCTGGACCACATGCCCAGAAGGATGTCCGTGAGGGCTTCATTAAACGGCAGCAGGGGCTCCGAAGAGCTCGCTGCCGGTTGAAGAACCTCTGTCAGGAGGTTAGTCCTGACTGCCACTATAGGCAGCTCGAGGTGGAGAGCCTCGACCGCCCTACGCAACACCACTTCATATGATGCTCCCTCCTCCATAGCCACGGTATGAGGAGACAACATGCCAAGGTCTGGTGAGGTATCCAGACCACTGGCTTCCCCCAGTTCCTCTCCCCAGTCCTGTCCGTACCCCTAATGGTTGGTTAAAGGGTCCCCAGACCCCTCAAAGTCCTCCTCACCCTCCTCTGGCTGCCAATCTGGTCTCAAAGAGCCAGGGTAGAACAGGCGCACAAAAGTACCCGCCGGCGTCTGATCCGGCATCGATTGACGCCGGCCAGACTCTGTCTACCTCGAGGTGGAGGCCACGGTCGACATCGGCTGTGTCCCCAGCAGACGCCGGTGGCGGATGTGGTGCCGGTGGAATCGGCGCCTGGGGTGGGGTAACGAGGTCGATAGGCGCTGATCCGCATCTAGGCCTGGATTCAAGGGGACCCAATGGCGCTGAAGCCGCTGAAGGCCCAGGGCCCCCAGCCGAGTCCGTGGGGCCCGAAGATCCGGGCTGCCCAAAGATGGCGTGCATCGCTTCGTAGAACTGACTAAGCTGGGCAGGGGTCGCGCCCAGGAAGGGGGGGAAACCTGGAGACGACCCTACGGGCTCCATATGCAGAGCCGCGGGAGGGGCACCACCCGCATCCCTCGTCGCGTCGGCAGACGGATAGATAGGGGAGAAGTCGAAGAGTGACGATGCTTCAACTTCTTTTTGTGCTTCGACTTACCTGACCCCGGTTGCGAAGACTAAAAGGAAGAATGGTGTTGACTGACTACAAAGACTTCTTCCAAGACAAAAACAAAGTGCTAACATCCGATCCCAACACCAGATGGCGATCTATGCACAAGTATACAATCTACAGCTCATATGTGTAGGAAGGTGGATATCGGACTATGGTTACCCCCAACTTTTTTTGCCTAGTGTCTAGCTGGTTTTTCGACTTAGTTGGCCTGCGATCCTGCCATTCAGGGTCTCAGGCTGTCTGCTCTCTCTTTAAAATGGACTCCATGTACCCTAGGTACATACCCAATTGGTAAGGATCACCTTATTGGACCCTGTACAGTGTACCCTAGGTACCAAGGGCATAGGTGTACCCTAGGCCTCCCAGGGGCTGCCGCATGTATTATGCCACCCCTGGCCTGGCCTTCCAATCAGACAACTGGCTGATCACTCAGCTGGGGCAAGGTCGTGTAATCACCCCTTGCTTAGATATAGTATACCTATATCGACCCTTAAAATAGACACATGTGTACCAATCAGCCACTCCTATGGCAGGCCTTAACAATCCTGGAGGCAGAGTGCTTGGTAACATGTGAGATGGTGTTCTAGCATGAGCTGAGCCTGTCTGCAGCTTTCGGAACCATGTCCTTATAGCTGTTCTATGATATAGCCTACCATATACCCTTAAAGTACCTTATAATCTTAAACGGTTATGGTAACTATGGTTTGGCTTTATCAAAACATGTCGTGTAAGGTTTCTAACACTTTGGAATAATACCCCCATACCATTTCTGGTGATGTGGATATTATTCCCCCCTTTTAGAGGGAGAGACATGTTAAAATCCTACTTTGCTGTTTAACTCTGACCAAAGCCTCAGCATCACAAAATGGATGCTGCTGCCACAGACACGAGTCTGACCTCCTGCAGCTGGGAGCCCTCCCAGCCAGGGAGGCCTGGACAATAGGTTACCTGCTTGGGGAGGTGCCTAGCTCTTGATGGCATACAAAAGTGGAAGTGGACCCAGGCACTGCCAGGAGATAGCGAAGGAAAGCATTCTCACAGGACTGTATACTGTGTTTTTTCGCTATCCCCAGATCCATGCACCATATAACGCCGTAGTCACGCATTTAGATTTATAAATGTCCATTAGGGCAGGTACTGGACGTCATCCCACCTTATTAGCAAAATTTTTAACTGCCCCAATTGCTCGTGAGAACGCTAACTTTCTTGTTTCGCCTGCTACGATCCAAGAACCCTTTTTTTCAAAATTGATACCTAAGTAAGAAAAAGTGTTTACCGTATAAATTTTTAAATTGGATAGAAAGGTTTTACAGGTGATGTTCTTCTTTTTGGTGCAACACATGTTGAAGGTCTTACTTATGTTAATCTTTAGGCCCCTGTTGCCCATATAGTCTGAGAAGTTTTTGAGTGATCTCTGGAGGCCCACTTGAGTCCGAGCCATGATCACTGCATCATCTGCATATAAAAGAATGGGGATATAGGAATTTCCTATTTTGGGATAATCTTGCTTGTCTTCCAAAAGGTGAGAGGCTACCGAATTAATATATAAATTAAACAAGAATGGAGCTAATATGCAGCCTTGTCTCACACCCTTCCCTATGGCAAATTTGGAAGTACAGTCCCCCTTATCCCCATAGCGAACCCGAGCGCCTGCCCCTCGGTATAGTTCCCTGATAAAAATTAGGAGGTTTGGGTCTACTCCCATATCCTGCATTATTAACCAAAGTTTATTGTGATTGATGCAATCAAAGGCCGAGCTTAGATCTACAAAAGTGAGAAATAAGCTTTCATTTTTAGCCTCAACATATTTGGCTACTAGAAGAGCTAAGTTCAGACCTTGCTCAATTGTTCCCAAACCTTCCCTAAAACAATATTGAGAGAATACCGTTATCTTCAACCCATAATTGCAGTTTATTGAGTATAACTCTCCCGGCAATCTTCATGAGCGAGTCCAATAAAGAAATCGGTCTATAGAACTTAGGCTCATTTCGGTCGCCTTTTTTAAAAATAGGAACCACAATTGCTTCCTGCCAAGTAGAAGGAAATCCTACTTTAGTAAAGCTGTTTAGAACATTTGTTAAAAGCGGGGCCCACAAAGCAGTATTAGCCTTGAAGATGTCAACAGGAATTCCATCGGGGCCCAGGGCCTTCCCTGCCACACTCTTATCAATAGCTACCAGGACATCTTCCAAAAGGAATTCAACATTTATTGGGTATGGAGCAATGTCCTGTCCTGATAGATTAAGCCCGCTCCCTGAGCCTTCCATGGTTTCTGCTTGATAGAGCTCCCCAAAATAAGTCACCCAAGACTCTTCCGTAATTGCTATCTCAATTGTGTCTGTTGAATTGTCTTTAAAAAAGGGAGCATTTACAGCTCTCCAGAAAGCAATATTATCTTTTTTCTGGGAGGCTTCCTGCAAGGTCTGCCATGCTTCATGTTTTATCTGTTTTTTTTCTATTTTTTAGTGCACATTGATATGCAGATCTGGCAAATCTGACTTCAGCCATAACCCTAGGGTCTCGTTTTAACTGTGTCATTAAACAGGCATGAGTCTTGCTACATTACCTGTTAAACCACCTCTTCGTTCTGGCCTCCCTTGATTTCTGAGGTTTTAAGAGCAAATTACGTATTTCCTCAGAAATACTAAGGAAGGCGTCGTGCACATTAGTAGGATCATCATTCTCGGTAAGACAAGTGTCAAAATCCCTCTTTTTTTTTTTGTTGAAATATTTTTTATTGTTTTCATAGCAACAACTCAGTACAAACCCCGCTTCCTCCCCGGCCAAAGAATATATTGCACATACAGAATTACCAGCCAATATCCGGGAGAATAAGCGTCCAGCCCATACGGGCCCTCCCCCCTCCCTCCCCACCCCATGTCAGTGTGCCTCCTGTCTTTCGCCTCGCTCCTGATGTGCCCCCTCCCTGCCATAAATCAGACATGGGTGCCCACCCTCCACTAGAGAACCATGGCCTTCCCTCGCGCTTTAGCCACACCCTTGCTTCCAGTGCTCGCTACTACTCCCCTTCTACTCCCCGTTCCCCGCCTCCTCCTGCCCGCCAGATGTGTCCCCCTCTGTCCCGTTGTTAGCCATCAGCCCCTGAAGTTACACTACCAGCGCCTCCCACGCACGGGCCGTCGCCAGCGCTTTTTCGTCATCCCTCCGAAGAGCTAATTGCAACCGGAGCGCACCCTCCGCCCCCGCCCAACGCGCAAAGGCCGCCCTCCACCGCAAGACGCTAGGACCCGTCCTGGACTTACAGTGCATAGTCAGTTCCCTCTTGGCCATTATCAATCCTAAGTCGTAAAACTTGCTAGTGACCTTCGTCCGGCGGGTGTGTGGGAACCAAAGCAGTAAACAGGCCCCCAGGTCTGGTTCAATAACACGGTCCGTCACCTGATTCAGGCAATCCAAAACCTCTGCCCAATAATCCCTCAACTGAATGCAGGACCAAAACATGTGACGAAAATCAGCACCCTCTCTTCCGCACCGCGGGCATTGAGAGTGCGCACCCCCAAAATATTGCAATATTTTAACCGGCATCAAATATGCCCTGTGCAACGTAAAAAATGTAACCAACTGGAACCGGGCATTGCGCGTTCCCTTCCAGGCCCGCCGCACCAGCGTGGTCCAGGTAGTCTCGGGGATCGGTTTCTCAAGGTCCAATTCCCACTTGCCCCTCAAGGCAGCAAGGGGCGGTAGGTCTTCCGACGACAGTCTGCGGTAGAGACAAGTAATGGCCTTGGACGTCCCCGCCGCCATCACTACATATTGGCAACCTGCAGCGACCGGTGGCTCCGAGAGCCCCGCATTCCAGTGCCGCTGAAGGCTCGCTACCAGGGCCGTGTGAAGTAAATAGTCCCCACGTGGGAGCCCATAGGAGTCCTGCAACTCCTGGAAAGGTAGCAGCACCCCCTCCCGGAATAAGTCGCCCACCATCTGCACGCCCAACTCTTCCCAAACAGCCAGCCCAGACCAGTCGCCTCCATGCGGGAACGCCGTACACATTCCCAAAGGAATCTCCGGGGCGTAGGGGCGAGTTATCGCCGTCCTCCTCTGGCACCGGTTCCAACACAGCCGGAGTGTACACTCCTCCAACGTAAGCAGGGCAAGGTCCAGCCACTGCTGCAAGACTATGAAGGCCAGCACATGCCGCGGAATCAACCTGCCCTGTGGGCCCTCCGGGCCCCTGTATTCCCTGGCAACCGCCTGCGTAAGCCACTGGAGTTGGGCCGCCAGATAGTACCACTCGAAGTCCGGGACTGCCAGGCCCCCTTCCGCCCTCGGCCGCCGCAGGGTGGTCAAAGCCACCCGCCTTCTCCCTGAGCCCCAAATAAAGCCCGTGGACATCGCCCTGAGCCGTTGGAAGTACGACGCAGGCACCCATATAGGTAGGGTGCAAAAGAAATAGAGGAGTCGTGGCAACGCCACCATCTTCAACAGCGCTACCCTTCCGGCGCACGAGAGTGGGAGCGTACTCCAGAAACTCATGCTACCCCGCAAGCCGCGAATGGCTCTGCCAATATTCCCCTCCAGCAAATCCGGCTGGGCAAAATCCCTCTCTTTAGACTGAATTAGATTTCTAAAAAAAGCCACTGGTTCCACTTTATCCCGTTTTAGAGTGTAACCATTCTTCCTGGCAAGTCCCAGCCTGTAATTATATAGGTTTTGGACCACAGTGTTAGCCGTTCTATTACCCCCCAAGGAGGAAATGGACATACTGATTGGCAAATGATCACTCATTACTATCTCACATATTTCAAATGAGCGAATATGGCTAGAGTACCTTTTGGATATTAACATAAAATCAATAACTGATTTACAACCCCTACCTATAAATGTGGTATTAAAGGGGACTGAGGGGGAGCAGAGTTCATTAACGAACCCCATGTCCAAGCAAAATATTAAATTGTTTAAAAGATTACCCAAAGGCGTATGGGAAAAGTGTGCTGTAGAGACGTCTATAACCTCGTCCAACCCGCAAATATTAAGATTGCTATGCGGGCATAAAAAGGAGTTGAAATCACCCATCCAGATCACACAAGTATCAGCAGTTTGTTTTCCTTCGATGTTTTTAAGGGTCTTGTGTAATTCATTGAAGGTCGAGGTCCGTTCGCCTTTTGGGATGTTATTATACAAATTTATCAGAATTATATTTTGTTTATCCCCATACATAATTGTCAAAATTTGGTAGAAATCCGAGACCGGGGCAAAAAGGAATTTTTGTTTCTTTCATACAATTAGATACGTAGGTGCAAAGACCTCCTTTATTTCTCCCCCTTATCGTACTAATTGCCGGCGTGTGAAAGGTACGGTAACCATTGATATGAATGGGATCCACTGACCAACATTCCTGTAGACCAATAATCGAAAACTGTTGTAGAAAAGATATGCAGTTTGCATCCCCTAGCCTGGCAGACAACCCTGCAACATTCCAAGTAAGGAGTCTTAAATCAGAGACTTTATCAGCATCTTTGAGTGGTCTCGCGTTTGAAATTTGGGAGGAGACCCCAGTAACAGGAACTCCTCTTGGGCTTTCAATCAGTGAAAGGTAGTTATTTTGCTCCCCCACTTCACTGATAGAAAGAACATTTGTAGATTTGTCCTTAGGGTCAATCGGCAAGTGAACTGCCAAGGAGCCAGAAGATACGTTATATTCACTAGCTTGCTTGTTTCTATCATCAGTTATCATCTCCCGTGTGGATTCAGGGTCAGTGAATTTTGGGCACAGTCAATCAACCATGTCAAGACCACTAAATCTGTTCTTTGTCGGAAAGGCCTCTAACCAACCGCAATCCGCTGAAGCCAACCTGCATCTCTGAGTATCAGTAACTATTTTGCCCCTCCCAACCTTTTCCCAAGTACTAATATTTGATTGGTAAGGATTGAAACCATAAAAATAACCAAGGGGAAGTGGCCGAATTCTTGTATATGGCATGAATGGCCGCTCCTGCTGAATATATTTTATGGTCTGTGTATCTTTAAAATTAACGACAATGCAATCCCCTGATATGTCTTTGTTACCCTTGCCCACCCAACTGGCTCTCCGAACGAACAAAATTTTACTATGTATGTAGGGGGGGAGTGGTCGGTTAGTATTAAGCCAGTGCATTGTTTTGTTCTTTAGTTCGTGGTATGTTTCAGTGGCGGTATTGTCCAAACCAGGAACCCCTGCTAATACGATAACATAGGGAGAGGATTCTGGCGGCAAATCTAAACTAGGTAGCAGAAAACCTCTACTATTATTATGCACGGATCTATTTTCTGTCTCATTAAAATTCTGGACCGTACCACATTTTACATTTTCGTTGACATCACTATGTCTTAGAGATGTGTTTACTCTTATAGGTGGATCTTTAAGGCCATTTGCATCTGAATTAATATTAGTGCATAATATATCCACACCTTTATCCCTAGGAGATCCCTTCGGAATTTCGGAAGTAGGAGCCAAGGGTACAGGAGTTTTCCCCTTGGCCTTAGAAACCTGATTGCCAAAGGAAAGCTGCACATTAGGCTCTGTTGATAATCCTAACTTTAACATGTGGTTGAGTTCAAGGTTCGACAGGGCCATTTGTTCGAGTTCCTTTAGACGCTCCTCGATGAGCTTGAGTCTATCCAGAATAGGGCGAGTAGAAAGGGCAAAAAGTTCCTCAATTTTGGAGCAAAGTCCCTCGTCAAGATTAATAACTAGATCTGCAGACACTGTGGACAAGGATTGGTCAGCAGCACTTGATTGGTTCTTGGATAACGATTTTATTTTTTTCGAATTCATCGATCTCAGTTGACTGCCCTTTTTTCCTCGCTGGGCAATCTTCTGTTTTGGTTTAGCTCCTAGGGTTTTAACTGTGGAAGAAGTAATAGTCTCAGTAACAGCGTATGTTTGTGCCCGAGTGGATACACCTTCTGTTTGGGCGGTCGTATGGTCTACTTTAGAAGTAGAATGCCTAGCGATGCTTCTCCCTTCTTTGCCGCTCTTACTTTCCGTAGTTATGTCCATGGACACATCATTACTGTCTTCATCAGAGACAATGGAATCATGTAGGGTAAGAGTTTTAGTGTTTACCTTGGGCGTAACAGACGATGCAATTTTTCCCAATGATGAACGTTTATGGGAAACAGGGTCAAGGGAAAGGCGACGCTCTGTAAGATCAATTTCACGTTCAAGGAGGGTAGCAGCTCTTACAATGAAATTGTCCAGTGTACCTGCCATAGTAACACCGCCTACAGCGCTTCTTCCCCTGCCCGTTCCACCCGCCATTGTCATGAGGCACACCTCAAACAAGTTTTTGTTACACTTAACTTATTGCTTCAAGGAACAAACAAAGGGGATGGCCCAGTCCAGTCTCTTTGGTCTCGAACGGGCTCAAACGGGCCCGCTCTTGGCCCGGGCTTCGCCCGGCACGTCCCGCGCAGCAACTAGCGTCAGTATATATAGTGACGTTAGGGGTAAAACTCAGGAAAGGTGGGGCGGGAAGAGTAACCAGCTGTAGGTGGTGTGGACTGCTGGTCCTCGCAGTCCCACACCGCAGTAGTCCGTAGGAATGCAACCAAAGTTTCAGCTGCGAGCGGCTCCCGCGAAGCGGGGGCCGCGAGCCGTTATATGCACCAGAGAGGCGGGGCGGGAAGAGTAACCAGCTGTAGGTGGTGTGGACTGCCGGTCCTCGCAGTCCCACACCGCAGTAGTCCGTAGGAATGCAACCAAAGTTTCAGCTGCAAGCGGCACCCGCGAAGCGGGGGCCGCGAGCCGTTATATGCACCAGAGAGGCGGGGCGGGAAGAGTAACCAGCTGTAGGTGGTGTGGACTGCTGGTCCTCGCAGTCCCACACCGCAGTAGTCTGTAGGAATGCAACCAAAGTTTCAGCTAGACTCAAAGAAGTGTTGCCTACACAGAAGCTTCTACCAGTTTGTGACCTTTGAATAGTGTATATATATAGGATATGGGTGCTTAGCCCAAATGCTACAGGGATAACCTATCCTTCCAAACTGGAAAACCTATTGAACTGGTGCTCTTGAAAACAGGTGAAGTAAGACTTATTTTCCTAGTCCTCCGGAGCCTTAAGCATGAGAGAGATATAAGCATTTTAGAGTGAGATGTCGTGAGAAGATGGTGGTCAGATGGAACATGCAGCAAGGGTAAGTTACTTACCTGTAATCCTAGTTCTCTTCCAGGGGTATCCTCATCAAAGTCATAAGCACTGAATATTCCCGCCCATGTGCGGGGACCCCGGAAATAATAAAATTATATATGTAAAAAACATACATATATACAGCTCTGTATATGTATAAACATATATCATTTTTTCCAAGCAAATGCAGCTCCCATAAAAGGCTAGGCAATGTAAATATACACATCCAATAACACACATATATATATATATATATAAAGGTATAACAATACACCTAAATCTCTTTTTTTTTTTTTTTTTTTTGTTTTTTTTTTTAATGAGGTAAACACTCATGAGAAAGCAAAAAATAAAGAGAACAAACTGTGGAAAAACACAGATGTACAACACATTGCCAGCCTGCAGGCTGCATTGCAATACAATACCATAGAGACTAAAAAGCCCTGTACAGGTAAAAACTGGCACCGTGCCTTTAAGGCAGCCCTGACTTCCATATCCCATCATGCCTCAGGGGTGACAGTTAGGTCAGTTGTTCTTTGCGGGACCGTAGTCCTAAACACAAAGATATATCCTTTCCATAATGAATAATACACCTCTTCTCATTTGCCTGGGGAGGTGGGTGGGTTGCTTATGACTTTGATGAGGATACCCCTGGAAGAGAACTAGGATTACAGGTAAGTAACTTACCCTTCTCTTCCAGGGGATCCTCATCAATAGTCATAAGCACTGAATAGAGTAGCAAGCTCCCCTTCCACCAGCAGGCAAATGAAACTAAGGTTGTATCACCCATGGAGAAAAAGAATCATGAAAATGATTATGTTTGGAACAGATTCCTCAAGGAGGCTTGTCCTACTTGAGTGTCTGCTCTGGTGTCCGAATCCAGACAATAATGCCTGGTAAAAGTGTGGACAGATCTCCAAGTGGCTGCCTTGCAGATCTCGGAGAGTGGGACATTATTGAGAAAAGCCGCGGTAGCCGCTTTTCCTCTTGTCGAATGCGCTTTAGGGCGCGCCCCCAATGGTTTCTGAGCCAGTTGGTAGGCCAAAGTAATACTAGAAACAATCCACCTAGCAATGGAACGTTTGGATGCAGCAAAGCCCATACGGACAATCCCATAGTTCACAAACAATTGGTCAGATTTCCTGATATTCTTAGTCCTATCTAGGTAGAATTTTAGGACCCTTCTGACATCTAGAGAATGCAACGCCCTCTCTGCCGGAGAGGAGGGGTTGGGAAAAAAGGTTGGTAAGGAGATGGCTTGGTTTACATGAAACTCCGATACCACCTTGGGTAGGAACGAAGGGTGAGTTCTCATCACCACCCTATTTAGATGAAAAACAGTGTAGGGTTCTTTAGAACAGAGGGCCTGTATCTCACTGACCCTCCGTGCTGAAGTGATGGCTATTAAAAATGCTGTCTTCCATGTGAGGTGCTGTAGGGTAGCCTTATGAATAGGCTCAAAAGGCGAACCCATGAGCTTCGACAGAACCAAGTTTAGCTCCCAGGAAGGAGAGGGAGGTCTAACAGGGGGATAGACTTTCTTGAGCCCTTGCAAGAAATCCTTCACTACCTGCACTTTAAAAAATGACTGCTGTGAAGGCGAACGCCTGTATGCTGTTATGGCTGCTAGGTGAACCTTTATGGATGAAAATTTCAACCCTGCCCTTGCTAAATGTAGAAGATAGGGCAAAATTACATCCTCCTGGCATTTAGTGGGATCATAATGATGCTGAGCACACCATATATAAAATCTTTTCCACTTACAGAAGTAGGAGTGTCTTGTCGAAGGCCTCCTGGCTTCCTTCAGTATGGACATACACTCTTGAGGGAGGTTCAGATGGCCATACTGGAGGACTTCAGGAGCCATGCTGTTAAGCTCAGCGAGGGAAGGCTGGGATGGTAAATCTTCCCCTGCATCTTGGATAACAAGTCCGGCCTGCACGGCAGCCGCTTGTGGGGGCGGATCGACATGTGTAGGAGATCCGTGTACCACCACTGCCTCGGCCAGTCCGGTGCTATGAGTATCATCTTGGCAGATGAATTCTGTAGCTTGGTCACCACCTTGGGAATTAGTGGGAGAGGCGGAAAAGCGTACACAAATGTCATTGACCAATTGATCAAAAGGGCATTCCCTAGGGATCCTGGTCGATGGTATCTTGAGGCGAAGCCTCGGCATTTTGTGTTTTGCTCGTCCGCGAAGAGGTCCACTTGCGGGCGCCCCCATTCCCCGAAGATGTCTTCTAACACTTCGTCGTTGATTACCCAGTCCTCTGGCTCTTGAAAATGCCGACTGAGCAAGTCTGCTTGCACGTTGAGTTCTCCTGGTAGGTGCACCGCTTTCAATGAGATGTTCCTTGCTAGGATCCAGTGCCACAGGGACTGAGCTTCCAGCGAGAGCGTTCTGGATCGAGTACCCCCCTGCTTGTTCAGGTAGTACATTGTGGTGGTATTGTCCGTCTGTACTAGAATGGTACTCGTCGTTATCGCAGGTAGGAACGCTTTGAGGGCTAGGTGGACCGCCCTGAGCTCCAGCATGTTGATGTGGTACAACTGCTCGCTGCTGGACCACCGACCTTGAGTTTGCAGAGTCCCAAAATGCGCACCCCATCCCTGAAGGGATGCGTCGGTGATTAAGGTCTGAGTTGGGGGCTCTTGATGGAAGGGAATCCCCACTTGCAGATTCCTTGGTTTCAGCCACCACTTGATTGACTGTTTGGCTGCAGAGGAGAGGCAAACCTTTTCTTCCCACAGGGAGTTCCTTTGATCCCATTTGTCCTCGAGATCTTGCTGGAGAGGACGCATCCTTAGCCTGGCATTGGGCACTAGGAAGATGCAGGATGCCATGGCCCCTAGCAGAGATGAGATTTGCCTTGCCGACGACAGATTGCTGGTCATAATCTGTCTGCCTTTTAGCATAATGGATGACTGTCTTTCCTCCGAAGGAAACACTTTTCCTACTACGGAGTCTATAGTTGCACCCAGGTAGTGGATCCTCTGCGTTGGTGAAAAATTGGACTTTTTGACATTCACTCTGAGACCCAACCTGCGACATAAGTTCAGGCATAGCGACAGCTGTGTCCGCACATTCTGTGGTGATGAGCCCTTTATTAGCCAGTCGTCTAGGTAGGGATAGACGAAGACTCCTGCGCGCCTCAGAGCAGCCGCTACTACTGCCACGCATTTTGTGAATACTCGAGGAGCTGACTTCAGGCCAAATGGGAGGACTTTGAACTGATAGTGAGCGTTGCCTACCACAAACCTGAGAAATTTTCGATGATTCCTTAGGATGGGAATATGGAAATATGCATCCTGAAGGTCCAGTGAACACATCCAATCGCCCATCCGGAGAAGAGGATATATTTGGTGGAGCGCCAGCATGCGAAATTTTTCCTTTCTTATGTGCTTGTTCAGTATCCGTAGGTCTAAAATGGGTCTGAACTCCACCTTCACACTCCTCTTTTGGATGAGAAAATATCTGGAGTAAACTCCCTTTCCTCTCTGGTTTATGGGCACTTTCTCTATTGCAGATTTGAGTAGTAGCGTCGCTACCTCTTCTCTGAGCTGCTTTAGATGCTGGGATGACTTGACAGGAGGAATAGATGGGGGGTGACTTCTGAAACGAAGCGAGTACCCATGACGCAGTATATTGAGTACCCACTTGTCCTTTGTGATTGTCTGCCACTCTGGAAGATGATGCGCAACACTTCCTCCCACCGGAGCGGTGGACAGCATCGGAGGAAGCGGTTTCTCATTGCTTCCCCGGTGCTTTGTTTCCAGCATTAGACTGCCTGTTGTTACCTCGTCCCCTGGATGGCTTGCGGGACTGGTATTGCTGTTTCTTTTGACCTTGCTGGTCCTGGTTCTTTTGCCAATGAGGGGTTTGAACCCTCTGTTGGTAATTGCGCCTGTCATTTCCCTTGCGGCGTCGAAACTCTTTCCTCTTTTCAAGCCCGACTGCTTTCATGGTCTCCAGCTCTGCTTTCATACGGGCCATTTCCTCGTCTGCATGGGACCCAAAAAGAGAACTACCGGAGAAAGGCAGATTTAAAATTCTTGCCTGCGCTTCCGGTTTCAAGGCCGTCAATCTAAGCCAGGATGTTCTTCTGGCTGTGACTCCATGTGCATATTCATGCGCTGCCAGTGTTGCCCCATCCGCCGCTGCACTTATGATCTGGTTAGAAACCAGACTCCCCTCATGCAAAATCTCTTCAAAGTCCCGTCTGTCTTCTGATGGAACTTTTTCAATGAACCTCTGAAGAGAGTCCCATAGTGACCTATCATAGCGCCCCAGAAGCGCCGAGGCACTTGCCACCTTCAAGCTTGAGGATGCTGAGCCGCAAACTTTCCTCCCCCAGGAGTCTTGCGTTTTACTGTCCTTATCTGGTGGCACCGTTGAAGATCCAGCTACTGCATGCGTCTTTCTGGCAGCGGCGGTGATGACAGAGTCCGGTGGAGGATCTGTTTTAAGGAATAGCGGATCCTCCGGAGCTGGACGGTACTTTTTTAGAATTCTCGCCGGCGCCGTTTTGGTGGTTGCTGGCGTGAGAAAGATATCCATTACCGGTTGTAGCAAACCGGGGACTAGTGGCAATAACGGGCGTGTCACCGTGCGTTCATGAAGAGTTTCAAAAATTATGGATGCGGTGGTCTCCTGAACCGGCATAGGGATATTTAATTTTGTAGCTCCTCTACACAACACTTCTTGAAATGTAGAAATATCATCTACCGGAGATACCCGAGAGGGTGGCGTCTCCGAGAGTGTCGGTGAATAATCCCTTTTGGATGATCTGGAAGAAGGGGAGGTAGAAGGGGTCCTACGGCGCCTTCTCTCTGATCTGGTCGACTCTCTTCTGAGGGAGGCAGACCTGGATCGCCTTCTTGGTGCTCGAGAGTGACTTCGGGATTCTCTTTCTCGAGATCTTGGTCTGATCGGTGTCGCTGGGAATACCACGCCCCTTATTCTTGATAGCGATGCCTTTATTGCGTCTGGTACAGCAGGGTTCTGAGGCATCTCCCTTACGGGACTCTGAGGTACAGCATTGTCCTCCTCCTGCGAACTTTCTCTTGCAGGTACTGGAGATTGATGCACAAGCTCTGGTGATTCTGATCTTGAACCTGAGCCCTCTGATCCTGAAGGCGAGATAGATATGAGACGCGGTGACTCAGGAGTCGTATATATCAGTCTATGAGGAGATTTTCGCCTTGAGACTGGTCGAATCGTGAGGCGAATATGCGACACCTCCTGCGTACCCTCAACAGAGGGCTGCCTCGACGGTGATAGGCCTATCACCGGAGATCTTTGACTCGAATCTTCGAGGCTCCGAGCTTCTTGTCTCGACGTCGAGATTATCTTCGACGGAGGCTTCATGTACCTCACCAAAGCTTTGGAGACCTGTGAGGACGGAGGCACCTGCCTCGACGTCGACTCCGACGGAGGCACCTGCCTCGACGTCGACTCCGACGGAGGCACCTGCCTCGACGTCGACTCCGACGGAGGCCTCTGCCTCGACGTCGACTCCGACGGAGGCTTCTGCCTCGACGTCGACTCCGACGGAGGCTCCTGCCTCGACGTCGGCCCTGACGGAGGCGTCTGCCCCGACGTCACTCCTGACGGAGACTTTTGTCTCGACGTCGAAAGCCTCTTCGCCGTCGAACGATGTTTCCTCGACGGCGATCTTGATCTTGACGGCGATCTTGGTCTCGACGTTGACTGTGGAGATCGCCTACGTACTTCTCGCGACGTCGAATGATGTCTCGCCGACCTCGACGTCGAACGATGTCTTTCTTTCGACGACGAACGATATCTCTGTGCAGACGTCGATCGATCTTCTCTTGACGTCGACAGATGCTTTTTCGACGTTGAACTGTGGCGCCGAGACCTCGACGCCGAGCTTTTAGATGCCGTCGACGTCGAACGCATCCGCTTCGACGCTGAATCTAAAGTCGACGACGATTTTCTCTTTGCAGCATGACTTCCCCTTGACTCCTCACCTCTCCGCGGCGATCCCGCCGCTGGAGTCTTCGACGCCGAGCCCGACGTCGATGGGGAGCAAACAGGGACCAACTGCCTCGACGTCGACCGTTCTGCTAGGCCATACAGCCTAATCCTCTCCCTCTCCTTTAAAGTCCTTTTGGAAAGGTCTTCACAATGACGACATGTTGCTGGAGAGTGAGAGTCCGGCAGACAGATGATACACACCTCATGTGTGTCTGACGCAGCCTTCTTTTTTCCACAAGATGGGCATGGAACAAATAAAGAAGGCATTTTTCTGACAAAACGGCTGAAAAATCAGTCAGAAAAACACAGGATACTGACTTCCTCACAGAAGTTGTAAGAAGAAGTCCAAAAAAATCTTAAAGTTGTAATAATTCTTGACTAAAGAGTCAAAAAAGAAGAGAGCTGAATTCCAGGGTCCTGACTGAAGGAGCCGGAAAGAACAACTGACCTAACTGTCACCCCTGAGGCATGATGGGATATGGAAGTCAGGGCTGCCTTAAAGGCACGGTGCCAGTTTTTACCTGTACAGGGCTTTTTAGTCTCTATGGTATTGTATTGCAATGCAGCCTGCAGGCTGGCAATGTGTTGTACATCTGTGTTTTTCCACAGTTTGTTCTCTTTATTTTTTGCTTTCTCATGAGTGTTTACCTCATTAAAAAAAAAAAAAAAAAAAAAAAAAAAAAAAGATTTAGGTGTATTGTTATACCTTTATATATATATATATATATATATGTGTGTTATTGGATGTGTATATTTACATTGCCTAGCCTTTTATGGGAGCTGCATTTGCTTGGAAAAAATGATATATGTTTATACATATACAGAGCTGTATATATGTATGTTTTTTACATATATAATTTTATTATTTCCGGGGTCCCCGCACATGGGCGGGAATATTCAGTGCTTATGACTATTGATGAGGATCCCCTGGAAGAGAACTTTGATGGTCTTTTAAACGCATAGCAGACTGATTTATGAGTGGATACTTATTGCAAACAAACTGTAAAAAAGAAGAAATCACAGAATGACCATAAAAACCGATTTACCAAGACGACTGCCAATCTATTTTTGATTGTGCATATATTTTGAGAAAAAGAAATCAGATGATAGCATTTCCGAAGGCTCCTTATACTCAAACAGGTTTCCTTAAAAATTCGAAACATTAATGCTAATGAAGAGCTTATGTTGGTGGATTACCTTTTTCGGGAAAAATAGGTTGCTGATATTTTTTCCTGCAACTGCTAATCCACAATCTCATTGAACCCACATAAGGAACCTTTGTTTCTTTCAAGTACTTGCAACATTTTGTTACCTTTCACAGTCGGTCCGCATAGCTATCATTTTCTTCCCTCCTTTGCCCAACTGATTAAACTATTCAGGTTTCTTATGGCATCATTTTACCGACTCATCCTTTTTCCACTATTACTGTATTTTTTATTTTGTCAATGGAGAGAGAGCAGTTCCCCGGATTTCTTTTGTACCCGTTACCTATTTATTTTAAAGCCAGTGTGTCATCTTTTCCTCAATTCTACTTCCTACTTTCTGCTCTGACATTTGCCCACACGGATTCCTTTTTTCCCTTTCCCTTCCTTTTCTGGTGCACTGGGTTTCTTTCTTACTCAGGTTGGAATGAAAACAGTGGACGGAAAACTCAAACCTTGGCTTTCACCTTTTTTGTTTTATTAATTCCTCCATACTAACTATCGGCTAAAGAATTGTACCTCTGCAGATGGATCTGGGACTTGATACCAGGAAAGAGACGTTCATTTATCACTTTCTTTAATTCTTAAAATATTAATTATGATGTTTCATTACATTTGGCTTATTTGATGTTGAGCAAAATGGTTTGCTACTGAAATGATGTTTAAATATAGTGATCATCCCAAATTTATTTTTTCAATTGTCTATTCTCCAATTATATATTTCAATGGAATGAGGAACTATTGATTGGAAAGAAGAGGCATTTCACGTTAGTGTTTCTTTCAGTACCACATGATGTCAAACCTAATGAGCAACAATAAAGACAGATGAAACATTTCAGACACAAAGCATTAAAGTTGTAAAAGACGGCACGGTGAATCTGCGGAGCATTCTTTAAATATGCCTGTGAAGCAATTTCCTCATTAGACAGTTAAAATTTTCTTGCCCACTACAAACAAACATTAACAGACTGTATTTCTTGTATCAAACAACCAAATGCTTTCACACCCTAAATGACTGGGTACCTATATCTTCAAAATCACATCAGGAGAAGAGAGAAGAGAAAGAATGAATGAAAAATGATTCATCATAGCATGAGTGGGTCCCAAATAAAGCATTGATAATTGCAGTCTCATAAAGAATTATAGTACGAGGAGGAGGTCTGAGACAAAAATAACTAAAAGTATCTCCAGCTCTTAGTTCATTGTGTTAGTCACTGGAGTTGGGATAAGATTAAAAACATGAGTGAATATGTGCATAGGATTGAGTCTCTATAGAGCCCCGTACTGTCGAGTGGAGGCAGCCAGTTCATGAAGTTAGACGGTCATCAAGGAAGTCAGCCTGGTGCACGCACCAATTTGATCCTCCATGCACTGAAAATTTATATATGACTCAATGAGCCTATAGGGCCGTAATGAGCCTCTTCTGAAGGGAAGGGTTAGTGTACCCTGGAAGATTTGGTAAGGGCTATCTTACCCTTCAAGATCAGGAAGTGATTTATATATCTGACACAGAATAGTATACGGTTTATATCTACATTGGGGAGCTGCTTGCTAAAGGTCCTGCCAAAAACCACAAGACCCTGGTGAGTGCACCTGGCTGAATCATGCAGACTATTGACTTTCAATGGATGTTAGGGATCACTAACCCATTCCTATGTACACATCCACTCCTGTTTTTAATAGTATGCCAACTCCAGTAAATAATAAAATGACCTAGGAGATTAAGATAATTTTAGTTATTTTTGTCCCAGATCACCCCCAACACAAGGATAGTGAGGAATGATTTATCCTTATGAAGGGTGAGCCCATTCCGGTACATTAGGTATCTGGAATGCTGACCCAATGAAGAACCAGATTACTAGTGAACTATGGTGGTGTCACTAGCGGACACTAGTGGATGAGGGTCTCATAATATAACGCTTTTTGAGACTGCAATGCTTTTTTTGGTGTTCCACTCTTGCTTTGATGTGTGTGCCTATATCTGCATAGTTCTGCCATCAATGGATTGCTAGAATCCTTCTTTCCCAGATTTCGAACAAAGTTACTAAATGCCAAGTAATAACTTTCTCTTTGTTTATAGATTTAATTTGAATGCAAATAGCTTTCAGTAGCTCTCCTTATGACTTACACACTTACCTTGGAAACAAGTTGCTTAAATTCCATCAGAGTCTGATTCAAGTAGGCACGTACACTGACAGGAGAAGCTACAGTTTCAGTCTTCAGGTCAACTACATGTACTTTTACCATCACTTCTATGGAGACAAACAAACAAACATTCTAAAGTACAAACAAATTAAATGCACCGCTAAGACAAAAATGAATACAAAACTTTACATGATAATGATGCAGTGTCTAATCTCACATGTGCGCTCTAATCCATAGGTTTTGTGTTGTCCCTGATGAACAAGTTACTTACCTTCGGTAACACACTTTCTGGTTAAGACACTATCTAGCTGCAGATTCCTCACCTTTTGAATATTCCCTAGACTCGATCCAGAAACCTTTCAGCAGTAACCTTGCATTCCTGCAATGTGGCACCTTGCAGCTCTGCACTGATACGGGTTGTCTCAATCAGGGCCTATATAGGCACCCCTCCTGCGCGCCGTCAGTTGCTTTCCAGGCCGCCCACACCCCCAGACACAGAGCCACAAATGCAAATTGGTTGACAATGTGAGGATTCCTAGACTAGGGATCTTATTAATCGATAGAGTCCGACTGCAGAAGGGGGAGGAAGGGATGGTTGGTGAGGGATCTGCAGCTAGTCTCTACCAGAAAGAGTGTTACCAAAGGTAACTTGTTCTTCTGATGGAGACTTCTAGACAGATTCCTCAAATTTTGAATAGATAAAAAAGCAATACTTATTTGGATGTGGGTCTGTGGCTGGATTCAAACCAGAAAGTCCTGCAGGACTGAGCAGGTAAAAGGCCCCTATCAGCAAACTTGACTGTTTAGGCAATAATGATTCAAGAATGTATGGAGAAACGCTAAATAGCCACCTGGCAAATGTCTTGGAAAGGGACTCCGCATGCCAACGCAGTGGTAGCAGCTTTGGCCCTGGTAGAATGAGCATGCAGTCCTTCCAGAGGCTGCTTCTTTACCACTGTGTAGCAGATTTGAATGCAGAGCACAGTACAGCTAGCTCTTTTCTGTACTTCCATGCCTTTTTCTGCTTCAGCGAACCCCACTAAGAGCTCATCGTCCACCTGGGTTCTTTGGTAGGATTTATAAAGATGCTCGACACTCTCTTGGGGTCTAAGTGAAGAAGTTTCTCCTCTCCCTTAGATGAGAGAGGGGAGCATGAAACGCCAGCATGGTGATGGTTTGACTGACGAAGAACAGCATCACAACTTTCAGCAGGAAGGATGCCTGTGTCCACAGAACCAGTCTGTCTGAAGAAAGAAGTGTAAGACAGATTGGCACAACAAGCCTGAAGCTCACTCACATGCTCTGCCAAGGTGATGGAAATGAGGAACACAGTCTTGATAGTAAGGAGCCATACAGGACTGCTCGAATTGCATGCACATCAGATAAGTCAGTACCAAATTAAGGTCCCATTGACACATGATAAAAGGAAAAGGTAGAAACCTGTGTTGCAGCCCTTCTAAAAAGGAATCATAACTGGAGACTTACATGAGGGCTGGTTTAGCAACTTTAAGAAGCCTGAAAGGGGTGCAAGAAAACCCTCAACTGTGCCCTTAGCAAAACCCTGTCGTGCAAGAGACAGAACAAATAACAGTACATCAGTTAACTTGGTCTGGAGGGGGTCAACCAGTCGTGTGCCACACCAAGCCACAAATCTGTCTACATGAGAGGCATATATGGTTTTCATAGCGGGACGCCTGGCTGCCAAGCTAACATCAACCACCTGCAGAGGAAAGTCGAAGGTGTTCAGCTGTTGCCGCTCAATCTCTACCCATGAAGGTGGAGACTGTGAAGGCCCGGATACAGAACCCTACCCTGTTGCTGCAACAGAAGGTAATCACAGAAGGGCAGCCTGTTGGGAGGACCAATGCTCAAACCCACAAGATCCAGATATGAAACACTCCGTGCCCAATCCAGAACAGGAGTGGTCATGGTGGAAAGGCATACAGGAGTCCAGATTTCCACTGAGGCAGAATGCATCGCCGAACAAGAGCCACTTTGGAAGCTCAAACGCACAGGACTGCTGACATAGCACGGTCTCCGTGATGGTGAACAGATCGAGCTATGGGCTACCTCCGTGTGTAGCTGCCATTCGTCATCCACAGGCGCAGATCTAGAACAGGTGCAAGAGTTCCACCCTTCTTCAGCAACAGAAGTAGCAAGAATAACAACCATATCCTACTTCTGGCACTGACAACCACTCAAAACCCCTTTAGCCAAAAGGGCTTGCACTTTCTGCTGCAAAATGGAGAGATGGTCCTCAATCAGTCGCTGAAGGGACGGTGGAAGGCATAGCAAGGAAGAGAGAAAGGGCACGGTATACTCTTTGTGAACAATCTGTAGGACCCACCTGTCCGACGTGATCGCTTGTGAACTGGATAAGAACCAGTGAATTCTGCCTCCCACTGGGTGGTTGATTTCCTGCAAGGGCCTCTAAAGAGGTTTGGCAGTTGGGCCACAGGGGGACAGGACGCTGGGCAAATAACTAGCCTTGCCAGCATGGGTGGTGAGCCCTACACCCTCTACTGCAATACGGTTTGGTTCCCTGTGTCGGTTTGAGGTAAGGAACGCCTTGGTCAAAGCTGTTAAAGGAGCATTGGAGCTGTTAGCTTTGGCAAGGTGGGACGGAAAGGCCCAGAAAGCGAGTGATTGCTCTTGAGCGTTTTAAGGAGACCAAGGCTGAGTCTGCTTTTTCCCCTGAACAGGCAAGTCCCATCAAAGGGGATGTCCATCAGGGAGAACTGGACATCGCCAGAGAACCCAGCTGATCACAGCCACACATGACCGCAGATGGCAGTGCTAGTGCCTATGGCCCACCCAATTAAATCAGTGGTGTCCAAGCTACGACGACTCGTGAACTTGGCAGCATCACAACCCTCTTGAATCACCTGATAGTGGAACAGGGTGAAGGCCTTCGGACACCCCATGGAGGAGCTGTGCCTTCGAATCCAAAGGGCATGTCAGTTGTGTCCCGACAAACAGCTGTTGTTAACAGATCTGAGGGCCAAGCTCGTAGAGGAAAACACACAACTGTCAAAAGTTTCAACTCACTTATATTCCCTTCTTGGGGGAGTGGTGGAAAATGCGTTTGGACAAGAGCAGCTGGGGGAAGCTTACACCATTAGGCTTTCTGGTGAGAGGTGCTGTAAAAGTAAAGCCAGGTCGTCCAGAAGCAGGGCGATGGCACCGGGCAATTTGTCTATTTACTGAAAGGCCAAACCAAGGTTTGGCCCAAACCCCCAACAAGGTATCCGTTAGTGCCTTGCTAAAGGGAAGAAGGGGCTTGGTTGGAGGACATCCGGCAAGACATTAGTTTTCACATCCAAGGTGGGGAGCTGGAGCATTACCATAGCACTTTCCTCTGTATCTGGACCAGGGTGAGAAAAAAAAAGCCATCAACGGGGAGGATTCGAGGCCACTAGCTTCCTCTAAGTCTTCATACCAGTTTCCAGTTTGGTTGGGCTGAGCGAACTCCTCACCCAAGTGACCGTTATCTGAATCAGTCTCAAAAAGGGAATGCTAAGAAAGTTGTCAAACCTGTAGTAATTCAAGGAGGATGTTGGAGGGAATCAGAGTTTTGGGCAGATTCGGGCACGACGCTGGTTGAGGTCGTAACAGCATCAGAGAGGACAATCGGAGTCGCTTCTTCATGTGGTGAAGTCGGCATCACAGTGCTTCTAATGCTTACCTGAGGAGCGCGACGAAAACCCACCTCTGAAGCAGCTTCGTTGCATCTGGAAACACGACTGGGCCTTGGGCCCTAAGCAGGATTTGGAATGGTTCTGATGCTGAGTCTTCTTATGCTTGGTGACAAAGTTTCAGCTAATGCTCCCTCATGGCCATTTGGTTCATCGACAAACAGTCGCCAGAAGCCTTGGAGTCATGGCTAACCTCAGGCACCATAGGCATACCTGATGGGAATCTGGCACAGGCATTTGTTTGCAAAAATCCCTAAACCCGTTGTTTTAGGGGGTGACATCTCTTGCACACTGTTAAAAAATGTTTTACACAATATTGAGCTAAGTGTCTCAGAAAGCCGAAAGCGAGCTCTGGATCAATGTCTGGTGGCACAGAAAGAAAGGAACTAAGGCCGTGCTCAAGAGTGCACCTAAATAGGCACCGCATGTCATTTCCGGAGTGGAATGGTGTCAGCGCAGAGCCGTCAGGGGCCACCTTTAGGCACGTAGAGGTACTGCTGAAAAGATTACTGATCCAGTTTGACGCCAGGGGAATTTAGAAAAGGTGAGGAACCTGCAGCTAGAAGTCTCTATCACAATAAAAGTATTTTTCAAACAGAGCAGATAGTCTCCCCTTAAAATGCACGCTGAAAGTCAACTTACTCAAGCATTTCTGACTTTCAAAAAATTGGGATCAGGACGCGTTTAAAAGTTTGATGTAACCATACCACATTTTCTCATCAACTTAGCATATTTTCCCAATATACTAAGCAGGGGGAGTGGAAATCAAAGAGAAGATAAATTAAGGAGCTAAATTAACTGATTAGAGGAGTTGGTAACCTCGTCAGGGAAGCATACAAGAACAAAAAGTATCGAGCTGCTCTGACGGATTTCTCAAGGGTAGGGGAATAAACATGCTTGTGTTTTTCATGAGATGTGGTTCTTAATTGTTTACATTATTTTTCTTTTTACAATTACTTAAGGAACACTGCAATAAAATATAGAGTATGAATAGTGATTTTACTTTTAAAACGTAGAAAATTAATGATTTGCTGAACGCTGGATTCATTCTCTTCATATTTTATTACAGAAGACTCACTCAAAGCCGGATTGCATCAATAATTTTGCAGGTCACACATTTAGGGAAGTGAAAATGAGAGTAATAGCTTCTCAATCTGAAGTTCAAAAGAGAAACTTAATATTGAACATGTTCGCACTCGCGCTGAGATGTAGAGAAAGAGGATTGTAAATGAGTTTGTCTTCTGGAACTTTTTGCTTTTCTTAATAGGACGACGGAAGGCACCCTGACTCAGAGGGAGACTGCTAACAGGTGAGAAAAACACCAGGATCCCACAATTAGTATTTTTGTTTGATTTATGAAGCTCTAAAACCCTCAAAGCTGTACTTAAACAGAGCACTTACCAACACTTCGTCGGCAACTTATGTAAACATAGTAGTTCTATTCCTTTCTGCTGTTAGGAGAGAACATTACCATTTGGTTGCCACACAGAAAAATACTTCCCAGAGACAAGTCAATCTATATTTTTTCTACTGAAGCACGATGATGTGAGAGGAGAGAACCAATTCATTTCCTGCCATTTATAAAGAGGGCAGTTGCCATAATAAGACTCATGGACAAGTTCCAAAGCCTTGATGAGAACCACTTTAACAGGTAAGCAACTGAGCCTCTTAGATACTGGGTTAATTCAACACCACCAGGATAGGCTGGCATATCTGGTATTGAATACAGCTAACAGAGACACGAAGTATAGATGTTGGACCAGTCACAGCAAAGCACGTCATTACAGAGATATCAAAGTTGACTAACTCCAATAATCAATCCACAGTTATCTGCAGGGTGGACTCTACTTTTGAAATCTAGGATAGGTCTTGTAGAAATGACTTGGACTTCCATAGACAGTTAAATGAACAAATACTCCAAGAGTGTTTTAGGGTAATTCAGAAATCTCGGTTTGATAATTGAAAGTGGCGATACAAGAATTCAGGACCCAATTTAGGTTATGTCATCTTTTCATATCTTGTAAGTTTGCAAATGTAGTTTTTTTTTACAACTTTTCTGCAAGTTTACAAATTACATCAGTCAAGCATTCATAGTTCACCACACATTAATTATCGGTGTTGAAAATGGTTTTGTGGCATATTTAGATGATTACAATATTTTTTTCTGTAATATAGTTGTATCTGCTTTTTGGAAACAAGCTATTATAAAGGCATCTGCTGTGATGGATTTTGTTGTTGAAAAACAACTTAAATACAAATGACAGAAAGGAATACAGACGACAACTCCAAAAACGCAGGTTATTGTTAATAGAAATATTGATGCTCGTAAAATTGAGCCAATAATAACAACTTACTTCTGTTTACCTCTTGAAACACTTAATTTCTTAAAAGCTGTTAACACACGATTTAATGGTGCTCAATTTGGTGATCGCAAAAGTAGTACTCCTAAAAATGAAGAGCAACATACTCTGTACCTAGCTCTGAACTATTTCAGGCACAACCTGAAGTGGTTTGATGCCATTAGAAGGACAAGATGCCTTAAAATTATTTGAATATCGCTGTGATCAGAATTAAATGAAAAACATCAAATGCAAGGAAGTAGTCTTCGAAAAGTCACAAGACATGGACGACGAAACAACCTAATCGAGCCATGCACTGGCAAATATGTTGAGAGAAAGTTGGAGATTTCATTCAGGATAAGGTTTTGCAAAGAGTTAAAATATGCAGACGAACGAGCTACTTACCTTCGGTAACTATGTATGTAGACACACAGTCTAGCCGGAGATTCCTTAACTTCGAATATTCCCCAGGCGTCAGACTGGATCCGGAAAAGTTTTCCCCAGCAGTACCTCTGCACGCCGGAGGGCGGCGTCGCCTGGCTCTGTCCTGACGTTGTCCACAGAAGTGATGTCAATGGAGCCATATAGGTCCCCCCGGTGTGTTGACGTCAGTTTTCTGTGAAACTTTTCCGCGCCACAACGCGGAGCCACTACAAAAAACTGTGAGAGTATATGAACAGTGTGCCAAAAAAGAGTAAAAATCATTTAAACAACAAATTTCTCGGAACAATGAGAAGAAATCAGATAATGATGAGAAACATCACCACGTTGAAAGAAAACTCAAAACTTGAAGGGACTGAAGGGAGCAAACAGAGCATCCGCCCCAGAAAAAGTCTCACCAAAGCGAAGAGCTGCAGCCCCCCGGAAGAGGCAACGGCAGTGGAAATAAATGACATAACAAATGAAGGCTAATTCGTAACCACAGAATGGAACTGTATGAAAGACAGTCAATCACCGTATACTGTAAATGTAAAGGACAAGACTGGAACAACATGACTCAGGACAAGGGACCAGAAGTGAGCATCAACAAGGGATACACACCACACCTCCCATAATCAATCAATCATAGCATTTGTAAAGAACACTACATACCCGTAAGGGTCTCAAGGCGCTGGGGGGGGATGCTGCTACTGTTCGAAGAGCCAGGTCTTGAGTAGTCTTCTGAAGGTTAGATGGTCTTCAGTCTGCCGTAGGCGGATGGGGAGGGTGTTCCCCGTCTTGGCGGTGAGGTGGGAGAATGAACTGCCGCCGGCAGTCACTCGGATGCGGGGGATGGTGGCAAGGGCATGGTCTGCGGAGCGGAGCTGGCGGGTGGGGGTGTAGAGGCTGAGTCGTCTGTTGAGGTACGCTGGTCCGGTGTCGTGGAGTGCCTTGTGTGCGTGGGTGAGGAGCTTGAAGCTTATCCTCTTGTTGATGGGGAGCCAGTGCAGGTCTTTCAGGTGGGGTGTGATGTGGCTGGGGATGTCCAGGATCAGGCGAGCGGAGGCGTTCTGGATGCGTTGGAGTCGTTTCAGTAGTTTGGCCGGGGCTCCTGCGTAGAGTGCTTTGCCGTATAGCAGTCTGCTGCTGA
This sequence comes from Triturus cristatus, assembly GCF_964204655.1. Taxonomy (NCBI): domain Eukaryota; kingdom Metazoa; phylum Chordata; class Amphibia; order Caudata; family Salamandridae; genus Triturus; species Triturus cristatus. The sequence goes on along the minus strand of NC_140584.1, from coordinate 509,744,765 downwards.
CGAGGGCCTGGGTGACCATCCTTCTAGTTTCGTTGGGGATCAACTTGAAGATCCTGCGAAGCATGCAAAGGGTTTTGAAGCAGGAGGAGGAGACGGCATTGACCTGCTTTGTCATGGACAGTGGAGTCGAGGATGACCCCTAGGTTTCGTGCATGGTTGGTGGGTGAAGGGGTTGCTCCTAGAGCCGTCGGCCAACAAGAGTCGTTCCAGGCCGAGGGGGTGGAGCCGAGGATGAGGACCTCCGTCTTGTCAGAGTTCAGCTTCAGTCGGCTGTTCCTCATCCAGTCGGCGATGGCCTTCATTCCTTTGTGGAGGTTGGTTTTGGCGGTGTGGTAGTCCTTGGTGAGCGAGAGGATCAGCTGGGTGCCGTTGACGTAGGAGATGATGTTTAGGTCGTGCGGTCAGGCGACGTGGGCGAGTGGTGCCATGTAGGCGTTGAACAACGTTGGGCTGAGAGATGAGCCTTGGGGTATGCAGCAGATGATCTCGGTGGCTTTGGAGCGGAAGGGGGGGGGCGGGGAGGGGGAGGAGGCGGACGCTCTGGGTTTTCCCGGAGAGGAAGGAGGTGGTCCAGTCCAGGGCCTTCTCTAGGAATCCGGCGTTGTGGAGGCGTGCTCTTAGTGTGCGGTGGCAGACTGTGTCGAAAGTGGCTGACAGGTCCAGGAGGATCAGGGCCGCGGTTTCTCCGTTGTCGAGCATGATCCTGATGTCGTCGGTGGCGGCGATGAGGGCAGTTTCGGTGCTGTGGTTGCTGCGGAACCCTGACTGGGATGGGTCAAGGATGTTGTTCTCTTCGAGGAAGCTGGTCAGTTGTTTGTTGACAGCCTTTTCGATGACCTTCGCCGGGAACGGGAGCAGGGAGATGGGTCGGAAGTTCTTGAGGTCCTTGGGGTCCGCCTTGGGTTTCTTTAGTAAGGCGTTGATCTCTGCGTGCTTCCAGCTCTCCAGGAAGGTCGCTGTCTCGAAGGAGATGTTGGTTTTCCGGAGGTTGGGTGCGATGGTGCTGCTGGCTTTGTTGAAAATGTGGTGTGGGCAGGGGTCTTCCGGGGATCCGGAGTGGACGGTGTTCATGATCTTGATGGTGTCGTCGTCGTTGGTGGTGTTGGTCCAGGCGAGTAGGCGGTTGGTGCAGGTGGTGGTCATGGGAGCGGGGGTGTCGGCTGTTGCCGGGGCGGTGACGGAGTAGAAGCTGTCGAGGATGTCTGCGATCTTGCGATGGAAGAAGGTGGCCAGCGAGTTGCACAGGTCTTGTGACGGTGGGATGTTGTTGGTGTTGGAGCTGGGGTTGGAGAGTTCCTTCACGATGCTGAAGAGCTCTTTGCTGTTGTGTGCGTTGTTGTCTAGGCGGTCTCTGAAGGCGGTCCTTTTGGCGGATCTGGTGAGTTGGTGGTGTCGGCGGCTGGCGTACCGGTGTTCTTTCGCGGGTCCAGTTTTTTTCTAGTTTTCGGCAGGTTCGCTTGGAGGCCTGAAGGTCTTCGGTGAACCAGCTGGCTCTCTTGCTGGTGTGGGTGTTGGGGGGTCTCTTAAGCGGGGCGAGGGTGTTGGCGCAGTCGTTGATCCATTGTTTGAGGTTGCGGGCTGCGGCGTCGGTTGGGTCTGCGGGTGGGCTCTGGGCGAGGGTTAGCTGGTACTCTGTGATCTTGCCCCAGCTGTGGTGAGGCATCTGCTGGGTGCGGTGGTGTTAAGTGGGTTTCCGGAAGGTGAAGTGGATGCAGCGGTGGTTGGTCCAGTGGAGTTCGGTGGTGCGGTCGAAGAAGACGTGGGTGCTCGCTGAGAAGATGTGGTCAAGCGTGTGGCCGGCAGAGTGTGTGGGTGCTGTGATGAGTTGTCTGAGTCTGAGGTTGTCGATCAGGGTGGAGGAGTTGGCATTGTTGTTGTTCTCGAGGTGGAAGTTCAGGTCCCCGAGGAGGATGTAGTCAGTGGAGGTGAGGGCGTGTGTGCTGACTAGGTCTGTGATGGAGTCGCTGAACTGCGGTCGGGGTCCGGGGGGTCTGTAGATGAGGGTGCCTCTGAGGGTGGTGTTAGGGTCGGTGTGGATCTGGAAGTGCAGGTGTTTGGCGGTGCTGAGGGTGTCGTCGGCGTGTGTCGAGATTTTTAGAGTGTTTCTGTGGACGATGGCAATTCCTACTCCTATTCCGTTGGTGCGGTCCTTGCGGGTGATCTTGTAGACTTCCGGAATGGCTATGGCGATGTCAGGTGCCGAGGAGGGGGTCAGCCAGGTGTCCGTCAGGAAGGCGACGTCTGGGGCGTTGGTGTCGAGTAGGTCCCAGAGTTCGACGGCGTGTTTGTGGGCGGAGCGGGTGTTGAGCAGGATGCATCTGAGGAAGTTGGTTTTCATGTTGGGTGGGTTGGCGGGCCGGATGCTGGTGAAGCTGCAGTTCTGGCAGGAGAAGGGGCCTTGGGTGCGTTTCGGGGCAGCCTGGCAGCAGGTGCGAGATCGTCCGGCGTTGAGTGCTTGGAGAGTGCTGGGGTTGTAGCGGGGTCGTAGCGGAGGCAGGCGTCGTGGTGTGTGTGTGGGGGCCAGGGTTCCTGGCACTGGGCGCGGACCAGGTGCAGACGGGCGTGCTGCATATATGGGGAGGTGGGAGGGAGGAGCAGCTGGGAGGCGGGAGCAGAAAATGGGCAGTGGGCAGGGGGCACAGCGGCGGGGAGACGAGTGGCTCAGAAAGCAAAATGGGGTACAAAAAGAGGGGGCAAACAGTGGCACAGAGGCAAAAAACGGGGCACAAAAGAGGGGAAACAATGACCGATTAACATCAGCATAGTCAAATAGAAGCACAACCCGATCGACAGCAGCAGAGACAAGGAGACCCCAAGGAATGGGGAGAAATCGACGAGGGCAGAGGGAGGGCAGAAGAACATGAGAATCCCCATTCCGTAGCAATGTTGTAGCAATGTTATGTTATGTTAATGAAGCTTGTAAAGCGCTCTGTTACCGTTAGGTGTCCTGGCGCTGGAGAAAAAACACACACATTGCCAACTGGTCAGAAGAAGTTAGAAAACAGGGTAAGATAAGATCGTTAGGAAAAAAGCCACGTTTTTAGGCCCCTCCTAAATTCCAAGAGTCCAGCTGCTGCTCTAAGCTGCATAGGGAGGCCATTCCGAGCCTTTGCCGCACAACAGAAAAAGCTCCTACCCCCCCAGCTGGTCGTTTTAACACGTGGTACTTTTACCAGCAATGCCTTAGATGAGCAAAGGGCCCTGGGGGGGTGTACCATTGAAGGTATTTACTCATAGTATTTACTCAGGGTGGAGCAACGTTTAAAGCACAGAACCTAGCCACCCAAGAACTTAAAATGGCAGAGAGCCAATGTGCCAAAACAGAATGACACTCCCTGCCCCAGAGGCAGGCGAAGTAGAAAAACACTTGAGGTAGACCAATGCCACCTGCATGAAGGCAAGTGGGTAGTAACCCACCTGGAAAGACTCTCGCAGAACGGGGAGGATGGGTGGGTGTTAAGGAATCTGCAGATAGACTGTCTCTACCAGATACATCGTTACCGAAGGTAAGTAACTTGTTCATCTGAAAGAGACATCTAGCCGCAGATTCCTTAACTTAGAATAGATACCAAAGCCATACCCCATTGGAGGAGGGTATGCGAGTGAAAGCCACCAAGTTTCCAAGGGAAGTAAACCGTCAAGCACAGTGACGAAAACAAGATTGGGACGGCAATGTCAGCACGGCTGACACCAGACCCATAAACCTCAGCAATGCTAGCTGAGCCAACACTAGGGCACGAAGTGAAAAGTGGAGCATGAGCAAAGGAAGCCAAGTATCACAATCCGTCAGAGGACGGCACAAATCCACCATCATCCGGACACGGACTAAACGAAAACACAGAATCAGAAGGGTCAGTGCACAATGGCAGAATGCCACAGCTGCCACGAAAAGAGGGAACCTAAGTACAGGATACAAGAAGTCATAAGAGACAAAGCCCCAGCGAAGGGACTGAAGAAAAGGACAGAGCCAGAACACAAAAAATGAGCGGGGCAGCATCAGGTGCCAGCAAATGGTAGCAGAAGGCATCATGCCGAGACATACACACTACGTCCACCATAGATTGGAATCACAAGAAGACAGACCAGACAGTGTGTACCATGAAAACCACACCACTGCATAGGCCAATGAATCATGCGCGTTGACAGAGAAGGTTGCGCGGCAGGATGAAGTGAACCCCACCCACAGGGTCAGTGACGAAGGTCCACCAGCAAGCCCAAAGCACCCAAGCTATCTCCCATGAAGAAAGAGAGAGACACAGAGAGACACAGAGAGAGACAGAGAGAGACAGAGAGAGAGACAGAGAGAGAGAGAGAGAGAGAGAGAGAGAGACAGAGAGAGAGAGAGAGAGAGAGAGAGAGAGAGAGAGAGAGAGAGAGAGAGAGAGATAGAGAGAAAATGAATCTGGGACAACCCCCAGAAACCACCACAGGGAAACCCCACACGCAGACCTGCCCTCTCATGTATTGATACAGCATCATAGAAACATATGAAAAGGCAAGAAAGTGACAACCAAGGGGAAACTGAAAGAGGACCCCGAAAGTCACCCAGAGAGGCACCAACGGCACCGATGTGAACATAGCAGGACACCCAAGTCCATGAACAAAGAGGGTGACCCCAAACTCCCGATCGGGATAGGAAAGTTTGAGTCACCGCAAAACAGACTGGATACTGACCACCACACTAAGGAAGAAGAGGTGATAAGTAACCCTCAGATACAGAATGTCTGAAAAAGTAAAGCCAGAGACCGGATAATACCAGAAAACATCCAGGGATAGAACAAGTCTATTGAAAGACAGCAGAAGCCAGAAGGAGAAACACCTAAGCCGTGTGTGGCAGCAACAGAAAGACCAAAGATCAGGCCGGGAACCGGCAAAGGAATGGAAAACGCAACAGGGAGCAGCCCTGGCGAAAACCCCTTCTGCCCATAGGCATACCCCAACAGGAGGAGCCCGAGCCTGTTCCAACACCAGGGAAGAAGACTACACAGCTAAGACAGTGGCTCAAGGAACACTACTGGTCCTCCGTGATACCGCACACACCCAGTGTGGACCCATATGTGGGGTCCGCCCAGAACACAGAAGACTTGGACTGGAGTGATATGGAACAAAGCGCCCACAGGGACACGCACCCACGCCCAAGACAGCCAAAGTGCTAAGGAGGACGTGAACCCCACTTTGGGATGCCAACACCACACCGGAGCAGGCTGCATCCACAGACGCAGGAGACTGCAACGAATAAAACCATAGGCAGCATAAAAGCTCCAGGGGAAGGCTACACCAGCCTGTTGGCCTCAACAAAGGAGATGTTCCACCACAGCAGGAAGCAATGAACAAAGGGGAATGCTCATAGCAGAACCCACAGGAAAAACCACCAGAGGAACAGAAAATAAGAAAGAGAACTCCAGAGGAGCCCCTGAAACTGTCCAGCAAGGAACAAAAGCTACACAATAGTCAACCAATACCCCACATAAGGTAAGTCACATTCCTTCAAGAAACTAGGGACACCTCTTGAGACAAGCTCCTAAGCAGAGTTCGAAAAGAATCACCCTAAACAGCTGGCTCAGCTGCACCAGAAGGAGGAACAAACGAGACACGGCAGACCAGCCCTAGAGATTGTCTGGGCAACAATGTCTTGACCAGAAACGGAAATTATAAAAGCAGGGACAGTGTTGCATTCGAAAACACAAATCCTCCAAAAGGACTAAAAACCTGGCAGTCATCGAAATCCAGAGATGAGGCGCCGGACCGCCGAGTCGGCATGCTCATCAAAACAGATGGACCCCATCAAAAGGGCAGATCCCTGAGTTGCTCCCGAACATTGTCAGGGAAAGTGCCATTGCGTAGCCACGCATGGCGATGCAGAGGAACTGACCTGGCCATAGCCCGACCCACAGAGTTAGTGGTGACCATGGCCGACCGGATGAAAAACTGCACCATGTCGCGGCCGTCCCTAATAAAGCGGACCAGGTCAGCATAAGGGCCCTCCGACAAAGAGAGGAGAAGCCACTTGACGTGTTCAAGGACCGAAGCCCTGAGCTGGTGGACGCAGAGACACTGCGGCCACACGACTCCAACCACCTAGACTCCCGAGTGGAAGGAAGCCTCGGAGGAGGAGAGGAAGGGAGCGCTGCCTGGACTATAAGTCCATGAGCCCTAGAATAGAGGGACAAACAGGCAGGGTCGTCTGGAGCTGGGCGATGGCGATGCACAATAGCACGACCCACGGGATCCCCAGATGAGCGTCTGGCCCAAGTCCCCAGAAGGACATCGTACAAGGACCCGCCAAAAGGAAACAATGGCTCCACATCCACCATGCCCTGGTGGAGAAGATCCAACAAAGAATCCGAAGGCATGGAGACAGAGGGCGGCTGCAACTGCAAGATATTCGAAGCCCTGCGAACCGTCCTCGCACACTCAGCACCACCCTCCATGGCCACCCGAGGTGGAGACAGCAATTCATCCATTGGGGACGGCTGCAGGCTAATCTGTCCACCCAACGACAGAGGCCCTGCAAAATGCTGAGCCGGCGAGTAGCCCATGTGACCCTGCTGTCCCATGGGCCCCTGCTCCGCCATGGCCCCTGCTCCATGGAGCAATGAAACAACGCCGGGGGTGGAGAACCCGCTGGGATCACATCCTCTACCAGCAGAGGAACAGCCGGGGACGGAACCAGCATCGACCGACCTCGAGACGGCGTCAGAACAACGTCGACGACCCAGGGAGAGGACTCGTCCGCCCGGCGTTAACTCAACCTCCACCAAGGCAGGAGTCTGCGGGAAGGAACGACGTTGACTCGGAGTCCAGCTCCGTGCTGCAGCCGCCTCCCGCAATGACGCAGGGAGCCCCGCAGGGCTGTGCAAAGGCGCATCAGGAGGGCCAGACGTCGCTTTGGGATGCCTTTCCGAGCCGTGTCCTGACGTCGCAGCGGCCCTGGAACCAGAGTCAAGGTACTCAGTCAGTGCCTAGGGCGAACCCCAGACCTGAGTCCCTACCCCCACTTTGGGGCCCAAAGGCGTGCCATACAGAGGGGGTGACCCAAAGATGGCCTGCATAGCCTTGGAACAGGCTTTCATCTGGGTCCGAGTTGCACCCACACCAGGAAACGGGGGGTAGGCTGGGGCCGATCCTTGAGGGCCCATGTCCGGTGTAGACCTGGAGTGGCGGGCCTCCGTGACTTCTTCCGGAGCTTACCTGACGCAGGCGAGTGACGTCCACTGGAACGACTCCGAGACCTGTCCTAGACAGGAGCCTCAGCATGGTAAGAAGAACTATGCCGTACGGAGCCTTCCGCTGGAGACGGAGACCGGCGCCACGAGAAGTCCGACCGGGACAGCCGGGCGGACATCAACTTTATCCGTCATTCCCGCAGGAACTTTGGTTTCAGCTGCAGGCAGGCGTCGCAGTGGGTGGAGACGTGCTCACCCAGGCACCACATACAAATCTCGTGGGTGCCCGTCGCCGACATCTGCCGCAAACAGGACGCACACGACTTAAAGCCCGAAGGCATTGGCAAAATGTGTCAAATGCGAAAAGGTGTTGTGAAAGACTGAAAAGAAACAGGCCAGAGAAACCGCTTCTCCCGGATCTACGTTGGGAAGTGGAAAAGAAAAACTCATGTAAGCACGTCAGGGGGGACCTATATGGCTCCAATGACGTCACTTCCGTGGATAACGTCAAGACGGAGCCTGGCGACGACGCGCCCCCCCTCCCTCCCAGCGTGCAGAGGTACTGCTGGGGAAAAAGTTTTCCGGATCCAGTCTGATGCCTGGGGAATATTCTAAGTTAAGGATTCTGCGGCTAGATATCTGTCAGATAGGATATTCAGCAATGACCATCCAGAGGTCACCAGCATCAATTATGCAAAGTATTTTTTTTTACATATGTTTGATTTTATACAACCATAACCAATTATGCCAAGATGCACATTGAATAGCCTTTTCAGCTCCATGTAGTTCGAAACTCTGATTTTAAATCAATCAGTGTCATTTTGTTATGTTCAGAGATACACTTCTGCACCTGAAGAGGACATGACTTACCAAATTTCATCAAGAGGAAGCAATGCTAATGGTGTAGTAAACAAAAACTGTCCGCTCTAAAGGAGCCAGAAAGAATCCATAATTTTGAGATTAAACGTTTATAAATGGGATCCAGGAAATCTTAAAAGGCAAATGCTACTTACCAGTATGCATCTCTTCTTGGCATGTAGAGCTGCAGATCTACACACTGTGCATAGATGGCCACCTGGTGTTGGGCCCGGATGTTTGCAGTTGATTTTCATCTTGGAAAGTCTTTGGAAGTCAAGAGGTATGTGACTCCTCCTTTGGATCGTATTGCACATGGGCTTCGGCTCCATCCTCAGATTGTTTTTCGCCAGCAGGGAAATGATGGAGCGTAGTAATAAGCAGTGAAGATGCTCATGTGTGCTGTATCTAAATAAGATAAACTGGAACAGATAAAGGTAGCCGGGTTGGCGTGTGTAGATCTGCAGCTCTACATGCCAAGAACAGATGCATACTGGTAAGTAGCATTTGCCGTTCGAGGCATATGAGCTGCAGATTACACACTGTGCATAGATTATATAGCAGTACTCGCTCCTAGCGGCGACCACCAGTATCTGTTGCAGTGGTTTGAAACAATGTTTTGAGTACAGTCTGGCCCACACTAGCTTGTTGCTTAGTTTGCACATCTACACAATAGTGTTTAGTGAAAGTGTGCGGTGTAGACCATGTAGCTGCTTTGCAGATATCATCTAAGGGGATGTTCCCTAAAAATGCCATGGAAGCTCGGGGATGCCCCAAGAAGTGGGATAGGAAATGGTCGCATTGGAATGCATACCGAGGGAATCCATGTGTATCGCCTACTGTCGAAATGGAAATGAATAAGCAGTCGGAAAGGGAGGGGGGGGGGGGGGGGGGGGTAATAACATGTACTGAGAATTAATGACAGCCCCTTACTATGTCTATATATCCTGGTTCTGTCGTTCTTTTATGTATGCATGGCTGCAACTAAAATCCAATAAAAATAAGTTAAAAAAATAAATTTAAAAAAAAGGGTAAAAATGCCATGGGCTTTAGGGGGAACAGATAGCGTTCGTTTTGCTTTGTGGTAGCAAATCTGTATGCATTTATCAATCCACCTAGCTATCCCAGATTTAGAGATGGGGTTGCCTTTGTGTGGTGGTGAGAAAGACACGAACAGCTGTTTGGTCTTACGAAAGGGTTGTGTTATCTCGATGTAGTAGAGTAAGGCTCGTTTTACATCTAGTGTGTGGAGAGCTCTTTCTGCGATGGTCTGTGGCTGCGAGAAGAATAAGGGCAGTTCTACAGATTGGTTAAGGTGAAAGGGAAAAATGACTTTAGGGAGGAATTTTGGATTAGTGCGGAGAACAACCTTGTTATGGTGCATTTGCAGAAAGGGTTCTTGAATGGTGAGTGCTTGTATCTCACTGACCCTTCTGAGTTAAGTAATGGCTACAAGAAAGGCAGTTTTCCATGTTAGGAATTGAAGTTCACATTTGTGTAGAGGTTCAAAGGGAGGCCCCATTAGTCTTGTGAGAACGATGTTTAGGTTCCACACAGGTGAGGGTGGCACTCTGGGGGGAATTATTCTTTTGAGGCCTTCCATGAAGGCTTTTATGGCAGGTACTCTAAAGAGTGATAGATGTTGCCTGTTTTGTAGATAAGCTGCTATGGCCGCAAGGTGCAGTCTAATAGACGTGTAGGCTAGGTTGCATCTTTATAGGTGTAGTAAATAGCCTATGATGTGTTGAATGGACACATCTAGGGGATTGAAGTTATTGTTGTGACAATAGGTCACGAAACGTTTCCACTCGGCTACGTAGCAAGCTCTAGTGGTAGGTCGTCTAGCTTCTCTAATGACGTTTATACAGTCAGGGGGAAGATTAAGATAACCGAATTCTAGGATTTCAGGAGCCAGATCGCAAGGTTGAGCTGAGCTGGTTCCGGGTGCCTGATCTCTCCATGGTTCTGGGTTAAGAGGCGTGGAGAGAAGTGTAACTTTTGGTGCGGTACTACTGATAGTTCCAGCAGTGTGGTGTAACACGGTTGTCTGGCCCAAGTAAGAGCTACTAGGATGAGAGTTGCTGTAGTTTGCGCACCACTAGTGGAATGAGTAGGAGAGGCGGAAAGGCGTACGCAAATCTGCCTGACCAGTTCATCCATATCGCATTGCCTTTGGACAATAGGTGTGGATACCTGGCGGCGAAGTTTGGGCATTTGGCGTTTGTGGGTGGCGCATAGGTCTATCTGTGGATGCCCCCACATTTGAAAGTAGGGGTGAAGAACTTGTCGATGGAGTTCCCAATTGTGGATCTGTTGTGTTTGTCTGCTCAGCAGATCGGCCATAGTGTTTTGGACTCCTAGGACATGTTGGGCTAGGAGAAAGATGTTTTGGGGTATGGCCCATCTCCATATGCTCTGTGCTAACTGAGAGAGCTGCGGAGAGTGTGTGCCGCCTTGTTTTTGTATAAAGTACATGGCTGTCATGTTGTCCGTGCGGACTAGGACGGCCTTGCCTGAGACATGTGTTTGAAAGGCCTTTAGGGCTAAGAATATAGCTAGCAACTCAAGATGGTTGATGTGGAGTAACTTTTGTTGAGGTGTCCACCTGCCCTGCATGGTGTAATGTAGTATGTGAGCTCCCCAGCAGGAGAGCGATGCGTCCGCTGTCAGTACTATCTGAGGAATCGGGTCCAGGAACGGTCGCCCTTTGGAAAGGTTTTTGGTGGTCTACCACTGCATTGAGCGATGGGCACGATCATCTACCACCACCAGATCTGTCAATTGACCAAGGGCCTGGATCCATTGGCGCGCTAAGCACTCTTGGAGAGGACGCATCTGGAGTCTTGCGTGAGGTACTATGAGTATGCAAGAGGCCATCATTCCTATAAGTTGCATGAACACTATAGCTGGAAGTGTGTGTTCTGGTTGAAATTTGGCACGTAGAGCCTGAATGCTTGCTATCCTGGCAGGACTGGGATAGGCTAGCGCTTTTGAGGTGTCTATGGTGGCACCGAGGTATTGTTTTACGTGGGATGGTTGCAGATGGGACTTTGCATGGTTTACTGTGAAGCCCAGTTTGTGAAGTAGTTGGATAGTGGAGTGAGTGTGTTGTACGCACTGGTTGTATGAGCAGACTTTTATGAGCCAGTCGTCTAGGTATGGAAAGACGTGGATGTGTTGTCTTCGCAGGTGTGCTCCCACTACCGCTAGGCACTTGGTAAACACCCATGGTGCTGTGTTGACTCCGAATGGGAGCACTTTGAACTGATAGTGTTGACCGTCCACTACAAATCTGAGAACCTTCCTGTGAGCCTTGTGAACAGGAATGTGGAAGTAGGCGTCCTTGAGGTCTAGGGTGGCAAGGAAGTCGTTTTGGGAGAGCAGGGGAAGTACCTGCTGGAGTGTGACCATGTGGAAATGGTCTGAGTGTATATAGTGATTTAGGGCTCTGAGGTCCAGGATGGGCCTTAGAGTGTCGTTCCTTTTTGGTATGAGAAAATATAGGGAGTAAACTCCCATATTTTGTTGGTGGGTAGGAACTAGTTCTATAGCACTCTTCTGTAGGAGGGAGGTTACCTCTTGCTTTAGAAGTGACAAATGTTCCTGTGACATTGGGCGTTGTTTGGGTGGAATGTTTGGGGGGGGTAGATGTTAGTTTGAGGCAGTAGCCTGACCGAATTATTTGTGTTACCCATTTGTCTGAGGTGATAGTAGTCCAGACAGGAAGGAAATTGTGGAGTTTGCCACCGACCGGAGTGGGATGGTCTGGGGGAAGTGGAGGAAAGTCATTGGGTAGGGGTGGAGGCAGAGCGGGAGGTGTTAGTCTTGCCTCTGCCTTTATTATTGTTGCCCCTGTAGCCGCCTCTTTGGTAACCCCTTGTGAAGGTGGATTGGGTAGGGGCTTTATAGAAAGTAGAAGCGCTATCGAAGGAGTAGCCTCTGGAGGTGCTTCGAAAAGAAGAGCGGCGAAAGGAGCGCCTGGGAGGGTGAGACTGTAAGGCTCCCATAGACTTCGCCATATCTGTGTCTTTTTTCATTTTTTCCAGGGCATCGTCAACGTTTGGGCCGAAGGGATGTTCCTGGTCAAAGGGGTGGTTCAGGATGGAAGCCTGCACCTCAGGTTTTAAACCTGAAATTCGTAGCCAGGCATGCCTACGGAGGACGACGCTGGTGTTAATTGCCCTAGAGGCGGTGTCAGCTACATCTAGGGCGCAACGAATGGAGGTGTTGGTGATGGTTTTACCCTCCTGGATTAGCTTATTGGCTCTATTTTTGTATTTGTCAGGGAGGTGTTGCATTATGGCTTCCAGTTCATCATAATGTGCCCTGTCATATCTTGCCAAAAGTGTGTTTGCGATGCACCATATGTTGGCAGCCTGGGATGCAGTGCGCTTGCCAGAGGCGTCCAGGAGTTTGGACTCCTTATCAGGTGGTGGTGCCTCGCCTGATGCCTGGGAGTTTGCACGCTTTCTTGCAGTGGACACTAATAGGGAATCTAGTGGTGCTGGCCCTCTGATGTAGGTGGGGACTGTAGGGGCGGCCTTATACTTCTTCTCGATGTGAGGGTTGATGACACTGGCCCTGACGGGTCTTTAAAGACCTCCGGCACGTGCTTGATAACCCCTTTAAGCATGGGCAGGGTGGAAGTGGCCCTGTGTGTTGCGTCAAAGGTATCCAGGAGAAAGTCCTCCTCCACGGGGTCTGTATGGAGATCAACTCCATGGCAGTGTGCAGCCCTATGGAGTAGTTGGTTAAACCCCATTGTGTCTTCCGGGGGGGACGGTCTTGACGGGTAAAGGTCGTCCTGCGGGACGTTAGGGATGTCTGGAATGTTATAGTCGTCCCATGGGTCTGGGGAGCCTGTAGGAGTGGGGTCCCCTGTGGGTTGGTCATGGGGCTCGTCCCGTGTCATCGTAGACATCGTCATTATTCTCATCCGGAGAGGGTGTGGGGGAATGATGAAGTGGTGGGGGAGGAGAAGGAAGAGGTGGAGGAGGTGGGGGAGGAGGAGGCGGAGGAGGGGGTGAAGGTATTCTCAAAAGGGGAGGTAGCAAAGTCTTTCCTCTTTGGAGGTGGAGCTGGGGCAGGCTTGTCAAGCAGTCTCTTTTTGATGCTGAGCATCAAATGTCAAGTTTTAGGGTCTTTGACCAGTGTTTTTTGTAGTGGATCAGGCCGAAATAGTTCTTCAGTGAGTGGCCGATCCGTCGGCGCCGAAGGCGTCGGAGCCGTGGGTTTTTGGTCTTGGAGTCAGCATCGGTTCGTTGTTTTGAACTGTGCGGCTTCGAGATGGCTGGTTGTTTTCTCGGCTCCGAGATGACTTTCGGCTTCGAGGTGTGGGTGTCGACGGCTTTGGGTTTCTTGCTCGGCTCTGGGGACGGTGTCGGCACCGAGGAGCTGGTGCTGGTCTTCAGCACCGAGTGCTTCGATGTGGAGCTCGGCGCGGAGGAGGAGGCCATTTTCTTTTTCGGCGCCGATGCAGAGGAGTGTTTCTCGGCACCGACGGCAGGCTGGCTCGAGCCCGAGCCGCCAGAAGGCTTGATAGGCTTCTTAACCGGGCCCGAAGGCAAGGTGTGGGAAGCAATGTCATTGGTGGTGCCTAGGCCCGAGGGAGAAGGCGTGACAGAAGCCTTTTTCGATGCTGTCGAGGGTGGGGGTGGATGTTAGTACTCACGCCCCTCTGTGCCGGAGTGATGTCCTCGACATCTGAGCTGTCGGCTTCGGAGGCGCTGACGAGGCCTTCTTCGGTGTGCTGTTATGGAACATCGACACCTCCTCCGAAGAGGTCGTCGGGGATCGCTGTCGACGAGTGTGCCATGGTTCTCCTCGCCCTTCCGTCTCGAATGGTCTTTTTGGACCGGAAGGATTTGCATGCCGGACAGTCTCGAGCCTCGGGTTCAGGGGAGAGGCAGAGGTTGCACACCTCATGGAGATCGGTTTGGGGAAATTTGGACCCACATCGAGGACTCTTCTTGAATGGAGTCCTTTCCTTCAGCCAGGACCGGAGCTTAGGTAGGCCCTAAGGCCTTCGTCAACGACCGGAATCGAAGACTTCGAACGATGAGTCGCGTCGAGTGTGGAGATCGCGATCGAAAACAATACCGCGAAAAGGGGAGGTTTGCGTGCCAATCAGACGAACTGAAACTGTTCGGAACCGGAGCGCGAAGAACACATCCGAGCCCGATGGCGGAAAAAAACAATCTGAGGATGGAGCCGAAGCCCATGCGCTATACGATCCAAAGGAGGAGTCACATACCTCGTGACTTCCAAAGACTTTCCAAGAGGAAAAACAACTGCAAACATCCGGGCCCAACACCAGATGGCGATCTATGCACAGAGTGTAATCTGCAGCTCATATGCCTCGAACAGGATGTTTTTGAAGATATTATCATAGGGATTGAAGAAACTACCAGAGTAAGACTTAAATCTGGGCTAATATCAAACAGATGCATTTTCAGACTAACAGTGAACTGGTTTAGAAAGAGTAATGCTCACTTAGCTTGGGGGTAACAATGCTGTTGATCATAGAATGATAATACTGGTCTTGTATATTACAGCACATCTGCGCAAAGTTTACTAAGAGAGTTAAAGTTCTAAAGGCTTTATGGCCATCATGGCTCGGCATTCTATTAGCTCTGATGGCTCTAATAAGCAGCACATATTTACACACTTGGCGAAGGGGAATGAACTTCAGCACAGATTTCAGTTCAAGAAAGCTTTATTCGAAAAATTTTGCTCATAAAATCAAGTCTACAGAAATATAAAATATTTATCAGCCATAGAACAGAGCAATAATAAAAGTAATAAAGCATTTGATCTTATATGTGGACAATCATGACCAAGGACTGGTTCATACAGACAATTGATAATAAAACAGATACATATCAATAGCAAATGATGCACAGATTCACTGAACAACATATTGATGAGTTTGTATATCGGGTAAGGCTGCAATGAATAGAAAAGAAAAAAAAAAGAAAAGAAGGGCCACATCAATTGTAGCTTAAGAACCCTGTCAGTATTTTTTCAGAATTCTACTTAGTTAAAGGGAATCCAGATTGTGATTTTTACCAAGGGTAAGGAAAATGTTGCCTAACCTGTAGGCAACTGCTTGTGGCACGTAGTGCTGTACATTAACATGCAGTGCCTACTTCTGCCATTTAGTATTGGGCTCGGACGTCTTCAACTTGTTTTTCTTCAAAGAGGTTTTCGAGTCACAAGGTATAGTGACTCCACCTAGAGCTGGTTGTGCATGGGCATCTGCTCCATCCTTAGATAATTTTTTCCCCTGACAAGCTGGTAGCCTAGGCACCAAGGCAAGGCGAGGCAGATTGGGTGAGTCAAAGCAAGATGGTCACAAGGCCTCACTGTCTCACTGCCGGTATCTCACTCCAAGCTGCTCGATATCTTGCTGGCATCTTGCCCTGCGGTACAAAAGGGGGTGGTGATGGACGGAGCATCAGAACCAATCAAACACTCACACCCAGTCAACAGATCTGGGTTTGATCCATCACCGTTCTTTAGCCCACTCTGCCACCCCAGTTCAGACATGGCCATATGCAAATCAGTCTGACCCTGTGCCTCATGGGAACAGTCCAGCCCGAACTGCCAAGCCATGCCTTCCCTGGACCGGAAACAAGCTTCCTAGGACCGGTTTCTGGCATTTCAGCCGTCTTCAGCCAGGCTTGCTTGAATCCAGTGGCAGAGTGAGCAAGGGACTCACGTCTGAGCATACCCTGCCAACTTATGGCGAACAAAGCGGTACAAAAGGGGGTGGTGATGGACGGAGCATCTTGCCCTGAGCCGCAATTCTCGGTCTCGGGCTGGCTAGCGCTCTCCCTGCGAGCAGAGTTACAGAGCTGCTGGTGCCACTGCTCTGCGGCATTCTTGGCCCTGCCCTCTCCGAACGCCTCACCTCGCGTTGAACATTCAACTCACCTCACTGAACTAGATTATTTTTCCACTCTATGGCTGAGGATGGAAATGGAGTGTAGTGATATAGAAGTATCTGCAGCAAAGGCTTCCGAGAGGAAGGTGGGTGAATGCAAATCTACAGCATTACATGCCACAAACAGATGTTAACAGGGTAACATTTTCGTTCGTTGCATGTGTTGTTGGAGGTATACATGGTGTGCACGGACTGTAAAGCAGCGGTGGCTAGCCAGCAGATGTTGCAGAAGACAGTAAGTGTGCAGAGTACAGCGTGGCCAATTTTGGTTTGTTGGCATGCTAAGACATCTACAAAACAATACTTGGTAAGTGTGTGGGGTAGACCAGGTAGCCACTTTGAAGATGTCAGCCATAGTGATGTTACCTAAAAAACAAAAAAGACATGAAGGCTCCTTTTTTGCAGGTAGAGTGGGTTCTGGAATGGATAAGCAAAGGTCTTTTGGCTTTGGCCTAACTTGTCTGTATGCATTTCACCAACCATCTTGATATTCCTGCTTTAGAAACCGCACGCCCCTTCTGTGGTTTGGAAAAAGAGACAAAGAGATGCTGTGTCTTATTAGAGGGTTTTGTCCTGGCAATGTAATACATGAGGGCTCTTTTGACATCTGGCTTGTGAAGAGCCCTCACTGCTACAGACTCTGGATGTGGGAAGAACACCGAATTCTCGATTGTTTGAATTAGGTGGAAGGAAGTGACAACTTTGGGGAGAAATTCGGGGTTTGTGCAAAAACCAAGTCTTTTGGTGTGAACTTGGAAGAAAGGGTTTTCCAGTATAAGACCTTGAAGCTCACTCATACGCCTGAGAGAAGTGATTGCTGCTAGAAAAGCTACCTTTCAGGAAAGGAACTCCAAAGGGCATGAGTGAAATGGTTCAATAGGAGGGCCCATACGACTGGTGAGAACTGTGTAATGACTCTTAAGGCCTTCCATAAAGGCTTTAATGACTGGAACTGTTAAGAGGGAAATGTGTTCCCTATTCTGAAGGTACGCAGCAACTGTGGCTAAATGAAGTTCAAAAGAGAATTAAAGTAGATAACGTCTTGGCCTGCTACCAGGAGGTGCCAGGAGGTGCCTGGGGATACAGTAGTTAACAACCCTCTTCCACTGGGCTGCATAGCAGGCTCTAGTTGTAGGCCTGTGGGCCTCTTTAAAGGATGGTTATACACTTCAGGGATAGGGAGTGGTAGCTAAATTCTTAGATCACAGACGCCAAACCATAAGATTTAGTTGCTTGGAGTTTAGGTGTCTCAGTGTTCCCTGCCTTTGCATGAGAGGTTCCGTCAGGTTGGACAGCTTCTCGTGAGGGACTAGTGAGAAGGAATCACCAAAATGAGGGTGAAAGGTGTTTGCCAAAGCCTCCAAATCAAGAACGGAAAAAGTGGGAGAGGCGTAAAAGTGTAGGTAAATATCCATGATCAGTTCATCCATAATGCATTGCACTTGGACAGTGGGTGTGGTTATGGCAAAGAGGTCTACGTTGTGGAACCTTGCGGGTGGATTTTCCACTTGTGCACTTGTTGCTGCATCCTGCTGAGGTCTGCAAAGTGGTTGTCCACTCCAAGTAGGTGCTCCACCAGTACATCGACTCTGTGATGGAACGACCACCGCTAAATGCCCTGAGCTAGAGCAGACAAATGTTGAAAGCGAGTGCCACCCTTCTTCTGTAGGTAGAGCATAGCAGTCATGTTGTCTGTTCCAATGAGGACCACTTTCTGTTTGGTGTGATGGAGGAATAACTTGAGTGCTATTGGAATGCCAGAAGCTCCAAGTAGTTGATGTGGAGACCCTGTTGATGGGGGGGCCCACATACCCTAAATGGTCAAATTCTTTAAGTGCGCCCCGCAACTTGGTAAAAGAAGCATCTGTTGTGATGGTCAAGAAATGGGTCGAGAAAGGGCCGGCCTTGAAACAGCTTATTGCTGATCCCCCACTGCAGAGAGCGATGGGTGCGGCCCCAGATCAATACTAGCTCCCTGACCACTGTGCAGGTAGGCACTCATGATAGGAATGAATGTGTTACCTGGCATGGGGAACATGACAGTTCTGTTACTTGGCAATTTGGCTGAAAAAGCTGGTGCAACAACTGGAAGGCTTGAACAAATGCTGGGCTGGAATAGGCTTTTCCTGAGACAGGCGTGAGTGCCACCCCTAAGAAGTGCTGGACCTGTAGGGGCCGGAGTTGGAACTTTCTAATACTGATTGTAAACCAGTGACAGTTTAGTAGGTGTAGAGTGGCCTGTGTGTGTGCCAGTCGTCCAAGTAAGGGAAGAAGTGGATGTGATTTCTCTGTGATGAACGGCCACCACAGGAAGACACTTTGTGAAAACTGTAGGGGCGGTGGAGAAACTGAAGGGCAGTAACTTGAACTGCCAGAATGCAGACCACTTACCATGAACTGGAGTTACAGGTGATGAGCAGGGTGGATCGGGATTTGAAAGTTGGAATCCTTCAGGTCGAGGGCTATCATGTAGTTAACTTTTTGCATTAGAGGTATGCAATCCTTGAGTGTCACCACATGGAAGTGCTCTGACCGGATATATTTGTTGAAGGTCTTAAGAATGTATATGGGCCTGAACTGATCACTAGTCGTTCTCTGGTGAGGGGCGAATCAAAGCATACATCCTAACACTGAAATGCCCACAAGGTGAGCTGCTAATGAAAGAATCTCTACTGAGATGTCCACCGCCACAGATGCAAAGCATCTCAACTCAGTGTTCAGGACCCCACACCGCCCTGTTGATGTACTATATTACGCAGTGTTATATGAAAGTGTTTGAATTGTGCTCCCAGAGATGAAAGAGAGAAACACCTTCAGAGCTAAGCGGCGTGCCTGTAACTTCAGTACATTTATGTGCAGCTGTTCTGATGCAGATCTCACCCAGAGGAGAGTACCAGCCCAAAAAGGAGGTGTCTGTAAAGACGGCAGCCTGCGCCTGTAAGGAATGAAGGAGTGGGGTTGGAGATGTACACTCACCAATAGAGGTCAGGAACCCACTGGAAAATCTGCTTCCGAGCTTAAAGGTTTGTATTATGCTGCAGCCATGGCTGTCTAATATATGAAATCCTTTGTGCAGCTTCACTAGGATGTAGGAGACCATCACGTCCAACAGGCAGAGGACTTGTGGAATGTGTATTGAAGATTTTATTCAGAAACATCAGCACCGTATCTGTAATATCTACAATCCTTTAAGGAGGTGGAAAGAACTTGATGCAGGTAGTGTCCAACACCACAATGAAGGTCATCCTCTGTGTGGGAAAGAGATGACACTTCAGGCCATTATTAGAAAATCCCAAGTTGAGAAGAAGTATCTCAGAAAGTGAATCGGAGGTAATGCCTGTGAGCATAGAAAACTGGCAAATGGAAATAGACATCCTGACAATACAGGGACACCAAATATTCTGCCTCATTAAGGGCCAGCAAAACCGAGCTCAGTAACCGCATTTTGCATTTTACATGCCGAAAGAAGCGGTTTACGAGCCGTAGGTCAAGAATGGGTCTGGGACCAAGAAGTAAAGGGGAATAAAATACATGGCCCCTCTCCTCCCTGGTACTACTAATATGGCCCCTTCCTTCAGCAGGTTAAGAATCTCTGCCTGCTGCATAGAGGCATGCATCAGAAAGCTCTTCCTTGCACCCAGCAATCTTTTGTTATCTTCCAACTGGTAGTAAGGTGGGCTCTGGTGATGGAGGACAGAGTAATCAAAGAGGTTTTGAGATGGCAGACTCAGCGAAAAAAGGGGGGAGTCAACACCTGCTGTTCCTGGTGATGTGGCATCCTTTAGGGTGAACCTTGCACTGAAAGGAGGGGTACACCTGCATGGGCCTCCTTCATGACTGGGAAGGTTGTCACTGCAATGATGGTTGTCCACTGAAGAAGCTCCAGAAGTGACAGCACTATTGGTGGAACTGCTTCATTGGGGAGGACAGGCTCAGTAAGCATGCCATGGCGCACCTATCCTTAAACCATCATAAGGAGTAGCTGCCCTTCTCCCAAAAGAGCCACTAGCCATCAAAAAGCATGTCCATTATTGCCACCTAAAATCTCTTCCAAAAAGCCTGGGGTACAAAGCCAGGCATGCTAAAGTAACAGCCCTGGCCACAGATCGAGCCATTGTGTTGGCAGAATAAAGGCTACAATTCAAGATCGTTTTTTTTTTTTTTACTTTGTTTATTGGCATTTCCAAAGTTATGCAACACACAACATAGGATACCAGTACCACAATTTCAATTTCTCCAGTTTGTTTCTTACATTTCAGTTTTTTATCCAATACTTGTACCTGAGAGTTTTCATATTGCTTCATATGAGTTCAGCTTTTAACATTTAATACATTTTTAAACATATCAGCTCAGTTTCCCAGGGGCTGTCGTAGCCATTATTGTTCAACATTATACTGTATAAATTCCACTTTTATTTTGCATCTGTATTTACGAGTACCAAGTTACCTGCTATGGCTGTTACAACCTTAACTAAGAACTCTGTGCCACATAACTTGTCCTTCTGCTAACCTGTGCTGTATGGGGTTTGGGTACGCGTGTTGGGCCTGTGCTCGGCATGCCATTTCGGTAGTTCCGATCTCCGCAGCAATCGCCTAGGGTCTTGGGTATGTCTCCTCTGCTGGGTATATCTTCCTTTACTTAAGCATTCTTATCCGATTTAACTACTATTCTCCACACTGGGTATGATTGGGTAATTAATCTGGGAGCTGTGCTTCCTGCTCGTTCTCGGTCTCGTCGCTTTCAAGATCCAGGGCCTCTCAGGCCCTTACCAGGTCCTTCCACTGATTCTATCCGTGGCCGTCTATGAGCCTTCCATGCCATCGCAATTCATCTCTTCGCAGGGGCCAGTGCCTGATCGACAAATCTGTATGCCTCTCCGGTGTTACTCAAATCCCTCCCTAATGTCGCTCCAGTCTGTCGGACCACTTCGGTCAAGAAGGGGATCAACACTGCAACTCCAAACCATATGGACAAAGTCCGCATCTGGTTGGGCGCACCTTGGGCACCCTCGTATTTCCCCCCCCATGCATCATCCTGGCTCTGTGTGGGGTCAGATATGTCACGTGGACATAGTTAAACTGGGTATACTTTAGTCTTGTGTTGTGTGATATGGACTTTGGAGAGGCCAGGACCCTACCCCATTCCTGGTCTGTAAAATGTTTGCTTAGTGCTTGTTCCCAACGTTCCCTGAGATTAGGCAGCGCCTGCAGTGATGCTTCCACCAGCGTCATCTAGAACCATTTCACTTGGTTCCCCGCGCCTCCCAATGTAAACACGGCATGGAGTAGGGGATGAGTGTCCGGCTCCATCCCACCTCCCCCCCATATGTCTCTGAAGGAGCGGATCAGGGCTTCATAGTGCAAGAACTGGCCCACCGGGAGTCCATATTACTCCACCAGCTCCATGAAGGGGATCAGCGCCTTTTCCCAGTATAGGTCGCCCTGGATCTCAAGACCCACTCCGTCCCATTCTATTAGTTGCTCCGAGGTGAAAATTTGGCATGGGGATCCATGTGGCAGGCCCACCAAAGGGAGCTGGGGTGAGTAACTAGGAGTCTCGGGAAGTCTAGCCAGGCTTTTCTTCCAACAGTGCAACGCTGTGGACTGTAGAATAGTCCTGTAGGGTGTGACAACTCTTTGGTCCAGTATCTTGGCCAACACCTGAGCAGGACAGATGTCTGGGTCTCCCAGGAACGTTCCCTCCGCCTGCACACCTTCCAGCCACTGGGCCAGCCACTGCAGTTGGGAAGTCAAGTAGTACAGTTCAAAATTGGACACTCCCAGCCCCCCATTGCACACCGGGCGCCGCAGTGTCGCCAGTGAGACCCTCCTCCGTCCTTGTCCCCATATTAGGTCTCGCACTAGTGAATCCAATGGAGCAAACCAACCACTGGGCAACACTAGGGGAAGGTTCACAAAATAACAGAGTAGCCTGCACAATAGGACCATCTTGGTCAGTGATACTGGCAGCTTCAGTGAGATCCAAAATGCCACACAAGATCCGAGTGAGAGGAGTGCCTTATCTAGGTTGCCTTCACGCAAGTCAGTCAAAGAATGCTAAACGTGTATGTTCAGGTAAATAATCGTGGTTTCAGCTCAGTTAAGGTCCGCCGAGAGCACCTGGGGCCTTGGGAGCGGTCCCGCCACCGGGAAAAGATAGCTTTGTCTTATTCACTCGTAAGCCTGTTAAAGCAGCAAATCTATCTAATAAACGTAGGGCCATGTCTGATCCAGCCACCGCTTCTCACAAATAAATCAACAGGTCATCCGCATATAAGGAGACGATGTGTTGCCACCCACCATACATCAGTTCCAGTCCCATCCCATCCCGGCGAAAAAGAGCCGCCAATGGTTCCATTGCCAGCGCAAACTGCACTGGTGACAAAGGGCTCCCCTGTCTAGTGCAGCAGAATATCCCGTATTGGGCAGAGAGTGTACCCCCTGTTCGAACTCTAGCTGTCAGGCAGTCATACACTATTTTAATCCAGCTTATCCACTCGCCTCCCAGTCCCATCCGCTCCATGCAAGCAAAGAGGTAATCCCAGCTAAATGTGTCGAAGGCCTTCTCGAGGTCCACTGACAGAATAGCTCAGTACTTAAGAGTACTGGCCTTGGGATGATATAAAATGGAAAATAGCCTTCTAAGATTATAAGAAGTGTTTCGCGAGGGTATATTTCTGTTTTGGTCTGCGTCGATCAGTTTAATATAGCGTGAACTTGACCGGAAGCTGGTATCAGAACGCTTTACATAGCACCAGTTGCATTACATGAGGACACATTCATTTTTTGTTAGGCACGGGGAGATTAAGTGATTTGCCCAGAATCAGAGGATGTTCAGTGTCATTGCCGAGACTTGAACCCAGTTCCTCAGATTCGAGGTCGACCGCCCTAGCTGTTAGGCCAACTTCTCTCCCCAATCACAATGGCACTCTGTGTGGAGTCTGGGAGTCACACCAGCTCTAGTGACTTAGCGTACAATGTTTCCAGACGGGGTGCCAACTTCGAGGCAAATATAGAATACAATTCTGTCGGCAGGCCATCCGGGCCAGGTGTCTTCCCCGTGGCCATCTATTTTATACCATGCCTTATTTCTGCCTATGTCACC
Source organism: Triturus cristatus (assembly GCF_964204655.1). Classification (NCBI taxonomy): domain Eukaryota; kingdom Metazoa; phylum Chordata; class Amphibia; order Caudata; family Salamandridae; genus Triturus; species Triturus cristatus. The sequence goes on along the minus strand of NC_140584.1, from coordinate 509,721,695 downwards.
GGGCCCCCAAGGACTCCCTATGTTGCTCATCTAGCCTGGGCAACTGCAGGGGCACTAAGAATTCTCTGAATTCATTTGGAGTGAGTGGAGATGGGGCCGCATACAGCAGTTCATAATATTCCTTGAAAAGGGTATTTACGTCCTCTGGGTCGGGCAAAATAGAGTCCGCTCCATTATAATATGCGTTATACGTGATCCACGTGTTTTAGGCTTGAACAAATTTGCTAATAATCAGCCTGTTTTGCCCTCCTCATCATGTGTTCTAGTCAAATACACCTTCGTAATCAAATCTCGATGTCTTTCCAGTGCCTCACTATACTGAGCCCTAGCATCTGTGAGGTCCGTCAGAGCCGTTGTATCCATCCCCTGCCTATTATCCAGCGGATGTAGGCGCCCCTCCAGTTTGTACAGCTCCCCGCACAGGGTTCTCCGCACCCCCACCATCTGACCCAGACAGTGGCCACGGACAAGCACCTTCAAAGCCTCCAATTCCACGAGTTTAGACGATGTGGATCGTGTATTTGTGTCAAAGTAAGTGTCTATGCACAAACCCAGGGATTCCCTGAATGGGCCATCTTTTATCAACTCTGGTCTGAATCACCACAGTGGGATATGGGGACTATTTATCAAGGGAAGTTAACAAAACAGTAATGGGCTAGGATCTGAACAGGTGCGCCCCAAGTATTTGTGTGTGTGATCGTCTCATGGATGTCTGCGGAGCACAGAAACATGTCCACCTGGTGTGCAGTTGGTGTAGAGAGGAGAAGGAGAAGTATTCCCTTTCTGTCATGTGTTGAACCCTCCAGATAACTACCAGACCCCAGCGGTCCCCCCCAATCTCGGAACCCCATCACTGTGCGGTGTGGTTGTGCCCCCGGGAAGGGAGGGTGAGACCGGTCTAGCCCCACATCTCTCACACAATTAAAATCACCACCTAGGATCATGGCCTCCGGTGGCAGGTCTGTCGTTGTGCCGATAGTTTCTGCAGGAAAGCCAATTGGTCATGGTGTACTTCACATGTCTCAAAACATACCTCTCTTCATTATCTATCTGGTGTCGGTGATCTCGAGAGGAACCCTAGCCCTTATCCACAACAAGAACCCCCTAGCAAACGCTGAGGAGTTTGTGGCATATATCTGCCCTCTCCATCTTTTACACAGCTTCACGGTTTCATTCTGCATCAAGTGTGTTTCTTGGAGTAAGGCAATATGGACTTCCTTCCTCCATAAATAACTATGCACTGCCACCGTTTGCTCATTGAGCCGGGATCCCCCACATTCCAAGTGAGCAATTTAACAATTCCTGAGTCTCCTGCCACGGTCTAGGTTATCAAGCCAGCATCCAGCTCTCCACTACTCTCCCCCCAACCCCTCACTGCTGTGAACTCACTTGCACTATATAGGAATGACATTGGCACATGAAAGTAAGAAAGAAACAAATCTTTTCCCAGTAACAAACAACTCCCCTCTCCCAGAGCAGTTCAACAATGGTCGGCTGCCCAAATATTCTCTCCAGCACAAAGCACCATTGTAGGGTGGGAACCAGAACGGTGCCCTGTGGGGAAGGGGGGGGGGGGGGGGGTCTCAGCTAGTGAGGACGTTTCATAACTTACTCTGTGTATGCACCAGCCCAGTTCAGATAATCTGGGCTCGCCCAAAGTTTACCCGGTCCATCGGCTTACAATGTTCAGTCCGATGCATCGCTAGATAATGTCATCTGCTGTCCTGGGGGTGACCCCCTGCAATATTCCGCTACTGCGTTCAGAGGTCTCCGACTCTGATCCTCCAATCCCCTTAGTGGAGCCCGACCTCGCTCTGGATGAAGTCTCAACACCACTCATGATGTCTGCCCCTGCTTGCAGCGCTGCTGCCCTCTCTTTTTCAGTCTGTGAAGGACTTGTTTTTTTGCTCTCTCTACGGGGCCTCCTCTTGGATCGTTTTCGCTGGTCACCTTCCAGTTGTCTCCGCTGCCAGTTGCCATCTCCCTTCGGATTCCATGTTCTGTACTTTTACAACCAGATCCAGGGCATTTTGGGGTCATCACAGAAATGTGATTGCCCATCAAGGATTATACATAGGCGGGCGGGGAACATCTGCAAGTATTGAAATTCTTCCTCGCTGCTTGGGGAGCCAAATCTCACCGCCAACACTGCTGCTGTGGGTAGTGAAGTGCCGAGACCAGGTGACTGAGAGGAAGTGAACTACAACTCCCAGCCCCCCTTGCAGCCCCGCGAGGCCCGCCAACGCTGCCTGCATCTGAAGCGCCGGGAGGCATCTACATAAGCCGATCGGTGCTCCCGCAATGCGGGAGCTAAATCTCACTGCCAACACCGCTGCGGTTTCCCCCTTGCTGGGGGTAGTGAAGGGAAGAGACCGGGTGACTGGGAGGAAGCAAACTACAACTCCTAGCACCCCTTGCAGCACCGCGAGCCCCGCCAACCTGCCTGCACCTGAAGTGCCAGGATGTGCCTACATAAGCCCATCGGTGCTCCCGCAGCACGAGACGCGTGCGGGCATGCTTGGGCCAAGGGCGGGTCCATCCGCGCCCGTCAGAGACCGAAGGAGGCCGGGCTTGGCAACCCCTCTGACACCCCTCACTATTTTTGACTTCCATGTGGTGAGTTATAGAAGATTTATTTTTCTGGATATCATTCGTCGTGGGTAAACGTATTGCTATGCCAAGCACCCGCTCCGCCACCTCTATAGACAGCATGCTGGAGAGAGCTGTTAACATTGTCAGCACTGAAATCGAGCTAACAGAGACGCCTGTCCCTGGGACTAACAATTCCTCAATATACTCTTCCAACTGAGGATGTTGATCGCATTAGCCCCCCCCTTGATGTTGAACCCAACAATCGAACATAACATGCATTTGCCAGCCCTGGGAAGTGGGCAGGGTGCTGAGGGCAATAAGGATATTGGGGGTTCTAGGGAGGTTGAGGATTTTCCTTCGTCGATTTACAGCAAGGATATTACTGCAACTGTGAACGTTTCCCCGAATCCTGAAATTACCAGGGCAAAAAGGAAACCAACTAAGCCTGTTTGCTCAAAGAGGAAACAACTCCCACGTTTAAAACCACAACGTACCGGCTTAAGTACATGGATTCAAGGACCAGCGGTTTCAGTTGACACAGCAACTGTTAGTGCCTCCATTGACTTAACCCCCTCTGAGACATTAAATTATTCAATCCACACTCAAACGGAGTCCACACTAGCACCTTCTACTAATTTTAAACTTGGGGACACTGCAATTGATATTATTGTAGATACTATGTATGAGCGCATTAGGGAGCTTGTAGATAAGAACTTTGCTACACTTTGGAAGCGCTTGGATTATTTAGAATCATTAACTAATAAGCTAAGCTCGCACAGTAACGCATCCAAGATGCTACCCCAACAGGGAGGGACTCAAACTGCAGCCCCTGAGTGGAACAATTTCTAGTATGCAACAGCAAACCCTAATCCCAGCGCAGTCTCCTCCAACTGATTTTTGAGATACTGGTCGTAAAGTTAAAGAATGTATCTTCCCCAAACATCCTATCCACCAAGAAAAAATCCCAAAGCCAGGTGACCCCAACAGATTACATCCACCTAGCCAATCAGTCAACCATGCTTCCCTCACAGCCCCAGCAAATAACATCCGCTTAGCACACAACTCCCAGGTAAAGACCCCTGCTACTAAGAATAATGCTTGCGGGCTTGTTGAGGCAAGTAAAGATGTTCTAAGCCTACCACCGGCGGCTTATCCTTATGTCCTGGTTCTTGCAGGGGTCCCCCCTATAGGGATAAACCAGTCTGAGTCCTGGGACCAACTACGTAATAAGAGTACTGACTGGCTGGCTAAACACAAAGGGTTCAGAGCGTCTAACATCAACGACATCTTAATGGTGTGCAGGGTTGGCTGGGTTGGACCCTCAGACAAAACCATAGAAGGAGATTGTGTTGTTATTAATATCCGCCGACCGGCACTTGTAAGATCAATATTGATGTCAAAAGAGCGTAACAGCTCCTCACCCACTCATATTTGACCATTGCCTCTCGGTTTCTTTTACAAACCAAACCTTGGGCAAAACACACCTGTCATCTCCCCATACTCGACACATAATTGGTTTTCTGCCCTCTCTGGTTTAGATAGTTTAGACTGACTGTTGTCTACATTAACACCCACTGAATCTGTACCCTCTATACCCATGCTGGTCCACTTGGAAAATGATGGCTTGGAGCCACATGACCAAAACCACAAGGTGCTAAGCTGGAATATTGCCGGCTTGGCCTCTAAAGTAAGCACTGAGGATTGGGTCAAGATGGTAAATAAATATGATATTTTAATGTTCCAAGAGACCTGGGCAAATAGGGAGTTATACCTTGAAGGGTTTGATTGTTTTAACGTCACTGCACCCTTCCCCAAACATGGGCGACCCTCTGGCGGCCTTTCCATCTGGGTCAAGGTTTCTTCAGGCAGCAGTGCTAAAGCCATCACCACTAATAGGGCCAACTTTCAAGCCCTGATATCTCCATTTGTTCTATTAATTTTTATAACAATTACTTTTTAACTGTACCTAATATGAATTTTGCAAATCTTTTTAATTTTGTCTTGTACATACAAAGTTAAATGGGGAATCATAATTTTGCTGGAATATGTTTGGGCGGTGACTTTAATGTTAAGATTGCTGGGGCAAACAATTTGGTTTCCGTCCACCAATTCCAGGCACACCCGTGTAAAAGGGGGATTGAATTACTGGCCCACTTGTTAAATCACAGCCTATTAAATGTGATGGATATCGCGGACATAAACCATAATGATAGTCACCCAATACCCACTTATAGAGGCCGCGGCTGTGCTTCAATAATAGATTATGTTTTTCCATCCGCTTCACTAGAAGATTTTTTAGTCAGAGCTGAGGTTAATCCACCGTGTATGGGGACCACAAATCAACCTCGGTTACACTTATGGTCGCCCTTAGACCAGACTTTATTGAAGAACCAGGGGCCTGTGACCTAGCATCCTCAACAGATAATTTAAGAGTTATCTGGAAAGGCATTGACAATAGTAATGTGTTCTCAAACATGGTAATAACCTATCGATCATCTGTTGACACCTGTCTGTCGTCCACTGACCCCAATCCTGAGGCAGTTATTGCCTTTATCCACTTATGTGCAGGCATCAAACAAATGATCAAGACCTGCATCTAACAACAATCATAATCCTAAGTGGTTTAATGGTGCTTGCTCGCGGGCAAACAGAGAGCTCCGTGTTGCTCTCACAGCAGCACCAAGGGATGCAAACCTCGTTAGATTATTGAGGCATCAATATAACAAAGTGGTCAAGCAGAGGAAAGATGAGATCCTTGAAAGAACAATGGGATAACATGGCCTGCGCTGCACGACTCAATAACACAAATGGTTTCAGGGCAGCAGTCAAAGATATGAGAACTATTGGCATCACACTCACCCCTCTAAGTTGCAATATAATTTGTGAAGTTTGGGAAGCCCATTTCTCCAAAACATATACAGCCCCGTCCCATAGTGAGGATCTTATAGATATCTATGCTGCTACACAAATCCATATATTGTTATCTGAAGTTGAGGATGCTATTTACCAAAGTTTAGGTAACAAGGCCCCTGGCCCGGATGGGCTTCCCATTGATCTTATTAAACATAAACCAGAGTTTTAGGCGACCCTTTTACTCAACGTTCCCAGTACATGGTCGACCAGCATTATTGTCCCGATTATCAAAAAGGGGGACAGATCCAACCCTAGCTGCTACAGACCGATCTCCCCGATTGACAACACACTTAAGATACTCGGGAGGGTGTTCTTTAATAAAATCAGGTCTTAGGCTGGGAAGTAAAGTATTTTAAACAAGTGTCAGCTAGGTTTTAGAAGTAATTTGGGAACCGTGGAACAATGCCTTAATCTTAATTTGATCATCGGCAAATATACTATAGCCCGGCATTCTCCCATTTACTTAGCCTATATGGACCTTACTTCGGCCTTTGATTTTGTTAATAGATCGCGTCTATGGTCATGTCTTACGGGTTGGACAAGGTTTTAGTGCAAGGGTGAGGATTAGCAGGGATGGGGCATTTTCAGGGGACATAGTTTTCGGCAGAGGGGTCAGGCAGAGGTGTGTACTGGCTCCACTCCTATCTATTTAATACATTAATGAGTTACACAATGTGCTGTAAATTGGCTAAAGATGTCCCCATGATTAATGGTAACAAACTGTACACCCTTCTATATGCGGAAGATGCGGTCCTAACGGGCTGCACCTCAAATGCACTGCGCACTTTAGTTAGGGGTTTTGTTGATTTCATGGACGGCTTGGACCTTTGTACAAATTTTAAGAAATAGTTTTTAATGAGTTGTGGCCCCAAAAAACACTCTGTTAATGTAATCACCTCAGGTTCTGAAAATCTTCTATGCACTCGCACTTTTCCATACTTGGGTCTAGCATTTTCAGACGATGGTTCTTGGGCAGCTCATTTGGCCACAGTCGGAGCACCATTTACAAGGGAGTAAATTAAATGTGCTAATTAGGTGTAGGCCAATGTTACCATGTTTGAAGGAGAGAGCAAAAGCACTTTTAGCACTAGTTAGGAAGGGTAAAGTGCACAGAGTCCTAAAGTCAACAAAAACAAATGCAGCAAAACAGGAGGAGTGGAGGCAAAAGGAAAGGGGAAATACCATGTCAAGGATGTAGTCTAACAAGGGGTATGTTAACCTTCTTTGCTAACGCTTTCACTGGTGGATACTTTATACGCCGATTTAAGTGCCAGACTGTATCCAGAGACTCTTGCATCAGCTCCGGGGCACCGGCATATAGTACAATAAATCTAAATTGGGACTTCATTCCACCTCATGACATAATGGCACAGAGCTGCATATGGTCACCATCCTTGTGAAACAAGTTACGCACCTTCAGTAACACTCTTTCTGAAGGATACTCTAACTGCAGAATACTCGCCTTTTGGATATCCACAGGCACAAGATTGGATCAGTTTTATTTTTCAAACAATTGCTCCTGCGGCATATAAAAAAAGGCGGGGAGTGTGATGGACTGACCCAAATAGAAGAACAACATGACTTTTGGAAGAACAACATGGCTTTCAGAAGAAAGGAAGTACAAGTCTTCAGCACCAGCTTCTCAGAAAAGATAATGTAAGGGTTTGGACCAAGAGCACCTGTAGGTTACTGAAGTGGCGTACAAAGGAAATCAAGATAAGAACCACCATTGTGGTGCTGAGCAATCGTACAGAGCAGTTGTGCATAGGCCTAAAAGGTGTGCAATTCGGTAATGTAAGAACTAAGTTAACGTACAATGGAGGTATAATGAAAGGCATTGGTGGGAACAGGTGCAAGTTCTTTTATATAGAGCATCACAACTGGTGGCTTGAATAAAAAGGTCCTATCTATAATAATTTAATGTGCCCCTAGCGAAGCTTTCCTCGGCCAAAGACAGGACAAACTACAGAATATCGGATAACTTGGCAAGTAGTAGATCAAGCTGATGGTCCCCACTACAGGCCACAAATTTCGTACAGTGAACTGAATAGACTGATTTTGTAGAAGGAGGTACAGCCACAGGAATTACATCGACTACCTCAGCAGGGACGTTGAAACCGCTCATTTGTAATGTAATGTAATGTAAGCTGTATTTATATAGAGCAAACTGTCACCAAGCGGGTATTCTGGTGCTGCGAGTTACCGGAATGTCAAAGTATCAAGCTAAGACGGTTATCCCCAGACTAGAAAAGGGCAGCAAAAGAAGAGCAGCGAAAGAGGAAAGAAGGTATCTGAAGAAATCCACATCACATCAGCATTTTTGTGTTATTCCTCCCTAGGGAACAACCACGTTTTCACCTTCTTCCTAAATTGATGCAGATCCTGAGTTTGTCTGATACTGATGGGGAGATCATTCCACAACCGCGAGGCTGCAGGACTAAAAGCTATGCCTCCTGTCCTGGATATTTTGAATCTCGTGATATTCACCAGATTTGTTGTTGCTGAGCGCAGATTTCTTGAGGGAGGATACCACGAGAATTTATTCTAGAGGGGTTTAGGTCCTCGACCATTGACTGCTCTAAATACAATACAGAGAGATTTAAATTGCATTCTCTGATGAACTGGCAGAAAATGGAGATCCCTCAGAGCTAAAGATGTAGAGGATCTTCTCTGCCTTTTTACAGCTAGTTTTGCTGCAATCGTCTGAATTCTTTGCAACTTCCGTATCAGTAAATTGGGTGCTTCCAGATACAGCGAGTTGCAGTAATCCAGCCTGCTCAGGATTACACACCTCACCACTTGTATCCTAATAGAATCTGGTAGTAATGGGGGGATCTTTCGTAAGGCTCTGATCAAGGAGAAACATATGCCGACAACTTTATTGACTTGAGAGTCCAGCTGAAGATTATTATCCATTAATACCCACAGATTACGCACTGTTTTTGCTGGAATTAGTGGTTTGTCTAAAGGGGCGAGCTATTTTATTTGTAGCACAGTACACAATTTCCGTTCGGTCTCCATTGAATTGTAACAGATTGTTTTTGAGCCAGTTTGTAGTGCTTTGCATACATTTGTGGAATTGATCCATCGTAACTACCCGGCTCCCCTCTAACGAGAACACTAGAGTGTGTCGTCTGCATAGTTTATTAATTTAATGCCAAAAGATTTAATGATGGGGATGAGTGGGCGCAGATATACATTAAATAAAATCGGGATTATTGCGGACCCCTGCGGTGCCCCTTGTTGAATGGCGCTTTTTGTAGATACAAATGGAGGTATTGTCACTGCCTGCTGTCAGTCCTTCAGATAGGACTGGAGCCATTTTAACGCCTGACCCTCGATTCCTATATTCCCGAGTCTCTCCAGCAGAGTATCCTGGTTCACCGTATCGAATGCGGCCGACATATCCAGTAGTACCAATACAACCGGATTTCCATTGTCAGCACGCATTCTTAGGTCATCAAGGACTGTGACTAAGGCGGTTTCTGTTCCGTGCTCAGGACGGAATCCAAATTGAGCCTCATCTAACAGATGGTTTTCTTCTACCACTCAATCAGCACATGTGAGGTGGAGATTGTAGTGTTGTGTGATCATGTGCAGTAGAACCCTTGTGCGCCTTGGTGGACTGCTTAAAAAGTTACGTAATCAGCTGGGAGGTATCTGGGTGTGGTCAATAAAGTTTATGATGTAGTGCGTTCAGTTAAAGTTTGTGCACCGAAGAATACAGATGTGTTATAGAGCTTTGTGTGTGGTCATTTGTGTGCTCCAGAGCAAGGGAGGATGCGAAAACTGGCAAAGAGTAGGGGATACATACCACAAAATACCAAGACTGCTCTTCCTGAGATTTGCTGAAGTCCAGCAAACTGCTTGAGCCTCTAGAAGCAGTCTAGAGTTGGCGTATGTAGAGTCAAAGCTCTGCTCTAACTTTTACAAGGCCCTGGAAGAAGGTGAAAACCCTATAGATGAGCACAGTCAGAAAGCCCGGCTGAAGCCTACTGGTAAGGCTCAAAGAAGAGATACTATGCCACAGCGTAACACAGAGCCATCGTCCATACAAAGCAGTAACGCTAAAGGCAGCGACAACCAGGTACAAAGAAGTGCTAAAGGCAGCGACAGCCAGATGTAAGAAAGCACTAAAGGCAGAGATGGCCAGGCGCAAAGAAAAGCTAAAGGGAGTGTCTACCAGGTACAGAGAGTACAAGTACGCTTAACAGAGCAAACGAAGGAATTGTCACTCGAGCTCGGAGCAAGCCTGGTCAGAGGCAGGGACCTGCAAAGTAGCCAGTAGCATTCAATCAGACGAAAAGTCAGTCTGAATAGTGAAAATGTTCAATGGCTGCAGAAAGGAGAGCCATATATGTCACAGCTGCTTTCCTGAAACCACCACTTATCTTCGATACTGCCAAAAAGCAGAATATTGGCTCTAGATGGACTGCATTGATCTAAACGTTTGATGACCTCATAGATGCTCTAGAATGAGATCACAAAAACAAAAAGATCATCAAATACTTAGATGCTTGCAGGTGATGGAGTGCAAGAAGTGATAAAGAAAATGTCCCAAGCTGATGCAGTATCTGTCAAATCAAAGAAGTTGGAAGCCAAGTTCAATCCAATGCCAAATGTCAGCTATGAAAGGTACATTTTCAACCAGGCAAGACAACAAATAGGTGAAACGATGTAAGAGTTTGTCGAAAGACTTGATACCCTCATCAAGCACTGCAAGTTCCGTGAATTCAATGACGAAGAAGCAATGCGTCTGAGTCATCGATGGCTGCCTCTGTGATTTGTTCAGAAAACGCAAGCTGAGACAGACATTCAGTCTACAAAAGGTACTCATTGCTGCGAGAGCTGAGGAAAGTACAGATCAACAGGCTGGAAATATGGAAGCTGGAACAGCCCAGAATGAATCAGCTCTGATCATGAAAAGTAAGTAAAAACACAAAGTGGAGGCACATAAGACAATGTCTCTTAAGAAAAATAAATTGTGCTTTCGATATGGATACTAGTTTCCACACAAAGGTAAATGTCCCGCCTTTGGACAGTTATGAAAGGGCTGTGAGAAAGAAAACCATTTCATAACAGTCTGCAAAAAGAAACTTAGTGAGCCATGACGAGAAGAGAAAATGGACCCCAGAAAGGTCTAGAAGCAATTTAGCTACGCCCCCAAGGCCAAAAGGCAACATCAATTGTGGCAAGTAGAGACGAAACAAAGTCGATCATCATCAAATTCATCTTCCAAAGGCTCTTCAACGTCATCATGGAGCAACAGTGAAGAAGATGGATGTGCAATGGTGATGTCGACTGCAAAACGGCGTGCGCATGTAGGATTGGCTGCTTGCAAAGAAGAACAAAAGTCAAAGAGAGATTGCAATGTGAAGCGACCAAACTCATTTGGACAGTGCACCAAGATCACGCTAAAGGTGAATGGCTGCCCTATAACGTTTAATATAGACAATATCATTCTGGCAGAAAAATACAATGAACTGTCTCCAATACCACGTCTAATGCCATTGAAAACAAAGGTGTTCATATGGGCTGCTTCTACGCAATTACAAAGTCAAGAGTCATTTGTATTGACCATGTGGCATGAGAACACAACAGTAAAAGCACCAAATCAGGCCTCCAAGGTACTAGGTCATGTGCATATTTTTGAGCAAAAAAGTGGGACCCCTGAAAATGAGAATGCTCGCAGGCTTAGTTCTCCTTCGCTGAATCCCTGACTCGTGTGAGGCAAGCTGCGGAGCCCTGGGCTGACATATACACAAACCTGTGCAACGGGAATACCGCCAGGACTGCGAGGACCAGGGCGCTTTGCGCCAAGATCATCGGCAGCACCTGGGGACCTCTTCCTGACTCCTCCTCCCAAAGACTCTTCACGCCTCGCGGCCCCCGCTTCGCGGGAGCCGCTCGCAGGCTTAGTTCTCCTTCGCTGAATCCCTGACTCCTGTGAGGCAAGCTGCGGAGCCCTGGGCTGACATATACACAAACCTGTGCAACGGGAATACCGTCAGGACTGCGAGGACCAGGGCGCTTAGCGCCAAGATCATCGGCAGCACCTGGGGACCTCTTCCTGACTCCTCCTCCCAAAGACTCTTCACGCCTCGCGGCCCCCGCTTCGCGGGAGCCGCTTGCAGACTTAGTTCTCCTTCGCTGAATCCCTGACTCCTGTGAGGCAAGCTGCGGAGCCCTGGGCTGACATATACACAAACCTGTGCAACGGGAATACCGTCAGGACTGCGAGGACCAGGGCGCTTAGCGCCAAGATCATCGGCAGCACCTGGGGACCTCTTCCTGACTCCTCCTCCTCTGACTATTTAAGGTACGCCCACACCAGCGCGAGCGGGACGCGAGCGGGGTGCAGCCCGGGCCAAGGGCGGGCCCGTTCGAGACTGTAGAGACTGGGCTGGGCCATTCCCTGTACTTTCCCGTATAAATTTTTGCTATAAATAAGTAGCCTGTTAATGGTGGGCGGAATGACTGGGGTAAAAGTGCCACCGTTGGTACTACTATGGCAGGCACATAGGACAATTTTATTGTAAGAGCTGCTAATCTTCTAGAGCGAGAAATCGATCTTACAGAGCGTCGTCTTTCTTTGGACCCCCTTTCCAACAAACGTTCATCTTTAGGTAAAATTGCTTTGACTGTTACACCTAAGGCAAATATTATAAATCCTATTTTAACTGATTTTACGGCTAGTGAGGTTGAAAGCAACGATGATTGTACAGATTTAATTCTGGAAAGAAAGGGTGGTAAAGAAGGTAGAAGTACAGCCAGGCCTGTAACCACTACGGCAGACGCTACGATTAACCAATCAGAAGGCGTATCCACCCGAGCACAAACACAAGCTGATACTGAGGCCATTCTCTCTTCCTCTGGCCTAAATTTAGGAGCAAAACCAAAACAGAAGCCTGCTCAGAGAGGAAAAAGGGGCAGTCAATTGAGATCGACGAAAGCTAAAAATACAAAACTTGCATCTAATTATGTATTGGGTGCCGTCGAACAATCCCCGATTGAAGCAACTGTAGATCTAACCAGGCAACTAGATGATGGATTTTATTTAAAAATAGGGGAAGTTTTTGCACTTACAACTCGCCCTATCCTGGATAGACTTAACTTGATAGAAGAGCGTCTTAAGAAACTCGAACAGATTGCTCTATCCCTTCTCGAATTCAATCAACTGTTGAAGACAGGCCTATCAAGAGAGCCCTGCGAATATCTTCCCCTTGGTAACCAAGCAAGTAATCCTAATGAGAAAACTTCTGCGCCCCTGGTAACGCCCTCTTTAAACCCGCAAAAGGGATCATCCCGGGAAAAAGGAGAGGATATTGTTTGTACCAAAAATCCCACAAATGTGAGTGGTCCTAAAGATCTACCTATAAGAGAAATGTCCCCACAGAAATCTCCTGATGTTAACGTAAAAGCTAAAAGTGGTATGGCACAGAACACTAACGAGATGGAAAATAGATTTGCCTGTAATAATGATGGTGACGCTTATATGTTACCCAGTTTAGATTTGCCGCCAGAATCCTCGCCGTATGTTATCGTATTGACAGGGGTCCCTGGTTTGGAAGAAAACACCATTGAAACATATCGCGAGCTGAAGAATAAAACAATGCACTGGCTCAATACAAACCGACCACTCCCTCCCTATATACATACTAAAATCTTGTTTGCCCGGAGGGTCAATTGGGTGGGCAGGAGGAACAAAGACATATCGGGGGACTGTATTGTGGTTAATTTTAAGGATACACAGGCTGTAAAATACATCCAGCAGGCTCGACCATTACTGTCAAATACAAGCATTAGGCCACTTCCCCTTGGCTAATTTTACCCTTACCAAGTAAACAATAGCATGTGGGAACAGGTAGGGAGGGGCAAAACAAACATTGATTTTCAAAGAGGTAGGCCGGCCATAGTCAATCAGGGTTGGCTCGAGGCCTTTCCAAGAACAAACAGATATAGTTGCCTGGATATGGTTGACTGACTACCCCTTAATCCCACCGTATCTGAACCCACATGGGAGGTGGCACCCGATGATGTGATAATTTTACCCTCTGATTCTTGGCCTGCCCAATTGTCAACTTCTTTACAGGATAAACCTGAAAACATTCCTATTAATATTGAGGGTGGAGAGGAAACTAATTATTTCCCACTGTCTGAAAGAGGAATTTCTGAATGTGGGGCTCCCCATGAAATTCTTAATGCAAGACCTTCTAAAGCTGCTGATATAGATTCTGACTTTACACTTTTGTCTTGGAATGTTGCAGGGCTGTCTGCCAGGTTAAGGGATACAATTTGTATTTCTTTTACACACCAGTTTTCTATTATCTGCCTACAGGAATGTTGGACGGTTGACCCCATTCATATGAACGGCTACCACACCTTTCACACGCCGGCAATTTATACATCAAGAGGGAGAAACAAAGGGGGCCTATGCACCTATGTATCGAATTGTATAAAAGAAATTAAAATTTATTTTCTCCCCGTTTCTGTTTTCTATCACATACTGTCTATAACGTTTGGGGGCAAACAAAATATAATTTTGATACATTTCTATAATAACATTCCGAAAGAAGCATGGGCCTCGACCTTTAAAGAACTACACGAGACCCTAAAAAATATAGATGAAAAACAAGCCCCTGATTCTTGTGTGATCTGGACGGGTGACTTCAATCACTTCCTATGTCCACTTAGTAATCGAAATATTTGTGGACTGGGGAGGCTGTTGATGTTCCTTCGGCTCACTTCTCCCATATGCCCTTGGGTAACTATCTAAATGAAATACTTTTTTCTCTGGATCTGGATTTCGTAAATGAACTCTGTTCCCCTCCAGTCCCCTTCAACCCTACATTTATAGGAAGGGGCTGTAAATCAGTCATTGACTTTACGTTAATCTCCAAACGATATCTTTGTTATATTTGCTCGTTTGAAATATGCGAAGTAGCAATGAGCGATCATTTGCCACTTAGTACGTCCTTTACCATCGCAAGGGGAAAAAGCAAGACAGATACAACGGTCCAGAATCTATATAATTATAGACTGGAACTTGCCAGGAAGAAAGGTTACACCCTAAAATGGGACAAAGTGGAACCAGCGGCTTTCTTTAGAAAACTAATTTGTTCTAAAGAACTGGAATTTAACACCTGCCTCTCTGAGAACGAGGATCCCTCTAAAGTCCATGACGCATTTCTTAGTATTACTGAAGAAATAAGAAAGTTACTCTTAAAACCCCAGAATTCTGGGGCGAGTAGGACGAAGAGATGGTTTGACAGAGAGTGCAGTAAGACTCATGCTCTTTTAATGACTCCGCTAAAACGAGATCCCAGGGTCATGGCTGAAGTTAGATCTGCCAGATCTGCCTACCAACAGGCAGTAAAAAATAGGAAAAAACAGATCAAACAGGAAGCTTGGCACACCCTACAGGAAGCATGCCACCTAAAAGATAGTACTGCTTTCTGGAGAGCGGTGAATGCTCCATTTTTTAATGACAATGTAACAGACTCTATTGAGGTAGCTATTACCGAAGAGTCATGGGTGACGTACTTTCGGGACCTTTATCAAGAAGATTCCGTGGTAGCAGTAGAGAGGGGGCTAAATCCAAGAATTCAGGATTCAGTACCTTATCCAATAAATGTTGATTTCTCATTGGAGGAAGTCCTGATAGCTATTGACAAGAGTGCCGCGGGAAAAGCACCGGGCCCGGATGGAATTCCCGTGGACACTTTTAAGGCTAATACTACGTTATGGGCCCCGCTTTTAACTAATGTCCTTACCAGCTTTACCAAAGTGGGCTTTCCAATGACTTGGCAGGAAGCCATCGTGGTGCCCATTTTCAAGAAAGGTGATCGTAATGCACCGAAATGTTATAGACCGATCTCCTTACTTGATTGGCTCATGAAGATCGCTGGGAGAGTTATACTCAACAAATTGCAAATATGGGTCGATGATAGAGGTATTCTCTCTCAGTTTCAATATGGATTTAGGGAAGGCTTGGGAACAATCGAGCAAGGACTGAACTTAGCACTTCTTGTAGCCAAATACGTCGAGGCCAAAAATGAAAATTTATTTCTTACATTTGTGGATCTAAGTTCGGCCTTTGACTGTCTTAACCACAATAAACTTTGGCTAACAATGCAGGAAATGGGAGTGGACCCAAATCTTTTAATATTTATCAGAGAACTATACTGAGAGGCAGGTGCCAGGGTACGTTATGGGGACAAGGGGGAGTGTACTTCCAAATTTCCAATAGGAAAGGGTGTGAGACAAGGATGCATTTTACCCCATTTTTGTTTAATTTATATATTAACTCGGTAGCATCTCATCTCCTGGAAGATATGCAAGATTATCCTAAAATTGGCAATTCCTATATCCCCATTCTCCTATATGCAGATGATGCTGTAATCATGGCCCGGACCCAAATGGGTCTTCAGAGATCGATTAACAATTTCTCAGAATACATGGGTAATAGGGGCCTAAAGATTAATATAAGCAAAACTTTTAATATGTGCTGCACTAAAAAAAACAGAATCTTAACTGTAATTCTTTTATATCTAACATAAAAATTGCGACCGTAAATACTTTTTCTTATCTAGGCATTAATTTTGATAAAAGGGCACTTGGACAGCAGCAGGTGAAGTACGAAAATTAGCATTTACACGAGCAATAGGGGCCGTCAAACATTTTTCTAATAAGGTAGGAGGCCGCCCAGTTCCAGTCTTAATAGACATTTATAAATCTAAGTGTGTATCCGTTGCGCTATATGGTGCAGGAATTTGGGGGATAACAAATATTTCTAGCATTCAGTCCTGCCAGAATGCTTTCCTTCGTTACCTATTGGTAGTGCCCGGGTCCACCTCCTCTTATGTATGTCATCAAGAGCTGGGCGTACCATATATTTCGGACCTCATTAAACTGGAGCCTATCTTACTGTGGCACAAAGTCTGGTCCGGAAATGAGACAGGCCTGAACAGGGATATAATAAAGGACTGCTTAGGTCTTGATGGGGCGACGAAGATTTCCTGGCTCAAATATATAAAAAATTTCTTTGTGGACATGGGCCACCAGGAATTCTTCGATACGCCAAATAGTATGGCTGCGTTGTCCAGAAAGAAGCTTAAGCAAACCTGCCTGCGTTTCTTAGCAGAGAAACGCTGGCTGACAGAGAAATGTAAGAGCTCTGTTATGGCTAACCACCTACTTATTCAAAATCAAGGTATTCAGCCATATTTGAAGTTAGTCCCTAGTTGTTACTCCCGAATGCTTTTGTCCCGTTTTAGGGCAGATATCTTTTTTAGATTAGTCACCTTCCCTGAGATGAACTGCTGGTTAAAGGAACTAATTCCCTGTCCTTGTGATCTGGTTTCTGTTCAATCTTCCCTTCACTGTATTCTTTTTTGCAAATACTACTCAGAACCTAGGAAAAGTATTCTTCGACCTGTCTTAAAGAAACTAGGCCTGAGAAAATGCAGAGTAGCACTGGTCAGATTGCAAATGTTAGATGATGAATTTCTTATCTTCTCGGTGTCAACGTTTCTTAAATCTATTATCAGATTCAGGATCTCTATGAATTAGATCTCTTTTAATAGAAAAAGCTTATTTCTCACTTATTTCTCAAAGTTAATTTGTTTTATTTACTATGAATGAAATGTTACATATATGTGCTTTTATGGTTTTGTTTTTAAAATCGAATAAAGCTGTTTCTGATTCTGATTCTGAGAATGCTTAACCTAAATCAGGGAGAAAGTAACAATTGAGTAAAAACATTTAGGAAACAGAATATTAAGCGTACCTTGAAAATGTCTGCAACAATATCTATAACATATGCGATTACTATGTACAAATTTTTTTATTATTTATTTAACGATATAAATATTTTTTCTCATTTTTTATTTAGTGCCAAAAAATCAACATTTATATTTCATTATTTATATACCAAATTTAGATACAGTACATCTCATTCCATTGGTACAGTTCAGTATTGACCTATTCCTATTCACACTTTCCTCCACATTCATGCACTAAGTCTATAGATGTCTACAAGTGCAACATTTATATAACATGTGCTCAATTATAAAATAAAGCGGTACAAAAGGGGGTGATGATGGACGGAGCATTAGAACCAATCAAACACTCACACCCAGTCAACAGATCTGGGTTTGATCCATCACCGTTCTTTAGCCCACCCTGCCACCCCAGTTCAGACATGGCCATATGCAAATCAGTCTGACCCTGTGCCTCATGGGAACAGTCCAGCCCGAACTGCCAAGCCATGTCTTCCCTGGACCGGACACAAGCTTCCTAGGACCGGTTTCTGGCATTTCAGCCGTCTTCAGCCAGGCTTGCTTGAATCCAGTGGCAAAGTGAGCAAGGGACTCACGTCTGAGCATACCCTGCCAACTAACGTGGGACCCGTGCTCACTACGCCACTGGAGTCAAGCTATCCTGGCTGATGACGGCTGATAGCCAGAAACCGGTCCTAGGATGCTTGATTCCGGTCCAGGGAAGACATGGCTTGGCAGTTCGGGCTGGACTGTACCCATGAGGCACAGGGTCAAGACTGATTTGCATATGGCCATGTCTAAACTGGGGTGGTGTAGTGGGCAAACGAACGATGGATTTAACCCAGATCTCTTGACTGGGGGAGAATGTATGCATTGTCAGCATTCCGTCCATCATTTGTTTGTTGTAACGCTTTTCGCCCTAAGCGGGATGGGTATTCCCAGACGTGGGACCCGTTCTCACTACGCCACTGGAGTCAAGCTATCCTGGCTGATGACGGCTGATTGCCAGAAACCGGTCCTAGGATGCTTGATTCCGGTCCAGGGAAGACATGGCTTGGCAGTTCGGGCTGGACTGTACCCATGAGGCACAGGGTCAAGACTGATTTGCATATGGCCATGTCTAAACTGGGGTGGTGTAGTGGGCAAAAGAACGATGGATTTAACCCAGATCTCTTGACTGGGGGAGAATGTATGCATTGTCAGCATTCCGTCCATCCTTTGTTTGTTGCAACGCTTTTCGCCCTAAGCGGGATGGGTATTCCCAGACGTGGGACCCGTGCTCACTACGCCACTGGAGTCAAGCTATCCTGGCTGATGACGGCTGATAGCCAGAAACCGGTCCTAGGATGCTTGATTCCGGTCCAGGGAAGACATGGCTTGGCAGTTCGGGCTGGACTGTACCCATGAGGCACAGGGTCAAGACTGATTTGCATATGGCCATGTCTAAACTGGGGTGGTGTAGTGGGCAAAAGAACGATGGATTTAACCCAGATCTCTTGACTGGGGGAGAATGTATGCATTGTCAGCATTCCGTCCATCATTTGTTTGTTGTAACGCTTTTCGCCCTAAGCGGGATGGGTATTCCCAGACGTGGGACCCGTGCTCACTACGCCACTGGAGTCAAGCTATCTTGGCTGATGACGGCTGAGAGCCAGAAACCGGTCCTAGGATGCTTGATTCCGGTCCAGGGAAGATATGGCTTGGCAATTCGGGCTGGACTGTACCCATGAGGCACAGGGTCAAGACTGATTCGCATATGGCCATGTCTAAACTGGGGTGGTGTAGTGGGCAAAAGAACGATGGATTTAACCCAGATCTCTTGACTGGGGGAGAATGTATGCATTGTCAGCATTCCGTCCATCATTTGTTTGTTGTAACGCTTTTCGCCCTAAGCGGGATGGGTATTCCCAGACGTGGGACCCGTGCTCACTACGCCACTGGAGTCAAGCTATCCTGGCTGATGACGGCTGATAGCCAGAAACCGGTCCTAGGATGCTTGATTCCGGTCCAGGGAAGACATGGCTTGGCAATTCGGGCTGGACTGTACCCATGAGGCACAGGGTCAAGACTGATTTGCATATGGCCATGTCTAAACTGGGGTGGTGTAGTGGGCAAAAGAACGATGGATTTAACCCAGATCTCTTGACTGGGGGAGAATGTATGCATTGTCAGCATTCCGTCCATCATTTGTTTGTTGTAACGCTTTTCGCCCTAAGCGGGATGGGTATTCCCAGACGTGGGACCCGTGCTCACTACGCCACTGGAGTCAAGCTATCCTGGCTGATGACTGCTGATAGCCAGAAACCAGTCCTAGGATGCTTGATTCCGGTCCAGGGAAGACATGGCTTGGCAATTCGGGCTGGACTGTACCCATGAGGCACAGGGTCAAGACTGATTTGCATATGGCCATGTCTAAACTGGGGTGGTGTAGTGGGCAAAAGAACGATGGATTTAACCCAGATCTCTTGACTGGGGGAGAATGTATGCATTGTCAGCATTCCGTCCATCATTTGTTTGTTGTAACAATTATAAAATAAAGCACTACTTATCCATTTACTACATATATGTCAATGATGACTAGAATTGTACATGATTGACATCATCGCCTAATATGGGATTTTTTTTAACAAAGTGCTAAGGATAGGTTTTCACCAATGGACATATGGTGTCTGTTTAAATCAGAATTTACAATCAATGTCGTCATGGCTGAAATCAGTAGTGTCCTACACGCGTTTCGACTATTGAGCCTTCATTAGGAAGCGAAGCCATGTTTGATGTAAATCCTTAAATAAAGAGCTGACTGATGTAATTGACAAAATGTTTAGCGTAGTACAAGTGGTTAAAGAACCAGTATCGATAATCTTGCGGGGCACCAGTCACAATTGGCTAATAAAAGCAGCATAGCCCTAAAATGTGCCGATGAGGGGCTATCCGATGGTGGGTTCTGTTACACCTGTATAGAAATTCCGGGCGATTTATCAGACCCGATAGCTAGAGATGTGCCAATTCCCGCATGTGGCGGCCGGTTAAATTTTCCTGTGTGGCTGCAACGGTCAGTCCTGCATTTGGCTGGCGGCTCAATCTTCCTATTTGGCAATGGCGGTCGAGTGCATATCTACTCGGTTTCAGCATTGCTGCTGACATGAAACTGATGTCCATCAACTACAACCTCAATGCACATTTTGAAACAGTACGTCAATTCCCATTGTTATTTTCTGGACTAGGGAAAATCAAGACAATGAAGGTGCAACTTCAGATTAATGGGGACATTTGACCTGTTAATCAGCGACACTGTCAGATTGCATTTCATTTACAAGAGGCCGTTGAGAAAGAACTAGAAACATTTTTAAAGAAGCATCATACAGCACTCTACTGGCACGACGTAATGGGTTTCACCTATAGTGGTAGTGCAAAAAACAGGACAGTGAAGGTGCAGTGAGCATTTGTGTTGAAATGCGCCAGACCAACAAAGCAATCGAGAGTGAAAGACATCCAGGTCCACACATGGCGGGCATGATTACATGGATGAATGGCACCAAAGTCTTCTCCTGTCTTGATTTGAGCAAAGGATACCATCAATTCAAGCTGGAAGCGAACTGTGGGTACATTACTTCTTTTTCACTTCATGTTGGTTTGTTCAGAAACGAAAGACTACGCTTTGGTGTGTCATCGGCTGTAGAAATCTTTCAGGGTATCATTTGCCGAGTAATTCAACCAGTCACACATGCTTTCAGCAACAGAGATGATATACTAGTGTTTGGGGACACACAAAAGGATCATGACAAACTCTTAAACAAGTATGCAGCCTGCTCGCTGATGCAGGTCTCACTTTATATGCAGAAAAGTGTGAGCTTCACAAAACCAAACTCCAATTCTTTGGCCATATTTTCTCTGAAGGATTAATGACTCCTGACCTGAAAATGTACAAGCATTGCTATCCACTTGTCCCCCGCAAGATGCTACCATCTGCAATCCTTCTTAGGCATGGCTACCTATTGGTCCAGATACAGCAGAGACTTTGCCAAGGTGAGTGCCCTGTTAAGAGATTTCACAAAGAAGATTAATTCCTTCCAGTGGTCCTCTGAATGTGACCCAAGTTTCAAGGGAATCAAAAACGCAATTGAAAACGCAACTGAAATGGCTTATTGTGATCCAAAGTTACATACTGAGATCCTTGTAGACGCAAGTCCGGTGGGTTTGGGTGTGATTCTTGCTTAACACAATGGACCTCCAAATGCTCAGAGACAAGCTGTGCCCTATGCTAGAAGAAGTCTATCTCAGACTGAACATGTCTATAATCAGCCAGAAAAAGAGAGCCTGGCTGTAGTGTGAGCTTATGAACATTTTCATGCGTTTCTGTACAGAAAGCATTTAACCCTGGTCACTGACCAACAGGCATTGCTCACCATTTTTGGAAATTCAAAAGCCAGAGAGGTTGGGTTTGCAATTGCAAGCGTAGGATTACACTATTGTGCATAAGCTGGGGAAGGATCAAATTGATGCAGATAACTTCTCACGAGTGCATTAACAGCTTCACAGTGCAACATCTAAAGCGACTGAAGAGTATATCAATTTCACAGTGAAGTCTTTCCATTGAGCAGATCACTGCTGCTACCAACAGAGATAAAGACATGCTCACACTTAAGGATAGAAATGGAGAAAACATACTCGACCTCTCACACATGATGTTAAATTTCGAAAATTTACAAATTTGCATTAAGAACTTTCCATCACTCAAGAAGGTATTATAATAAGAGGTTCGAGAATTGTCATACCTGGGAGCTTGAGGCAACAAGCCATTAAACTGGCACACAAAAGATAGCATGGCACTGTAGCCAGCAAGTGATCTCTAAGAGACAGAGTGTGGTTTTCTCGCCTTGATGAAGGAGTTGAGAAGGAACTGTAAGCATGTTACCAGTGTAACTGCTTTTCTCCGAAGACAACACATCATATGCTAAATATGTCTGACCTTCCTAATCAAGTGTGAAAGAAAATTGCAGTTGATTACTTTGGACCCGTAAACAATGGACAACATCTCATGGTAATCATTGATAAGTACTCACACTTTCCATTAGTGGAAGATTTATCATCATCATGATAAAGTCCTTAAAAGGCTGGATGATATTTTCACAGCGTGGGGTGTTCCCTGAATTCTTAAATTTGACAACGGTCCAACCTTAAATTGCAGAGATTTTAAGTTCTTTCTTAGTCACTTGAATGTCAAGCATCAGAAAAGCACACCTCTCTGGTCACAGGCAAATGCCATTGTTGAAAGATTTATGGGCACCCAGAAGAAAGTGGTTCTGCCCTCTGCACTCAAAGAAATCAATCTCAGGTCGGCCTTATGTCCAGCCCTTCCTGCCTATCGGTCAACTCACCAATCTACAACAGGTGAAAGCCCTGCCACCTTGCTGTTTGGAAAAGCCATTGGGACAAAGTTACCACAATGGATCACGAGCCGAGTGGTAGAAACTGATGAGATTCCGGTCATGGACATTCTTACAAAAGCAAGATGAAGACCTAAGCAGATAAGCGCAGATGCGTTCAGAATAATATTTTTGTAAAAGAGACCTGGTCCTAGTCAAACAAAAATGAAAGCGCAAGACTGACACTCCATTTGATGCTGATCTATCGAGAGCTGTGACAAGTAAAGGACATATGTTGACCACTTAACGTCCCAGAAAGTCCATTACGAGAGACTTGTTACAATTTAAGCATCTGCCTCGATGTTCATCGGCTCCAGACATCACGTGGTAGACAAGTCCACCTGAGTGCCCAAGTCAAGCATCGGAGTCTACATCTGCGATGCCAGATGACAGTGGAACTCCTTCACCTTGCACGACTCGATCTGGAAGATTGGTGTGAGCACCTTGAAGCCTCATTGAGGAACGCTAATGTATATACGTAGGCCGTACTTTTTATTTAACAAAGGGAGATATGGAGTGTTGTGTGATCATGCATAGTGGGGCCCTTGTGGTCCTCAGCATACTCCTTACAAAGTTACATCATCAGTTGAGAGGTATCTGGGTGTGGTCAATAAGGTTTATGACGTGGTGTGTTCAGTTAACAGTTGAATGGCGAAGAATAAAGACATGCGTTACAGAGCTCCGTGTGTGGCATGATAGTGTGCATGCTCCAGAGCTAGGGAGGACATGGCAGAAGTCATCCCGAAGAGGTAAACAGTTTGGATGTTTAAAGCGGAGGTTCAACACATTGGGGGTACCATAGTCTTCTTGCCCAATGTGGCGCTATTACAATGATTTGAGGCCACTTCGCCCTCATCTTCTTGAGAACGTGAGGCAGGACAGGAATTGGTGGAAAGGAATGCAGGTGCCCTGCACCCTACTGCAGACAGACTGTATTCTCTCGATTGTTTTGCTGGAAACTACAGTGCATGGTAAATGTGAAACTGCACATTAAAGGTGGTGGCAAAACGATCCACCCAAGGCATGCCCACATCGATGTTCTGAGCCACCTACAGATGAAGATACCATTTATGGTGTATGTAGGAAAGTGCCCCTTTTTCCACGGTACCCCCACTATTTGCCTGATATCTGATGCACTTTGATTGAGTGTGCACTGGGTCCCTGTCAATCAGGTTCCCAGTGCCTGTATCCTTTCCCAAAACTGTAACTTTGTTTCCATAATTGGCACACCACTGGCACACATGCAAGTCCCTTGTAAAAGGTACCACTGGTACCAAGAGCCTGAGGGGATCTCTAAGGACTGCAGCATGTATTGTACCAACCTCCGAGACCCCAGACCCAACACATCCACACTGCCATTGCTGTGTGTAGACTGTGTTTTGGTGCACACAAAACTTAAAAGTCGACATGGCACACATCCCTATGTGCCATCCATACCTAACACTGCCTATTGCATAGGTAAGTCACTCCTATAGCAGGCTTTGCAGCCTTTAAGGCAGGGTAAACTAGACCACAGGTGAGGGCACAGCTGCATGAGCATTATGTTCTTACAGTGTGTAAGGCCATTCTTAAACATTGTAAGTGCAGTGCAGCCATATTGAGTACATGGGATAGGATTTTGACACTACCTGATCCTCAGATTCCTGCGTCATAACAAGAAAAGGAAGAAAAAGACACAGTGCAGCCGAGTCTGAAAGCCAACAACTGATTTGACCGCAGCCCTACTGGCCTGTCTCCTGCTCAAAGACCATGCGAAGAATACGACGCCTGACCTCTGGCCAGCGACTCCAGAACCCGAGGAAGACTGCCCAAACTTCAATAAAGACCAGATCTCCAGAGGACATCGGCCCTATCCCAAAGGATACAGCTACAAGGACTCTGCATCCAGTTGGAACCAAGATCCCTGCCTACTCTGCACCAGACGCCCATGGCCAGAGTCTGAGGGGCTCACCTGTCCAGTGAAGTCTCCCCAGCAATCCTGACCTCGAATCCAGAGATTGCTGACCTCTCCTGAACTCCATGAAGACACCTGCAGCCTCATCTTGAAGGATCCCCCCCCCCCGACCACAACCAGCTACGGTAATGGAGCTCTGACCCCAAAGGGTACCACTGCATCCTCAGTCCCTTGATTTTGGGAAGCCCAGCCGACAGTGCCCAAGCCTCCTTCTATATCCCAACTTACCTGCCCTGCCGGTGGTCACCTTCATGCAGCATCCTGGTCTGAGCCTGCAGCCTCTATGTGCGACCGAGTCTCCCTATTGAAAAATATTGGGCGCCTGACCCAGATTTGCACACTACACCCAGCCGCCCCTGTGCCACTGGTGGTGTAAGGTTGGTGCTGCCTTGTGGTCCCCCCTGTGCTTGCTTTAACCCTTGAGGCCTGTGCCCTGAAACCGCAGGTACTTACCTGCAAACCACACCTCTTGTGGGTGCCCCCAGTCTCCACTGCCAAACAGTGGGTCCAGTGAACCTTGCACGTGGCCGCCTTAGTGCCACTGGTGGTGCAGTACCTAACTTGATCTGACCCTTGATCAGTGTTGATTCAAACTCCCAAAGACTGGAAGTGTAAGTTGAATACTTACCTGTAAATGCATATAACTGTTTTGCTCCCATAGGATTGCATTGCATTTTCTATCTGTTAC
This sequence comes from Triturus cristatus, assembly GCF_964204655.1. Classification (NCBI taxonomy): domain Eukaryota; kingdom Metazoa; phylum Chordata; class Amphibia; order Caudata; family Salamandridae; genus Triturus; species Triturus cristatus. Next base: position 509,696,342 of record NC_140584.1, on the reverse strand, counting down.
ACTAAATGTCTTTCACGTTCCTTAAGTTTGCTACTGTTTGATTGACATTGTCAAAGTATTTTGATCCTACTGTAAAGTATTTTACTGCCTTTACAAACACAATACCTACTGCATTTGAAAAGTATTGTTACTCTTGAAACTGTTACTTACCTGCAACTGAGTTCCTTTTGCTTCTAAAAATAAACAACAAAGTAATAACTTTTATACAAAACAACTGGTTGTGATAAAGTGGCTCTGTATATACTGTTCCTTAATAGGTACAGGGTGTACAGAGTCCACAGTCCCCCCTGGGTTTGACAGAGGTTAAAGTTAGATATAACCTTACTCTCTAAAGTGGTAGCTTGGTCGAGCAGTAAGGCAGTATCAGAGGACAGTGTAAAGCATTTGTTGTACACACTCAGTCAGCAAATGGTCTCACACACTCAATAACTGAACTCTAGGCCAATGGTTTATATATAAAAAATATATGCTTGTTTTATTTTGGAACCAACACTTGGATTTAAAATATACTTTCTCAGCATGAGATGTTTCTTATAAATACTTTTGCTATATGCAATAAACTATTGTAAACAGGTACAAGTGGTTGCAGTAGGCAACTCTATTTTTAAACAAAACAATGCATTGAGCTCAATGGTAAATTCAAGTTATTTGCAACAGATTACTTTTTAGATTACTTTTGGAATTCCAGGACTGGATCCTAGATTCAGTCCTGGGTCAGTACTCAGAATCAAGTGATGAAAGTCGACTTAATTACTGTAACGATTTTTAAACAATATTTAGCTATTTTAAAAGTTGACACTTTCAGGTTACAGGTACAGTATGTTCTCGTTACTTTTGTAATCCAGTACTGGGTGCCTAGACTCAGTACTGGGACCTTTATCCAAAACACGTAAGTAATTACGTTTTCAGATATTATACGATTTTTGAAGAATATTTAAAGATTGCAGAAATCGACACTTAGAAGAAATTTCACAGAAAAACAGTCAATGGTTTCCTATGGAAGAAAATTGAGTTAAAGGTAAGTACAGTTGTAAGTATTTTTCAGAGTCAGTGCTGGGCACCAAGATCCAGCACTGGGAACTCACCTAAGAGCAGGTGAGTAATTTCGTTTTCGTTACTCGGCTGATTTTTGGTGAATATTTTAAGATTTGAAAAGTCCACACTTAAAAGAAATTTCAGGAAAAAGCCAGTCAATGTTACCCTATGAGGAAAATGGAGTTTGCGGTTTAAGGGTAAGTACTCGACTGGTAGAGTTGAGGTTCTGGGCAAAGACTCAGGAGTCCCCCAGGGTCAGGTAGGTACAGTTTGTTCACCCTCAGCGGCTCTAGGGCGGCCGGGTGCAGAGAGAGTTAGGCCCAATGTTATCCTATGAGGGATAGGGGGGCCTTGGTTGGTGGCTGCTGACTGGCAAGCCACGTGGCTGTGGGAGCTGGGCTCCTGGTCACTTACTCAGGGCAAGTGGGGGAAGTAGGTAGGTGTAGAGTTTTCACTGCCAGGGCCACTCGGGCATGGGTGCAGAGTGCTTTTGAGCCTTCGGGCGCTCAATTGATTTCAATGGGAAATCTCTGGTTTAGAAAAAGACTGCAAGCTCGGGGACGAGGACTCTTCACGTGCCACCACCACTTCAAGAGGTAAGTTGGGTAGTTGGAGGATAAGTAGGTACCACGGGATTGGGCATAGGGGGCCGTGGGGCACCGCGTGCAGGGGTGCCTTTTGGTGTCGGGAAATCTTACCCTTTGTTGATCGCGGTTGGGGGGGCACCTTGTTCTGAGGCTGCAGGCTTCTTCAGGAGTGTCGAGGGAGGTTCTTGGGTGCCGGACTCGGGGTCACAGTCGCCTTGGGGTCGTCCTCAGGGTCTTTGTTCACTCCGGCACTGGCCAGGCTTGGCTGGTGCAGAGTGTGCTGGGTTCGCGGTGCCGGGCTGCTGCCAGGGATTAGAGATAGGTTTTGAGTAGAGCCTCTACTCATGGGAGTCCCAGGGGCTTAGAGCCAAGAGGTAGCCAGGTCCTCCGGGGTTGGTGAGGTTGCTGGCCACAAGAGATGCCGGGTTGGAGCAGGAGCAGGTTCGAGGGTCGACAGGCCGGTAGGGCTGGGGCCAAAGCAGTTGGTGTCTTCCTCTTTTCAGCAGCTGCAGGGCAGGTCTTCTTTCTTCTTGCTCTTCGTAGTTTTGAATCTGGAATCTGAGGAAGGAAGGTTCAGGGTGCCCCTAAATACTAGATTTAGGGGCGTTACAGGTAGGTGAAGGGCAGGGACCAATGGGTCCCTGTCCTGGGGTGGGTACACCCCCTATCCTGCCTCTCTCCTGTGGGAGGGGGGCAGTAACCTAGTCCTGATAGGGTAAGGCTCCCCATCTTCAAGATGGCAAGAACCCGGAGATGTGCTTCACCTCGCCTCCCCCACCTGAGGGGTGGGGTTGGCAGGCTGGCACATCCCCTGTCCTTATTTGGGGTTTCCGGCCAAAGCTTCCCGCCAGAGTGGGGGGTTGCAGGGGCCTGGGGAAGCTCACAGAGGCGGCATGCCTCTGAAGCTTCCCCCTGCCCATCCTGGGGGAGGAGATTTAGCACCTCGCCCAGGATGTGCATTGTTGCAGGCCCAGGAGAGCAGGGGCTCTCCTACCCAGGGGTCCAGCAACATGTCTGCTGGGTGGCAGCCTAGGCAGCCTCAGAGCAGACGTGGATTTGTAGGTTAGGTTTAAGGGGGCACCTCTAAGATGCCCTCTGGGGTGCTGGGTACATTAAATTCCACACTGGCATCATTGTGGGTTTAATGTGCTGAGAAGTTTGATACCAAACTTCTCAGTCTTTAGTGTTGCCATTATGGTGCTGTGGAGCTCATGTTTGACGAGCTCTCAGCACCATGTACTCTTAAATGGCAGCACTGCACTTACAGTGCTCAGGAATGGACTTGGGCACTGTAGGTGCACAGGGCTCCTGCTCCTGTGCCCACACCATTGGCATAAGGCACCCAGCTAGAGGGGTGACTGATGTATGCCATGGCAGTGTAGGTGATGCGCATGGCACACAGGGATGTGTGCCATGTCGACTTTGTTTTTGTCTTGCACCCAAACACTCAGCCTGCAAAGGCAGTGTGTGTGTGTGTAAGGGTACAGGGCCTCTAAGGGTGGCACAAGGAGTACCGCAGCCCTTAGAGGCCTTCCCTGGTCACAAGGCCCTGGGTACCTAGAGTACCATTTACCAGGGGCTGACATGTGGCCAGGGTTTGCCAATTTGGGGTTTGGTTTGTTTTAGGGAAGGAACATAGGCCCTGGGCACCTGATTGGCAGGAGTCCAGGGCACACTCAGTCAAAGTACATTCAGCAATTCAGCAAAAAGTGGGGGCATACCATGCAAGAAAGATGGCACTTTCTCACACTGGTCTTGGATTTATTCTTCGAGTTTGGGTAATCATTTCTTCCCCGAGTGCGTACAACAAATGCTTTACACACCTCTCTGATAAGCCTAACTGCTCGACCACACTACCACAAATAGAGCTTTTAGGATTATCTACTTAAGCCTCTGGGGATCCACTGGACTCTGAGCACTCTATACCTTACTTTGGTATAGTATATACAGAGCCAGCTTCATAGTGTGCCAGCTGACATCTGCTGGCCCTGTGTGCCCTGGCTTTGAGCGAACCGGTCTGATAATTGGCTACTAGGGAAATCCCCTAATAGCTCCTGCCCTTTCCAAAGGTACAGAGCCTCCAGGTAGAAGACGAATAATCACACATTGCTCCACTTGTTGCAATACCACAAGGCTGTCATATTGTCTCCCTTTGATGGATGGGATAAAGTCTTTCAGAGTCAGCTAAATGGCACAAATGTCCTGAAGAAATATGTGGAGCTTTCACTCTACGGGTACCAGAGACCCCTGATCTCCATTTTCCCCCATGAGACTGCCCCAACACAGAAAAATTGCTTTTGTCACTAATGTGTGATCGTATTAGGGTATGGAGGACAACCTGCTGTATGTCAGGTTGGTATTTAGCTAGCTGCCACAACTGACTGTCCCAGGCTGTCGCCACTAAGAAACAGACTATCCAATCAGCAATAGTTGTGTCACCTCACTGAAAGGTTTAATTAGAAAGCCTGTATGTGCCAGCAGGCATGAAGGGGCATGATTTCAAGCAGCCTCAGAACCGCCCTCAATGAAACCCACGATTGAGCCTGAAAATCGGGGTCATGCCCTAAATGTCCTGGACACCTTGCGGTGGTGGGAAGGCCCTGAACACCACCATGTTCAGAACATCGCCTATCAAGGGAATTCTCCATGCAGGCACCAAATGGGACTTACGTTCACTGAAAACCCCATTGGTGAAAGAAGAGTGATCGCTGTCAGGACATGCTCCATGACTGACCTTGGTGTACCCATCTGTAGGGAGACAGTCTTCAGGATACAGAATATATGTATCTGTGACATGTGAGATGTGAGATGTGCCAGGACCATCACCTTGACATTCAAAAACATCAGAGGGGAAGAAGTGAGGTTGAAGGGTAGATGAGCAAATTGGAAATGTTTGTTCCTACTACAAACCAACAATGGTGTCCATAGGACTGCAGTAACAACACATAAAAGTACATGCTTTGCAGGTTCAAGGATGCCATTTAATTCCCTGGATCAAGAGGGCGAAGAACCATGACCAGAGTGAGCATCTTGAATTTTGTCCTTTCGAGGGAAGGCATTCAGTGGTCAGAGATTTAATATTGGGTAGGATGTGACAGCGTTGTGTACTTTTTACTAATCAGTAGGAATTGTCGTTTGTGGAGGATATTAACACTGGGATGGTGCCAGACTGACTCCATGCACCGCCTCAGGGTATGTTGTCCCATAGACCAGCTAGCTTATAGTGCTACCATAAGCCACTCCTAAACCTAGACAGGGAGTGAACAGTTCTGGCAGCCACTGAACAGGTCAACCCTAATCCCTCACGAATGATGGTGACAGATCTAGAACCTTTCGCTCAGACACTTGTGATCTCTTTTGCTCAGAGAAATATACAAAGAATACACAGAGGTATGTTTTTAATGTTTATTGAACCAATATGATTCTTGTATAGCATATATGTGATACACTGATCAATAGACAGAAGCAGATCAAAGTTATGAGAAGTATCATGACAGTGAACAAAATAAAAAGTTCCACCATCTTGCTGAAACAACGTATAAATGTAAGCAAAGCATACAAAACAGTATAACAATCTGGCATACTCCTATGCGTACCCTAACCTATGTGTCTAGGGAGTATGTATATGTTATGCCACGAATCCCCACACTGGATGACCCAACCCCATTACTTGATAGGAAAGAGTGTAGGACCCTGTCTTGGTCACAAGCTGAACACCCCTCACGGAGCTATCAGTCAGCTCCTGGACGAAAGCATCAGCATGTACAGACCTCTCGATAACAGCAGAAGGACTCATCTGCCAACACCAGGAAACAGATGTTTATTTGTAATAAAAAGCATCATTGCCTGGGGCTTAGATTCTGACCAGGCTGCCATTGTATGTGTGCTACAGATAGCTGTTGTCGCCATATTGACGAAAATACCAAGCACATTTTCACAACGTACATGTAGGTCTTGTATATAATGTCAAGGCAATACAATAGTATTCTTGTGAAGTTGACTTGTGTAAGCAAGGTTGGTATTTCCAGGTAACTAACCCAAAGTGTTGCAAATGTGTATCATAAGTCGATGCGAAAAAGTGAAGGCAACTTTAGTACAGACCTGCTTTAATGTAAAATGTAAACATTTCACATCTGGGACACATGACAATGAGATGGAATATTGGAAGGACAGGGCCTATCCCCTCTGAATAATTTGTAGCACCCACTGGTCTAATGTTAAAGCTTTTCCACCATGTACGAAAAATCAAATCTTGCCCTCTATGGCTGAGCATGCCTCTGGAAGGGCAAATCAAAGAGGCTTGGAAGCTGTTGTGGCAGGTTAGCCAGAAGATAAGGGTAGTTGTCATTAGTGGAGTCTGCAACCTCAGATACCACCACATTCTTTGGAGAAAAGAAAATTCTGGCTCGGTTGCTGTATGGGTTGCAAGACCTGGTGTTGGTGATAAGCTAGGTCAAGTGAATACCCTCTGAATTTCCTGTACTGTTGGTGAAAGTTACAGGCTGGTGACAATAAACCCAAAGAAGAGGGGTAACATGGCAGTCTTTCAAATGCTCTATAAACTAGTCATTCTTTTCTCCAAAAAGTCTGGAACCATCAAAAGGCATGTCCATGACAAATGGCCGTATCTCAACAGAGAAAGATATTGAATACATCCAGGCATGAAGCTTAATAACAGCACTGGTAACCAAGGCACGGCCCACACAGCCTATTCTTAATTGTTTCAGGAAGAGCAACCCTTCAGGAAAGTCCCTAAGGGCATCTGTGGATCAGTCGAGGAGAAAGACAAAAAATAAATGCACTCCCGACACCCTACCTGGCTGCACAGAAGCGTAAACATTAGCATTGATCTTACCCATGGAAGCTTGGACAATCAAGCTCTCATGGGTGATGCTGAATCAGAGAGGACTGATCTTTAGGGGCAGGCCTACATAACCTAGTTAACTGGACGAGTGCCTCCAGACACCAGTTGTACCGGCATCAAGGAAGAGGCTGGGGAATCACCCAAAGTTGTTGGCTGCACTTTGGTTATCTCACGGCAAGATATGGGTCTAGCGTGAAGAGATGTTGATTTAGAGTCAGAAAGGGGCATCTGAAACTAATCCAGTGGGGAACCGCTGTAGTCGGGGTTGGCGCTGGAGCAATCGGGACCAATGTAGCTTCCAGGGCAGGAGTGGAGGCATTGGTTTCGCCAACAAGGAACTGGGAGCTTCTGGGGAAAGACGTACCAGCGTAAGAGCAGCTTGGGGTCCCTACTGCTCCACGTCTAGGAGGCGCTCCAGAGGAAGCAGGCACTGGCTTAGGCTATAAAAGGTGGTTCTTACTGGGATTTGCCTTGGAGTGGGCTCAGAGACGCTTTCGCACCTTCACGGAAGTTAAACACCTTAGCATTTTTGAGCTTATGGCAAAACTTGGACATTTACACAATTACTTGGAGTGAGAGTACCCATACGACTTGAAGCAGAAGCACTTCTGTTGCTTATAGTGCAATCTGCTCTATTGTTATTTTTTTAAATATAATTTATACAGTGCAAAGCTACGCAAATCGGGTATCCAAACACTAAGGAAGAAACTGAAATCAGCCACGCGAAACAATCGCAGCCAGTTAGAATAGCCAAGTCTTATGTTTTTTATGGAACAGTGACTCAGTGACAGACGCAGATAGTGGGAAGGGAGTTCCATAATTTCGGTGCTAGGTATCCAAAGGAGCGCCCTCCCTGTCTGGCACATTAAACCCAAGGAATCAAAGTCAGTCTGAGATTAGCCGAATGCAGGGATCTGGAAGGGCAATAGGGGAAAATAGGGTGCCTAAAATAATGTGCCCCCGATTGTGAAGGTACTCTGTAGAAAAATCAAGGAGCTTTGAATTGGATGCACTATGCCTCGGGCAGCCAATGAGGACCCTTAACTGGGCAGAGACATGAGATTTTTTGGACAATTGGGCCTAGAAGCTGCATTTGGAATTGTTTGGTGTTTTTTAAACTAAGTCTTCGATCATCCCAGATACAGAAAATTACCATAATCTAGGTGGGATATAATTAAAGCCTGAACAATGGTCCTTTGAGTGGAAGTGGGCAGAAATTGCAGGATCCACCGGAGGCTCTTCAAAAGATCAAAACAAGTCAGTCACTGTATTAATCTGACAGCCAATCCACCCACATGTCCAAATTCTTCACTATCTTTTTGGCTGCCAGCAGGTGCACTAGCACCTCTGCCAACTAGGACAAACCCCCACAAGCCCGCTGGTTACCAACCCTTCTGAATCTCTGTTTTGCTGCCATTTAGTTTAAGACAATTCAGCCCCATTTAATTGGCAACAAGCTCCAAAGTCAGTTTGAGTTGAGGAGGACTCTTACCTGAGTCTGAAGAAAGACGCCTGAGTGTCATCTGCATAGGAGATTTTGGAAAAGCTAAACTCTTCCCCAATGTCCACTAGATGGCAGACAAACATTAAAGAGCGGAGGGCTCAACAAGTAGCCCTGCAGCACACCACTTTATAGAGTGGGACATGGAAGCAAATTGTTTGGAAGCAACCTGAAAAGATCAGCCCTCCAAGAAAGAAGCGAATCAGCAAAGTGCCATGCTAGTAATCCTAAAGTTTGTATGTCGCCTGAGAAGGGCTGGGTCAGCTACAGTGTCAAAAGCATTACTCAAATCCAAAAGGAAACGTGCTGGAGCTTTGACCTCTTTGAGTAACATACTTGAAGATATTAACATGAAGTTAACATGAAGTTAACATGAAGTTCCCAACCCACCCACAAACCTGCCTCACGGTGTAGGTGGTTTGACAAAAACAGTTCCAGGGTGCACCATTACTTCAAGGCTGCAATGGAAAAACCCAGAGTACAAAAGGAAGTGGCTCCCTGTAGACAGACCTATAAAAAATTCTAAAAGACAGGAAAAAGCTCTTAAGAGAAGAAGCTTGGGAACAGCTGGTGCAAGCTAGCACCCTCCAAAAACGTTCACTCATTGGGGAACAATTAACAGCCCAATTTTTGTTAAAGATGATGTGAACACTATGTGTTCTTATACTGCACTCGATACATGAGTTAAAAACACTAATCAGATCTATAACTCAACAGACCTAGTAAGCTAAGACCCAGAGTTAGTTGTCATTCAGGGTACCTCAAGCATTTTTTTTTTTTCTCAGATGGAAGAGGGTCTCTGAAGGCATCGCCTGGCCAACCAAAAACAAAGGTCTTGGACCTGATGGGGATCCTTCTGATTTATTTAAATCAGAAGGTAGTCTATAGGCTCCTCTACTAACCAAGACAATTAAAGCTTCCGTCAGCAACAGGATTCCTCTGTCCTGGTCGCATTCAATAACAATCCCAGTTTTCAAAAAGGAAATAAGGATGATCCTCGCTGCTAGCGGCCCATCTCACTCAGACTCAACAGTCATCATAGGGTGAATTGTTCACTCTAGACGTACGGCATGGGATGAGCATAATCATGAAAATCAGATCTCTAATATGGGTTCAAATCAGGTCGGGCTACTCTTGACACACACACACCCACACACACACCCACACACAAACACACACAAACACAAACACACACAAACACACACAAACACAAACACACACAACCACACCCACACAAACACACACAACCACACCCACACAAACACAAACACACACAACCACACCCACACAAACACAAACACACACAACCACACCCACACAAACACAAACACACACAACCACACCCAACCACCCACACAACCACACCCAACCACCCACACAACCACACCCAACCACCCACACAACCACACCCAACCACACAAACACACACAACCACACACACAAACCCAAACTCACACACTCACACACTCACACACTCACACACTCACACACTCACACACTCACACACTCACACACTCACACACTCACACACTCACACACTCACACACTCACACACTCACACACTCACACACTCACACACTCACACACTCACACACTCACACACTCACACACTCACACACTCACACACTCACACACTCACACACTCACACACTCACACACTCACACACTCACACACTCACACACTCACACTTTAGCCATGATAATAGAAGAAGGGAAGAGCAGTTTTCCAACTTTGACAGACTTGTTTTTTTTTTTTAGCAGTGGAATAACCGTTGCATTTTTCCGTATCTGGGAGATGAAGCGGAGGTGACAGATTGATTCAGTAACTGTCAACATTGGTGTAAACACAGGAGTGACCATTTTAAAAACCCAAGGGGACGCAGTACCCAACGGGGCTCCTGCTGAATTTTTTATAAAGAGAAACTGGAACTAAGAAATTCCTCTGGCGGATATATGCAAATTCTCAATGTTTTTCAGGATAATACGCCAACCATGCCTTTCTAATAGACTTATGATATTCTTTAGTCACAGCTTTGTATATTGCCTTGGCATTAAGATTGTTTTACTTGCGGCAAGCACGTTCTAAGGTTTTTAAAAAATTCTTTTGAAATATTAATTAATAAACCTCTATGCTGGGAGATCAGACTTGCGTTTAGACGCAAGGGATTTGGGAATGAGAGAATCCAGGGATTAGTTTAATCATGTCCTTACATTTTTTCCACAGTACCTCCACCTGAACATCCAGTGAAGGGGTTGGGGACAGAAGATTACACAACATCATAATATCAAGTTTGGACCGTTGCCTAGGGGAGACAATCCGCGCCCGAGTTGATGGAACCCTAGAATGATCATAGCTAGGGTATAATGATCAGTCTACAACAGAGGAATAGGAGGATCACCCACAACTGAATAGAAGTTAGAAAAAAATAAGATCCAAAGTGCATCTGACTATAAGTGTGGTTGCAGTGACTAGTTGTGAAAGCTGTAGGGCATCTAGGTTATTAATGAGGTTATAAGCAGTAGAGCAACTTGGATCTTCAAGTGTAGCCTAAGGTCACCCAGGAGGGCACAATTAGCATATTTGAGTGCATAGGGGATGAGTGCATCTACTAGCTTAGTGCACCAGCTACCTTCAGGAACTGGTGGGTATTTGTGACTCTGTAAAATGACTTACAGGCTGCGGTGCAGTCTGAAGGCTCCATCCACAGATACGCAGAAATAATTACTTTAATAAAAAACTGGATCCAGTCTGGTGCCTGGGGATATTCGAAAGGTGAGGAATCAGTAGTTTGTTTAAGTATCCATCAGAAGAACAGGTCACTTACCTTTCATATTGATCTTTCTAGTGGATATTCTATCTATTGCAGACTCCTAACCTTGTGAATATTCATCAGGCATCCCACTGGAAGCAAAATCTTTAAAAGCAGTGCTCCTATATGCCCATAGGTGTCGTCGTGTGCGTCTGCAACAACATTGTTCGGCTCTGGAAGCGAAGAGCTGAGCCGTAAATAAGCGCCACACATGAGCGTTAATGTCAGTTGCTTTCTAGGCTGCAAGTGCCATCAGAAGCAGAGTCTATTAGCTGATTAGCAAGCATACAGATTTCTAAATTTAGGACCTTTTTCGTTGTGAAAAGAGTCTAGTTAACAGGGTTGATGAGGAATATGAAGTTACAAAGAATATCCACCAAAAAGGTTAAAAAGGTAAATAACTTGTTCTTTTGATAGATACTTCTAACAGCAGACTCCTCACCTTATGAATAGATACATTAGCAGTACCTCTCAAGTTTCTGGATCATGAACTGACTAAGTCCCAAAAGTCCGGCAGGTCCAAGTGGGCAAAATGCCTATTTCGACATACCAGGCTGTTGAGGCAGTAGGGATTCGTGTGTACAGGTGCCGAACTAGCCGCCTGATAAATGTCTAGGACAGACCCTCTGTATGGTACTATAGTCGTAGCTCCTTTAGCCATGGTGGAGTAAGCCCGCAAAACCTCCTGGAAGCTACTTCTTTATCACTGAGTAACAGAAATTTATGTAGAGAACAATCTATTGAGATACGGTGAATTTTTGAACTACCTTGCCTTTCTTTGCGCTAGAGAGCTATGTAAAGCTGATTTTCCATTCAGTGTTCCTTGGTGCAATCAATATAAAAGCTTCGTGCTCTCTTAGAATATAAATAATGAAGTCTCTCTTCCTTAAAAGGATGAGGTGGAGCAAGATTTTTTTATGACACTGTTGGGACAGACACGCATGGACAAAATCTGTACCAGCAGAGCGTGGAGACGCGTGTTCTGTCCTTTTATGCAAAATCAGTTGAGATTTGCTGAAAATTACCGCCACGAACAACCAATCCTCTAGCTCTCAAAAGTACCACTTACTCATCGAGAAGCTATACCCCTGAAGATGGTAATTTAAAGGCATCAATATCCACCGAAACATGTGTTGACCTGTTTGTGAGCTACCCGGCCCACAACACGGTCCCAAAGACAGTAATACAGCGGTCTTTTGGGTGACCATAATAGTGTATGTGACCTTGGGAGGGTAGGATGTGATTTGTTGTATGAATGCGCATGTATGTGGATGTGAGAGGCTGGTATGAAAATGTTGTCAATTTGTAGGAGTCATTTAAGTTCTTATGAATTACATGGATAGCTGATCCTTTACAAAAGACAAAATTGTGGAACATTCACGTAAAAGAAATGTGGAAGCAAATTATAGATACAATGAATGTTTTTAACCTTTTTTGATATAAATGATGAAAATGATTTTTGAATAAAATAAATTTAATGTAAACAAAGAAATTGTTTGTGTATCATGTACTCATTGTGGTTAGCCCCACAGAGCTGTAATCAGCCTTTATGAAAGAAATATAGGTCTAGTGGGAGGTTTTTGATACAGACCCGGGTACAGCATCCTGCCACGCAGCTGTGACAGAAGGTCCTCGCACAAAGACAGTTTGACCAGAGGAAAAGATGCTCTTGTCCAGGAGTTCAGGGAAGGCCTCTCCAAGAGATAGCAGGATTGTAATCTCTCCAGTCTGGTTCGTCCAACTGGTCTGCAAGAGGGTCCACGGACCCCTCCCAGTCCTCCTCATCCTCACCTGGTTGCTACTCGGGGCAATAGGGAACTCCAGGATAGAACAGGGGCATAAAAGTACACATTGGTGTCAGATCCGGCATCAGGCGACATCGGTCGGGCTCCGTGTCCATGTAGAGGTGGAGGCAGGGGTCGATGCCGGCTGGGGACACAACTGGCGTCAGAGGTGGCGGAGGTGTCGACATCGGATTCGGCACCGGAGGAGGTGTCATAAGGTCAACCGGCACCAATCCGGATCCAGGCTTGGATCCTTGGGGGTCACTCAGCGCCGGGGGCCAGAGCCGCCGGGTTCGAAGGCCTTTAGCCTCACTGGATCCAGATAATTTTTTTCGTAGTGGTACCCCTGCGTGTCGATAGGTGGCGTCGGTCGAATCCACGTTCGTCGGAGTCGTGAACACCAGGATGACGTTGCGGTATCTACTTAGACGCCGCACTCGCGCGTGGACGTCAGTTCTTTACGCGACATTCCACGCCAGAAGCGCAGAGCCGTGCAAGACACTGACCACTGGTGCCCAAAACTTGGGCCCTGAAAGGGAGTCCTTAACCTTAGAAGTCAGTTCCCAGAATGGGGAGGATTGGTGAGGCGGTAAGGAATCTATAACTAATATATGTCTCTTACGGATGTATCGTTACCGAAGGTAAGTAACTTGTTCATCTGAAAGAGACTATTAGTTATAGATTCCTTACCTTAGAATAAATACCCCAGCAATATCAACCCCGGAGGCAGGTCTGCGAACTAAGTTCACACCAGGAAGTCTTGGAGAACAGAACGGCCAAAGAAGTCGTCTCTTCGGACTTGAGAATCCAGGCAATAGTGTTTTGTGAATGTGTGCAGAGATGCCCACGTGGATGCCTGGCAGATCTAAAGGGGAACTCCACATCCCAAAGCAGTAGTGGCCGCCGTCGCCCTGGTGGAATGGGCGCGCAGTCCTACTGGAGGTTGCTCCTTTGCTAAAGAGTAACACATTTTTATGCAAAGAACGACCCACCTGGAGATGGTCCGGTTTCGCAAAGCCCAACCTTTTATGGAGCCCACATAGCCAACAAAGAATTGGTCATCCACCTGGAATTGTCTTGTGCGATCCAGATAGGACAGTGCACGATTTTGATCCAGACGGTGGAGCCTCTTCCTCCTTTGAGGGATGTGGAGGCAGAAAGAAGGTGGGCAAAGTGATGGTCTGCCCAAGGTGGAAAGAAGTAACCACTTGGGAAGAAAGGAAGGTCTGGTTCTGAGGACGACCTTGTCCGGATGAACAGCTAGAAAAGGAGGCTTAGAAGACAGAGCCTGAAGCTCACTCACCCTGCGAGCAGAGGTGATGGCACCCAGTAAGGCAGTTTTTAAGGTTAAAAGTCTGAGAGGACAGTTATGTAGCGGCTCAAAAGGAGCGCACATAAGTTATGTTAAGACCAAGTTCAAGTCCACTGAGGCATTATGGAATGAATAGGAGTAAAGAGGTGAGTAATGCCTTTAAGAAATCTACTTATAATAGGGGACTTGAAAAGAGAAGGCTGATGAGGAAGCCGAAAAAAAGGCTGAGATGGCTATGAGATAGCCCTTAAGCGTGCCCAGTGCAGAGCCCTGCTGAGCTAAAGAAAGGAGGAACCATAGAACCTCAGAAAGAGGGGCAGAGAGGAGATCTACAGCCTTTGCTGTGCACCACGCCACAAATGTGTTCCATCTACAGGCATATGCCATCTTAGTGGAGGGACGCCTGGCTGCCAAGGTAACATTACAGACTTCAGGAGGAAGGTCAAAGGCTGTCAACTGTCACCGCTCAATCTCCACGCAAGGAGGTGGAGGCTGGACAGGTTTGGATGGAGGACCGTTCCCTGCTTCTGCGACAGAAGATCCTCCCGAAGAGGCAGTTAGATCTGAGGGTCGATGGCCAGTTGTAACAGCTCGTGATAACAGACTCTTCGTGCCCAATCCGGAGCTACAAGAATGACTTGGGCCTGGTCGCGCCTGATCTTATTCAGCACTCTGGGCAGAAGTGGTATAGGCAGGAAGGGGTATAGAAGTCCGCAACTCCTCTCGCGGTGAAAAGCGTCGGCGAGCGAGTGCTGCCTTGGAAATTCCAACATGCAGAATTGCTGACATTGCACGTTCTCTTTGACAGCGAATAGATCTAACCAAGGCTCTCCCCACTGCTGAAAGAGACCTTGCACCACCTCGGAGTGAAGACGCCATTCGCTGAGTTCATCCGCACTGGCGTTAAGTGAGCCTGCCAGTTGTTGAACCACCAGGGATATGCCCTGATGTTCCAGCCATGTCCAGAGGCGAAGAGCCTCTTAACATAGGGTCCACGACCCCACCCCTTCCTGTTTGTTGCAGTACCACATGGCGGTGGTGTTGTCCGTCAACACCTGCACTACTCATTCCCGGTCAGAGGGAAGGAATGCCTTCAGTGCAAGACGAATCGCCTCTGATCTCCGCCTCTCCCATGTGGCCGCCCCAACCCAGAAGTGATGCATCTGTCACCACTGTGAACTCTGGTTGGGGAAGGGAGAGGGATCTGCCGTTGACTCATTTCTGGTTGGTTAGCCACCACTTTAATTTGCGTGCAGTGCCCTTCGAGATCTGGAAGCAATCGGCAAGATTACCCATATGCTGTGCCCACAGAAATCAGGTCCCACTGCAGAGCCCGCATATGCCACCTGGCATGATCGACCAGCAGGATGCAGGCGGCCACAAGGCCCAGCAGCCTCAGGGCATCCTGACCAAAACCCGGGATAGAGGCTGAAAGATCGGAATCACAGGCCGAAAATCCCGGACTCGCTGCTCGGGAGGATAGACCTGAAACTGCATCGTGTCCAGAATTGCTCTGCTGAAGAGGAGCTTCTGAGAGGGAATCCGGTGTGGCTTCGGCACATTGATGGTGAACCCCAGCGAATGCAGGAGGTCGGCCGTAGTCTGGAGGTGGGAGCCTTCAACAGCCAGTCAATGAGATAGGGGAAGATTGAAACCCCCGATCTGCGCAGATGAGCTAGGACCACCGCCATCACTTTCGTGAACACCCGAGGGGCACTGGTAAGGCCAAAGGGGAGCACGGTAAACTGAAAATGCTCGTGGCCTACCGTGAACCGCAGGTAACGCTGGTGGGCCAGCAGGACAGGGATGTGAAAATAAGCGTCCTGCAAGTCCAACGCTACCAACCAGTCTCCAGAGTCGAGGGCAGACAAGACCTTAGCAAGCGTCAACATCTTGAACTTCTTCTTCCAGAGGAAGCGGTTGACGTTCCCGATATCCAAGATTAAACGCAGGCCCTTATCCTTCTTGGGCACCAGAAAGTAGTGGGAGAATCAACCACGACCTACTTCTGGGACAGGAATGCGCTCGATGGTTCCCTCGGCCAAGAGAGCCGTAACTTCCTGTTGGAGAAGGCCCAGGTGATCCTCCGGCATACAGTGGTATTGGGGTGGCATGGCTGGAGGGGTAGCCTCGAAGGGGAGAGAGTAGCCCCTTCAGACTATCTGCAAAACCCACTTGTCCAATGTGGTGGTGTGCCAGTGGGGGGAGGGTGATGGTGGATCCTGCCACCCACTGGCGTTTGATGGACCTGAAATGTCAGACTAGGAAGGCTTGGAGGCTGCTGCAGTGGGAGGAGGGGGTGGGGGGGGGGGGGGGGGGGGAGGGGGGGTGGACTGGCCCGCCTGCTGGCCCCCTGAAACATGGCAGTGGTTTCCATGTCCCCAGCCCCGCGAAGATTGGGAAACTTGCTGCGGCCTGTGGCTCTGGGCAGGATGCAGTGAGGCATCCCTTCTGTAGCCACGAAAGGGGCAAAAAGCAGACTGTGCAGGGCGGCTGGAGAGGCCCAAAGACTTTGCCGTAGCCTGTGAATCCTTAAAACTCTCTAGAGCGATGCCCACTTTGTCGTCAAAAAGGCAACTACAATCAAAAGGCATGTCCATGAGAGTACTCTGGACATCCCCAGGAAAGCCAGTCGATCTCATCCAGGCGTAGCGTTGAAGGACTACTTAGAATATCCCCAGGCGTCAGGCTGGATCCGGAAAGATTTGTCAGCAATACACTTGCGCGTCGCTAGGCATCATCTGCGGCTCGGCGTCCTTCGTCGGCGTCGTGATCGCCGGGATGACGTCGGAGTACTTAGACGCGCGCTGACGTGAGTTCTTGTACATAGCTTTCCGCGCCAGGAACACAGAGCCATGCAAGAGACCGACACTGGTGCCATGAATCTAGAGCCCTGAAAGGGATGTCCTAAACCCTAGATATCAGTTCGCAGAACGGGGAGGATGGGTGGGTCGGTGAGGAATCTAACTAACTAATGTTTCTTACAGATATATCGTTACCGAAGGTAAGTAACTTGTTCATCTGAAAGAAACACGTTAGTTAGATTCCTTACCTTAGAATAGATACCCCAGCAATACCAACCCCGGTGTGGGTCTGCGAACCAAGATCACACCAGGAAGTCCTGCAGAACGGAACGGCCAAAGAAGCCGTCTCTCCGGACTTGGCTGTCCAGGCAGTAATGCTTGGCAAACGTGTGCAGCGAGGCCCACGTAGCTGCTTGACAAATGTCCTGCGGAGGGACTCCCCGTCCCAGGGCAGTAGTAGCCGCCGTGGCCTGGGTGGAATGGGCTCTCAGCCCCACAGGAGGATCCTTCTTAGCCAAGGAATAACAGGCCTTAATGCACAAAACGACCCACTGAGAGATGGTTCGCTTGTGCACTGCCCACCCCTTCTTAGCGCCCACGTAGCCAACAAAGAGTTGGTCGGCCACCCGGATCTGTTTCGTGCGGTCCAGATAGAAGAACAGCGCTCGTTTTGGGTCCAGACGATGGAGCCTCTTTTGCTCTTTCGAGGGATGCAGAGGCAGAAAGAAGGTGGGCAGTGTAACAGACTGGCCGATGTGAAAGGCAGTTACCACCTTCGAGAGAAAGGAAGGACGAGTCCTGAGCACAACCTTGTCCGAATGGACAGAAAGGAAAGGAAGCTTAGAAGATAGAGCCTGGAGCTCACTCACCCGTCTAGCAGAGGTGATGGCAACCAGAAAAGCAGTCTTAATAGTGAGAAGACAAAGAGGACAATTATGAAGTGGCTCACAGGGAGCGCACATCAGATAGGTTAACACCAGGCTCACCAGCACGTGAGGGCTGTGTCTAAGTAGCTGCCTCAACGTCATCTCGGCGACCACGGCGCCAACGAGGGACGCAGAGCCGACCGACGCCACCTTTCGACGTGCAGAGGTACTGCTGACGAAAAAACTTTCCGGATCCAGTCCGACGCCTGGGGGTAATTCTAAGGTAAGGAATCTATAACTAACATGTTTCTTTCGGATACAGAGAACGCTTTGTCTATCAATTTCTTCCAACGGTTTATTGATGTATTTTTAGACTATGTAGTTGAGCAGGCAAATCTGTATGCAGAATAGTTTGAGGGACAACAGTGTCACACTTAAGACCAACTCTAGAGCTAACCATTGGACTCCCACAAATGTCCATGAAATGAAGTAGCACTGGTGAAGGGGTTGCTAATGGAGCCATCACTGTCTTTATATTGGTGTCTTTGTATTGGACCCTAGATGGCAACTACTATTTTTCTAACAACCATGATTAGAGTTCAACATTTGCTTCTGCAGTGGATGCTGCATTTTGTGGACAATGCTACATCGCTGCCACAAGATCACCCTGATTGTGACCATCTCTTCAAGATTTCGCCGGTCCTTGATTATTTAGTAGATCGTTTCTTAGAAATCTATATTCCAGGTCAAGATATATCTGTGGACAAGCCAGACAGCACCTACCGAGCAAGAGAACATGTTGTGGTATTAAGCGGTGTATCTTGTGCGAACATACCCCTGGCTATGGTTCATTTTCAGGGTACATTGGTCAGGATTCTTCAATTAATACCCCTGGTTGTCCTTCCACTTTTGATGTCAGTGATAAAATCGTGTGGGAACTTTGCAGAGAACCTTTCTTTTTCACAAAGATCACCTTTAATACGTGGACCATTTCTGCACTGGTGTGCCATTATTTGAAGAAATGTTGAAAGTGGGCACTGTGGCATGTGGCACAATCAGCTTTGCACGTAAAGGTTACCCTAAAGACCTTGTGTGTAAGAAACTTGAAACATGGCATAACAGTGCCTTGCATAAGACTGAACTATCTGCTTTGACATTTCAGACCGAAATGATGTCCACATACTCACAGCTATTCCTGATTAAAGTACTTTACTTGTGACTCTTTGGGGCCAGGTAGCAGAAGTGAGCAAACCACTGAATTTTACAGTACAACAAGCACATGGGAGATGTAAATAGAGTAGATCAAAGTTTGAAGCTTTACAATGCTGCTTGAACGTTTTACATCCGGGACAAAACGTTGGATGTTAATTTGGCACCCCTCAATGCTTACATTATTTTCAAAGATCGTTCTCCAGATTCTAAGATGAGTTTTGTACAGTTTCAGAAGTCCGTGTCAGGCAACGCTGCTGCAGTTAAGCAAGTGCTCCTAGAATCTAGTGGCGGAGGATGTGGCTAGATCGAAAGATCACAACTTTCCTGAATACATTCCTGCAAAGCCCTGCCAGGGATGTAGACTCTGAGCCTGAAGAGAAGTATGAAAGAAGAGTGGTATATACTGCCTGAGTGTCCTAATCCTAGCTTGTGTGCGCCTACATGTTTTAAACTGCACTATATTCAACTTAAGTATTGGGAGCAACCATAAGAGTAAAAGGCAACAGACTATAGTCTATACTGCTATCTATTTTAAATTTAGATACTAGGTTGCGAATAGATTGATGTGCTTAGTTACATCTATTGTGCATGTAGTCATAGAACGTTTTTTATCTTCTACTATAAGGTGGGTTAGTTTAGTTTTGATTTTTTTTTTTTTAAAGAATACCTTATTTTTCATTGGCTGTTTTATTTGTTCTGCACGTGCTTTTTGTGTTTAATCTGTTCATTCGGGGGTGTTTTAGAAATAAAAGTGGTGTGGAACTAAGCTTCATAGTGATATCGGAGTGGCGGTTGGCTGGCTGTGTGTGTAGTAGCAGTGGGCTGGAGGACAGTGTGGACTGGCTGTTTGTGTGTGGGGGTGTTTGGCTGGCTGTGTGTAGTGGCGGGGGGATATATATATATATATATATGGTATGGTGGAAAAACACAGCACGTCGCCCCCCCGGATGGTCCAAAATACTCACTGTAGTTCGTGGCCAATTGGGGAGAAAGAAAGCCGCTGCATGCTGTTGGAAGAGGCTCGAGTGGAGTTTGTCACCTTTTGCTCCCTGCGTACTCTGCCGAAGAAAATGTGCGTCTCGTTGCCAGCAGAGGTTGGGACACCACTGGGTGTTTGAACATGCTGTTCACTGGACCAGCATTCAACAGCGAGAGGCATGGAAAAACCGGCATGGATTAACGCAGGACTGACGAGGCTGGAAGTAGTGGAGGGCGGGCCATACTGTTTGCACCAATGAGCAAACAGTAATTTCATCTTTATAATGAGCCCCCAGGTGTAACAACAATAATAGTGAAGCGGGCACTAAGGAAAGCCGTCAGGCTGAAACGCGTCTGCCCAGCGTTTCACCGCATTTTATAGGACATTAGTTCTATGCCTGAAGAAGCAATAAATCGTTACCAGAACCTCGGAGCATGTGTCGGGCCCATTCTTGTAGTGGGACTGGTGTGGATATGTAAGCGGTTGCAGGCACCGCTTTGCCGGCACGCCCTTTCGTTCTGGAGCTACGTACATAACCTGTGCAGAGTGGTATGGTGGAAAAACACAGCACGTCGCCCCCCCGGATGGTCCAAAATACTCACTGTAGTTTGTGGCCAATTGGGGAGAAAGGAAGCAGCTGCATGCTGTTTGAAGAGGCTCGAATGGAGTTTGTCACCTTTTGCTCCCTGCGTACTCTGCCGAAGAAAATGTGCATCTTGTTGCCAGCAGAGGTTGGGACACCACTGGGTGTTTGAACATGTTGTTCAATGGACCAGCATTCAACAGCGAGAGGCATGGAAAAACCGGCATGGATTAACGCAGGACTGACGAGGCTGGAAGTAGTGGAGGGCGGGCCATACTGTTTGCACCAATGAGCAAACAGTAATTTCATCTTTATAATGAGCCCCCAGGTGTAACAACAATAATAGTGAAGCGGGCACTGGGGAAAGCGGTCAGGCTGAAACGCGTCTGCCCAGCGTTTCACCGCATTTTACAGGACATTTGTTCTATGCCTGAAGAAGCAATAAATCGCTACCTGAACCTCGGAGCATGTCTCGGGCCCATTCTTGAAGTGGGACTGGTGTGGATGTATGTGTATGTGTGTGTGTATATATATATATATATATATATATATATATATATATATTCACTTAAAAAACCATAGGTTTCACACATGTTATAGTTAGCTGGACATTTCACTCGTAAAAAACCAATGAAATTCCCCCGTTATAGTTAGTGCAGGCAACTATAACTCACGCGACCGCAATCCTCTGCTGATGACGTCAGATATTACATCACTGATGACATATGTGTCTTTATGAAAAATAAATATTTGTAATATATGTATAGCTAAAGATTAATGGAAGAAGACATGGGTAAATAAGTGTCTAAATACAGTGATGTAATATCTGACGTCATCAGCAGTGCATTGCGGGTGCGCGAGTTATAGTTAGTTCAGCTAACTATAACGGGGGAATTTCAATGGTTTTGTACAAGTGAAAAGTCCAGCAAACTATAACACCCCTGAAACCTATGGTTTTTTCAGTGAATTTCTGAGGTTTTTTAAATGCTAATTCCTAACTATAACGTGCCTGAAACCTATGGTTTTTTCTGTGAATTTCAAAGGTTTTTTAAATGCTAATTTCTAACTATGCCTACAGAGATAGGACATGTGAAGAAAGAAGAAAAAATGCACAGAAAGAAAAAAAAGAAGTGCAGATAGAAGCAAGAGAAGTCCTCAAAGACGAAGAAAAGTGCAGGAAGAAGGATAACGTGCAGAAAGAACAAAAAGAAGAGCAGAAAGAAGCCTTGTTGCAAAATCATCCTGTACCCTCAGCTTTTTCAGACAGATACTGGTGGTAACGGAGTCTGACTAACCAGTCCTAGAGCCAGTGCTATGTTAAAAGACACTTAGAATACAGTGAAAACACCTACATACACTAGGGAACATTATGCGTTGGGGTCCCCCTGTGATTAGCATGACCTCCTCTGTAAGCCCCTAGTATATAATAGGGCAGAGGGCTTAAAACTACCTCTTAAAACAGGCCACAGGGCGTTTTTGCACACGTTAACTCAGGCCCCGTCCCCTCCCTTCACCACTGTGTACAGACGCCCTGTGTCCGTTTTTAGTTGGGAGATTAAGTTCATTTGAATCCTGAGGGTCCCTAGGGTCCAACTAGCCCACTAGGTACCTCCAGTAAGTGCCACAGAGCTGCGCTGCAGAGAGGTGTAAAAAGTGGCACGGCCTGGACCACCTCTCTGCAATGCAGCTCAGTGGCGCTTACTGGAAGCACTTGGTGGGCTAGTTAGCCCCCAGGGGCCCTCAGTATTGAAGGGAAATTATATCCCCAATTTAAAACGTGCCATAGTGCGTGTTTGCACACGTCACCTCAGGCCCCGTCCCCTCCCTTCACCACTGTGTAAACGCGCGCTGTGGCTGTTCTAAGTTGAGAGATTAAGTCCCCTTGAATCCTAAGGGTCCCTAGGGTCAAACTAGACCACTAGGTACCTCCAGTAAGCGCCACAGAGCTGCGTTGCAGAGAGGTGTAAAAAGGGGCTTGGCCTCAGAACACCTGTCTGCAGCGCAGCTCCCTGGCGCATACTGGAGATGCCTGTTGGGCTAGTTGACCCTCAGGGACCCTCAGTATTGAAGAGGAATTAATTCCCCAACTTACAACTCACTCGCCAGGGGGCGCGTTTGCAGAGTGCTGCAAGGAGGGGGCTTCGCCTCCGGCACGATGCCAGTCTTTTATTTATTTTAATTTTTTAAGAAGGGGGGCTGTGTGGTTCCCCTTCTTATTCTAATTTATTGGCCCTGATGACCCCATCCCCCAGGGCCTGTCTCCTAATTATATTTTTTTGACCCCAATGACCAGGGCCGGCCACTGTTTTTTATTATTTTAAAAAAATAAATATTTATAGACACACCTAGGACATGCTGGACAAACCGTACGTACCTATCACCATGACTATTTGCGTGATATTCATTAAAAGGCGACTATGCATACAATGAATCCACGTGGAATGTATTTACACCACTAGTGAAGCTCTGACATGTCTGAAGCCCTTCCGTGCCTAATCCCGGTAGACACCCTTGTCGTTTATTTATACAAACATGGGTAGCTATTGATGGGCACATTTAATACACATGCACACCAAGCCATTCAAAGGGGATTCGACAAAAATTCAACCAAAACTATGCAAGAAACCCCCCTCACGATTAATAAAACACACATCCACTGCCGGATGTGTAATACTTTTTATTTTACTCTCTGGAAATGGGACGAACGTCACTTGAGAGTCACAGCGCGCTCCTGGCAGAGCCCAATGCTGTGTTACACCCACCATTGCCTGCTGAGTGCCACACACCTCTGTGTTGTATTCCACTAGCTAGTGCATATGCTATGACACTCTCTAGCCCATGTGCACTGTAACACCACCCCGTGAATATGTCATGCCACACTTGTCTTCGCACGGGTTATATTGCCCCATCTAACGTGCCTTCCTCGATGCCTATGTTATAACACACAGTGCTATGCCATACATATTACAATCTGGGATCCATATCTTTGTCACAGTGCATATGCAACGTTACACTCCCCAGCACATATTTTATATTACAACTTTAGAGACTAGTTCGGTTACACAACACTGCCCTGTGCATATTACACTCCAAGGCGCATATCGCATAGCACGCGCTAGTGCCTGTGCTATCTCGCGCTCTCCAATGAATCTGTCATTGCACACAATGTATTGCATATTATATTTCACGCCCGGTTCATCTTATATCACACTTTTTGGTGCATAGTTTATACCATACACTATATCTAGTTTTCATTTTCAATCGTGCTCTCAGGACTATGTTCTATATAACACTGTGTTCACCTACCCTTTTCACGGGCATTACATTTTGCGATAGGGGGTGGAGGGTCAGGGGGTGTTTCTGCCAAGTGAGCCCGGAGTCACAGTCACAAACGTCCTCTTCTTCCTGAATAAAAGTGAGATTATGCTGCATACTTGTTCATATTTTAAGTAGTTCGCACAGACACACGTTTTAAAAACAATAAAAGTTCCTAATACCCGCCTTCTCTGAACAGTTAGCTTGCTGCCCCATCCCCCTCCTCCCTATCCTCTGTTGTGTGAATCCATGGACTAGCCTCCTCCCTCCTGCCATGCATGGTCTGATGTGCTGCCACTGCCCTCAATTTAGTATGATGTACCAGTCCACTCCTCCTCCCCTCCATTGCCCAATTCTATGTCC
Organism: Triturus cristatus; assembly: GCF_964204655.1. Classification (NCBI taxonomy): domain Eukaryota; kingdom Metazoa; phylum Chordata; class Amphibia; order Caudata; family Salamandridae; genus Triturus; species Triturus cristatus. The sequence goes on along the minus strand of NC_140584.1, from coordinate 509,672,327 downwards.
CATCATTGACCTCCTGCTTAAACTCTGTGCTTAGCTTGCTGCCCCTATTCTTCTTCCCCCTGCCCTCCGATGTCTTTGTGCATGCCCCTGCTCCATCCTTTTTGCCCACCTTGTTCCATGGACCTGCCACTCCTATCTACTCTGAGTGTTCTGTTGAGCTGCCACTCCCCTCCCACCTGCCTAGCATTGTCAGATGACTGTAAACTGTCCCTGCCACCTCCACCCTGCCTGTCCACATGCCATGCCCCTATCCTCTTCCTCCTGTCCACATGGTCCATTGTACTGCCACACCCTTCTGCCCTCCGTGGTCTGTTGTGCTGCAACTGCTCCTCCTGCCTGCCCCGTGCGGTCTGTTGTGAGGCCCCTTCCCCTGAACTTTCTTGTCTGTGCACAGGTCCTGACCCTCCCTTCTATCCTCCATCGTCCTTTGTGCATGCCCCTGCACCCTCCTTCTTGCCCATCATAGCCATTGTGCTGCCACTAACCCTCCCACTTGCCATGCATGGTCTTCTGTGCTGCCATGGCCCCTCCCACCTTCCCTGTGTGGTCAGTTAGCTGCCCCTGACCCCCTCCCACCTTCCCTGAATTGGCCTGTGTGTATGCCATCACAGTCTCACTGTTGCTCTTCATGGTGTGTCTTGCTTCTAGTGCCCATCCTGCCTGACCTCCATGGCTATCTTGCTGCTCCTGCCCTGCCCCCTTGCCCCCAGCCCTCTGTTTACATGTGCAGACCCCTACTCCCTCCCTCCTGGCTTGTCTGTTCCATTGTAATGCCCCTGATCCGTCCCTCCTGCCCTTTATGGTCTGTTATGCTGCAGCTTTCTCTCATGTCTGTCCATTATGGTCAGCTAGCTACCATTGCCTCTTGCCCCTCTGTTCTCTGTTGTCCATGTGCATGGTCCTGTCCCCTCCCTCTTGCTTTCTATGGATTGTTGTGCTGCACTCCCGTCCCGCATGCCCTGTGTGGTGTATTGTGCTGCTGCAAACCCTGATGCCTGCCCTGCAGGGTCAGTTTGGTGCACCTCTCCATGTCCCTCCTGTCCTCTGTTATCCAAGTCCATGTCCCTACCCCATTTCCTTCCATGATCCAATGTACCATACTTGCGAACATTTTGAACTTGGTAAGAGGGAGATTTTGAAAAAAAGCTGGGGTATTGATTTTCCCCTTTGAGTTACATTGAAAAAGAGGAGATTGTGGACAGGAGACAGATCAAATAAAGCCCATTTGAGCTTAAAAACATTGGACGTTTCCTGGCTGAATCAGGTCTGTTGGCATGTATGGTTGTACTACCATTGCCTCTTCCTTCTGCCCACAATGGTCTATTACATTGCCACAGCCTCTCTTGCAAGTCCTGTATTGTTGGTTTGTTGCCCCTGCCCCCCTTTCCACTGCCCTCCATAGTCTGTTGTGCAGCCACGGCCCTTCCTGCCTGCTCAGTGTGGTTAAATTGTTGCCTTTGCACCCTCCTACCTGCCTTCAATTTTCAGAGTCCGTGCCCCTAGCCTCTGCCTCTCAACAGTATCCTAATGAACAACTAGATTGCTAACATTCTATATTTATTACAAAAGTGTGGAACGCCTGACGTCATCTTGATGTAATCAAAACTAATACCTAGAGCATTTCCTTTAGAAATTACATATATGAGAGGGTCTTATTGGCATCAAAATTATGGTTAGTGCTCTAAAAGACTAAAATAAGGACATATTTTCTGAGTTTTCAAATAGCGACAAAGCACTTTTAAATTATTTGTTAGCTTTATGTTTTTTTATCCAGTTGACCACTTGATTAAATGTTGCACTTAGGGGAGAGGATGTGGTGTTACTTCCAGAACTGTAGACTTTGCAACTGGGGACCAGGTTGGAGTTTCTGCTTCAGCTCGACATTCTGTGATTCTGGTCAAATCACTTAGTCTCCCCATGTCTACAACAAAAATGAATTTGTTCTTGTGTGATGTAACCAATGCTTATGTAAAGCACTCCAATACCTGACAAGTCTTCACTATATACCACTGCAAAAACACAAAATAATAAGTGTTTTGCACACTTCTGTCATTGGGCTATATTTGGGCTACATCTGGGTGATTTTGGGCTACATTTGGGCTCTTTTGTCTCCGGTGGCCATTTTGGGAGATTTATTTGTTATGAAGTTTCCTAATTTCCTCATGTACTGCAGTCTCCTCAGTAGGAAATGCTTTCAGTTTTTTACTTTGATTCCATCATGAAGGTATTCAGATATGTCACACATTTGCCATAAATTCTGAATGTTAGCACTCTAGTTGCTCATTAGATCACTGTAGTAAAACTACTGTTCACCATGGAAGTCTGCTCCTGGTATTAAAAGTGCATGTTTCAGTCCGCATGTCAGAATTTTTTAATGAAATAGAAGAGGATTTGAGAAGTCACTCAAAATGTGCCCTCATTTTCTTTCTTCAGCATTAATCATAATTTCTATGGCAAAATGAACCCCCTCATTGTGTTCCTTTTTAAATTAAATGTTTTAAGAGTTACCACTTTATTCCAATCAAGATGGCTTCAGGTGTGCCATACGTTTATCATAAGTAGGACTGTTAGCGCTCTAGTTGTTCTTTGGAACACTCTGGGAAGCTGCAGTAGAACACAAAGAAATCAACTGACAGTCTCTGCCCTTGTTGGATGTACATGTTTTACTGAGAATGTCAGACTTCATTCTCACATGACTGAGAAAGATAATGTGAATTTACAGAAAATATGCTCTCAGTTTAGCTTATAGATCACCTTCCAAACCTCTGTGGGAAAAGCATGAGAAAATATTTTGCTCTCAATCATGAAATCCCAGCAGAAGGCTTTTTCACATGGTGAAATCACCTTAGAACATACCACAATTCCTAAAATGAGTATGGTACCATCAACAAATGATTTATAATGTAACTAAAGTCTTAAAACCTTCTATTAACTGCAATGCTTTTTAATGAGGTGCTATCATGTATATTGGTCCCAAGATGGCTGCCAACACTTCTTGGATGAAGTGCTGACAGCCAATCAGATCTCAGGATGAGATGTGTGGTTAGGCTCCGCCCACATATATATATGATTTTACTTTTGATTTTCTCAGGAACTACTGAACAGATTGACACCAGACCTGCAAAAGGCACTTCCCTGACCTGAGGACTACCTCTCTGCCAAATTTCAAGTAATTCTGTTCAGCCGTTCGGGCTGTACCTTGGACTAAAGGTCCCTATGGAAAAATGCATGGGGAAAACGTGTTTTGGGACCCCCCTTTTTTCTCGGCCCCCGCTTGACGAATCACCCCGAGACTTTCAGGGTAGGAGCGGAGCGGAGCGCCCCACCTATTTTGAAAATTTTGCGAGGATTCCATAGGAACCATAGGTTTCACACACGTTATAGTTAGGAATTAGCATTTAAAAAACCTTGCAAATTCACTTAAAAAACCATAGGTTTCACACATGTTATAGTTAGCTGGACATTTCCCTCGTAAAAAACCAATGAAATTCCCCCGCTATAGTTAGTAAAGGGAACTATAACTCACGCGACCGCAATCCACTGCTGACTACGTCACTGGAGGATAGGCAGCAGACAGGTAACGTTGCATCAGTTCAATTTATATATCCCGCCCCAATGGGCGTATGCAAGTAGTGCATGATGGTATTAGTAGTTCATCAAATGTCTTTAACCTTTAGTAGGTGCCGCAACCTTGTTCCCCTCACATATGTTCATTACCACAGTGGGCTGCTGAAAAACAGCCAAGTTGGTGCCAAGCTTCTTTTTCTGTCCTTGCAACTGGACACGCCATTCCAATCGTGCCTTTCAATTTCCGGCATTGGATCCACACTTAAGCAGCGGGGCGCCTTCATGACCCGGGCAAGCCGTTTATAAATCCAAAAGAAAGGTTCTCCTACATTTAAAGGCTCCACACATGGCGTTCTTATACTCTTTTTATTAACAAAGACTGCAAGGCAAACAACTTCACGTTTCCAGCTCAAAATACGCCATTTTCTGCATACGCGTTTCGGGCGTGCCTCGCCCTTGGTCACTGGCATGGCTTCACTGGAGGATAGGCAGCAGACAGGTAACTTTGCATCAGTTCAATTTATATATCCCGCCCCAATGGGCGTATGCAAGTAGTGCATGATGGTATTAGTAGTTCATCAAATGTCTAACCTTTAGTAGGTGCCGCAACCTTGTTCCCCTCACATATGTTCATTACCACAGTGGGCTGCTGAAAAACTGCCAAGTTGGTGCCAAGCTTCTTTTTCTGTCCTTGCAACTGGACACGCCATTCCAATCGTGCCTTTCAATTTCCGGCATTGGATCCGCACTTAAGCAGCGGGGCGCCTTCACGACCCGAGAACGCCATGTGTGGAACCTTTAAATGTAGGAGCACCTTTCTTTTAGATATATATATATATATATATATATATATATATAGATATAGATATATATATATAGATATAGATCTATATATAGATATATATATATTACACACGCACCTTTCCGAAAGTCACGAAAAGAAATCCAGGACACCCAAGGCTGCTGTTCACCAAGTTTTTAATCCAGGCAAGTGATAGCCTTCACCAACGCGTTTCGCAAACGCGTTGGTGAAGGCTATCACTTGCCTGGATTAAAAACTTGGTGAACAGCAGCCTTGGGTGTCCTGGATTTCTTTTCGTGACTTTCGGAAAGGTGCGTGTGTAATATATATATATATATATATCTATATCTATATATATATATATATATATATCTATATCTATATCTATATATATATATATATATATATCTAAAAGAAAGGTGCTCCTACATTTAAAGCCTTGGGTGTCCTGGATTTCTTTTCGTGACTTTCGGAAAGGTGCGTGTGTAATGTTTAGGGCCACCGGAGCCCATCCAGGACCGCCGTAATCTGAAGCCCCGCACTTCCGGGATTCGTGTTTGTGTAGATATATATATATATACATACACATACACACACAATCTCTCCAGCCGGAGGGATACAAACGTTTGCACTTTTTATTTTAAATCCTTCAAATAACGAGCTGGTTAGGCAAAGCAAGATCTACGCATTTCGGAATGCCATGATTCCTTGCTCACGATCAACCTGGCTTTTGGGCACGCCCATACATATATTCAAATAGTTGTTACATCATTTCCTGCCACAATGCAGTGTGCCCCTATGCCTTCTGGAGGATGTCGTTTTTTGTTTCTTTTATATTAAAACGTGAAAGTGACATTAACAAGCAAAATGATACTTATTTTTCTCAAAATCTGAAACATCAATAAAGATGATTCTTTATACAAGTCCCATTTCTTTTCTTTTTTTGGAAACAAAGGCACATCATCTTTTTATTAATTCTTTTTCCCTCCAGTGGGAAATGATCAATTCATTGCTTCATCTATCCTGTACTTTATCATGTTTCTTTTGGAGGCTAAATTCGAACTCAAGCTTGTTTTCTATATTTCTCCTTTTCTGTTTTATGCTTTTATGAATCTTTCCTTCTATTCCTTCTTTTTTGATTTTTTCTGTGTCTGATTTTTCTTTATTGTACTTGATTAGTCCTTTTCTTTCTTACTTTTTCTTCTTTATGTTCTGTTTTCACAATCACCGGTGTCGAATGGTTAAGTGTGTGACGCAAAAAAGGTACGTGAATGGCCTGTACAGCCGTCGGTGCCTTTTCATGGCTTTACAGCTCAAATATCACAGGAAATGAAATTTTAAATGTCTTTTTAACAGTGATTTCTGCAGTTTCAATTTTGTGAAATCGATTGTTAATAAAAATTTACCTTTTGAACTTTTCACTTACCGTCATTAGAAATGCAACCAGTATGTGTGTGTACTTGAGCAGTGGTTAAGTGTGCAGTAATGTTTGTCTTTTACGACTTTCACTGCCAGAATGTACATTGTCTCTAGGGAAAACGTACCAATTACAGATATTTTTGTAAACTAGACACCAGAGGACTCCAGGGTAATGTGCCACATAAGTGAGGAATCACTTTTAGGTCTCGCAGACCTGCGTTGCAGCACGCATGCGCTGCTAGCGTCTGCGAGACATATTGTGGGCGAGTATATTTCAGAAGGGGCTTGAAGCCCCGCCCCTCATTTTCATTGGGAAGCGTCACAATTTATGGTAAACGGTGGCTTCCCACTGAAAATGAGGCTTCTGTTGTTGCGGGGATTCTGCTCATGCACATAACTATGCGCAGGAATCCAGGACCTCAGTGAATTGTGGTGTACCAAAAAACTCACCTCAGTACCCAGAACCCCTATCCGACTAGCATCAGTGTCATTCGTTCTCCGTATCTTCTCGAAGCTACCAATGATTACGCAACCCAGAACAAGCGACTTAGAGCACTCTCAGGAATGGTGGGAATCAGAAACACCCTTTCGTTGTTATTCTCATATCAGTCCACAACGTGAGCAACCAGAGACACAGAAAAGTTTAAAATGTTTATTTTTAACTACGTGCTCTAAGGTGCAGTACTTTGACTAACATAAGCAGACAAATGATCAAAAATAAAACCATCAGCATTGTTACAATACCATAAAGAACAAAGGGAGAAATCATATTACAATGATAGTGGAAACAGGTCCTATAATACCTTGTGCACCACCCTCCCCTGGCTAGTAAGCTAGTTTTATACAATAATAGAAGGTCTCTGGGTTTGAAAGGGGAACCCCATACCTCAAAGATCAGCTTAGGTGAATCTCATCACAGGATCAGTTCTGCTCTCTTTGTCTGGAAAGTTTTTTCTGCAAGTGTCTGAATCATGCATGCAAATGCAATATTAAAGGCACCTGAGTTTCAGGTATTTGCAGCTGTGTGCTTGTTGTGTCTAGAGCGTGGGCCGATCAACCTGAATTCAACAGCATCCATTTTATTTGAAGTTGACGGTCTCTGCACACAATGTTCAGACTAAGGTCGCGGTGCACGTCTAAAGATGTGAAAAACAGACCGTTCTCTTGTGAAGAAAAGCAAGCAAGCAGTTTTACTTGTAATAACAACTACCTGTAGTGTCGTGTGCAAAAGCAGCAAAGTGGCAAGATGGCGTTAATATCTAAAACGCTTATGCTAACATAGCATTGTGTGCAGGCAAAACCCTGCCTCCACTACACTGTTACCGGCCTTTGTCCTTTTAGGACGGCCCATCCGGACTGGGTCTCCAGCTTCACAGCTGTCATGAAGCAATTTCTTATCTAAGAGGCGTGTTATGTAAACAAGCCAAAAGGAAACAGGGTGCCGCATGTTTATTTTTGCATCGGGTTTTCGCTTTCACTAAAAGTGAAAGCGCGATGCAAATATAAACAGCGCTATGGTGAGCGCTTGTTGTTAGTGTGAAGGGGACGAGGGTGAGACGGCCAAACTCCATCTCTGTGGTTTATAGCACGATTTACTGTTTCATTTAGGTCGCGCTGCTATCGAGGAGCTTAATTTCCGTTGTAATAGTGATTTCAACGCGAGGAGAGCCGCAGCTTGAAATATGTTGTCAGGCTCCATTAAATAGATCAGAGTTCATACCATGTATGAGCCTTTTGCTAATGCTGAGTGCTTGGTCGGCTGTGTGCCATTAACTCGCTGCTCGTAAACCGCAGGCAAGGCTTTCAGCCACGTCCTCAAATCCTTCCGAGTTACATGGCAGGGGTCATGGGGCACGTGCCACACTGGTTTCCGGCATGTAACCCGTCTGTTTGCTGGTCAGCTTCGATTGTTTCTGCGCTGGTAATCCACTCACTGCGTTCCTTTGTGACAAGTAAAGCAGTAGTTTGACTTTGTATCAGCGCTTGTGTGGTAGGGACTGAAATATCATGGTTGGAAAGAAGCAACAAAATCGTTACCATTGCTGAACGGCTTGGCTTATTCATTATTGCCCAGACTTCCCTTCATTATTGCTGGTTGTTTTTTTGGGGGGGAGGGGGGCGAAGGGGATGGGCTTGTTGAGACACGACTCTTCTTCTTTAAGGTTTCAACACTCCAAGCTACGCTTTATCGTTCACCTGAACACAGGGCACGTATTACAAAATAATAATCGGGATATGAAAGGCAGGGACGATGGCGTATTAATTACAATGCCAGTAATGTCTGTCTGAAAGTGATGTCGCCGTCACATTTGACCTTCCCTGGCCTTGTTATTTGCAGTGCGTCTGTTCTATTTTTTTGCAGTACTACATTGGTCTATCCACCTGTGGAGCATTCTGTCCAGACATCTAGAGAGGGCTAGCTTTTTACATCTTCTGCTGGGGTTTCTTCATGTTTCTTCTGTTATCCTGCACATACGTAAACAAATGTCAGTGGGTTAAGATTTCATGGCTGCTATCTAGAAGTGACGTTGTATACATGCTAAGTACCCGTAGTGGTCATCCTGCAACGGTCATTGCGATGAGCACTGGTCTCTCAATCAATCAGGGTTCTTGTAAAGCGCAGCTACTCAAACATTAGGGTCTCAAGGCGCTGGGGAGGGGGGTGGCGTGTGGTGGGGTCTCTCCATAGGAGCCGGATATGCTGTAATGTTGCTGCCTCTTACACAGACTACTTCCTGCCATCGGTTTGACCTTGTACCGCTTTCGCAGCCTGATGACGTTCCTCCTGGTTCTGTTGTTAACATTGTTGCATACAGGAGTTTAGTTCTTGTGACCCTTTAATTAAAGCCTGGCTATAAACCCAACTACCCCTAGCCAGCTTGAATGTTTAAGGACCTACATTTAATCCTAAAGGTGAAACTATAAGTCCCAGAAACAAAAGTGCAATGGCTAACAAGACAGCAGTGGCTGAATTATTAAAGTTTGACAGTTTGTTTAAACCCTAAAAACAATTCTACGGTAGCACTGTGCTCTAGCGAGGATTAGATACTAATCGTTTGGTAGATTGCTGCCATGACAGTGCGCAGATTAATCAGCCAGCCCGACTCACCCTTTTGTCTTAACTCTTCTATGGGAGGTCAATACTTTTCTTAAAGCCCAGAGGGATTTTCGTTGGGGGAGCCAAGGGATTGGAACAGAAAAAGTGAGGGTATACGGGTGTATGCAGCCTATCCTTCACGTTAAGAGTCAGGGCAGCAATGTGATATAATGACGAGACAAGCGAACGAGAATGCAAGTCGGTGCAGCAATTTGTAAGAAGTCATAGTCTGACATTTGACCTCTGTCACTGAAGGCAGCAAATGTGACAACATAAATACAGAACTTAAAGTCATCTCTATTTAGTGCTTGGACTTTTACCACCCACCAATAATCGGCTTGCGGCTCACGGTTGGGGAAACACTGCTGCAGATAAAAGGATGCCTTTTCTCGACACATCTACACCTTCTAGGGATTTCGAGTTAGAAAAAGAGATAAATTATGTTTGTGGTTATCTAAAACAAGATAACAGGAGGGTAAATACAAGTATCTAAAAAAGCGGCAGTTAATTAACATTTTACAGAGGAAACAGAAAGGGCAAATGCCCGCTTAGGACTTCGCATTCAGGGTATTTAGGCAGCTCACTGAGACACAAAGGGGAAACAAGTGTGGTGACACATCTACTATACACACTGGGGTACATACCAGCTGAACCGTTCTTACTTAGTAAACATTTAATTAAGAGTTTCAAATTACGCTAACTTTACCACGACCTGTGCATGAGCTGGCACCTCAATTAGAGAGCTGGTGTCAGCGGAATCACAAGGTTAAATGCGGTGAGGACAAGCACACTGTGTGTGCGTACACGTACACACACACACACACACACACACACGTACACACACACACACACACGCACGCACACACACCCACCTACACACACCCACACACGGCGAATTTACGCGAGTTTAAACTATTGGCATTGTAAATGACATTGCCTTTGATTTATGTTTTAAAAACAAATACAATGCCTTTTATTTTTGTCATTTGCAATGTCAATAGCTCAAACTCGCGTTAATGCGAACCTACTGCATTGCAAATGCTTGTTATCAGGAGACTTGGGGGAACCCTGTGTGGAAGGAAATGTGTAGCTCCCTGCAGTCTCCAGAAGTTGTCTTTAGGGGACCCATGCGTAGGAGAAAATTTGTGTTCCTTCACAGAAATGTGAGGAAAATTTGTGTTTTCAGCAGAGGTTAGAGGTTTGCAAGGGCTTCTGCGTAAGAAAACCTGGCCTGAGCCAAACAAGTCACATCACCCTGGACTCCCTCTGGTGTCTAGTTTTCAGAAATGTACAGGTTTGGTAAGTATCCCTGGGTGGCAGCAGAGCTACTGCCCAAAAGCTGCAGCTACACACATTGTGAAAAAAAAGCGGATTATGCTATTTATGTGTCTCCAGGTCACGTTTTGGGGTGTTTTGTGCCACAGAAGCTAGGCCAAGCCACACAAGTACTATTTTTATCTAGAGACATGTGGGAACACAAAATAGTAGAACACTTGTTACTACCAATTAGATTTCTCTGCATTTGTCATTTCAAAATGTGGCTTTAAAATGTAAGTCAATATTTAACAATTAAAACATTTTGCAAAATACACTCCAAATCACATGACAGTATGGGTAACCCCAAATTCAGAGGTGTACAACCAATGTTCCTAAACTCGGTATCTTGTCTACATTTCAGAAATACATAAGTTTCCTTCATACCCGTTTTCATTCTTTTCAATTTTACCATATGAAGTGCTGAGTAGTTGGTACACAATGAAAAAGAATTGAAAAGTGCAGCTCAGATGTTGGCTCTGGGTATTTTGGTTACTTGCTAAACTTACAAACCCTATATATTCCCGCGAACAGAAGGGTGTAGTAGACGCAACGTATATAGATTTTGTAAATCGGCCATCGTGACAAGAAGTTACAGATGAAAATGTAGTAACAAATGGCTGTTTTTTCCCACAAACTTTTTTTTTTATTGTTTTTTATTTCAACAGTTAGTTTCTTTGGGAATCCCTTGTGGGGTCTAAACAAATGATCACTTGCTGAATACAGAATTTGGTCTGCTTTTCCAAAATGTATAGCTTTCTAGGATCACCCATTGGTTTTGTACCGGTTTCCGGCTCAAACTGCAAGTACATTGAAACCAAAAAAATGAGGTAAAATGGACAACCTCCTAGAAAAATGCAAAACCTATGGTAAAAAATAACTGTTTAGGATACAACTGTCCTTGTTCCCGAAAGCTGAGAAGATGGTGGTCGAAGACTATCAAACCTTTTGTTGATAAAATGTTTTGGAGAATTATTATTTTTTCTTAAATATGCTGATTCTTGCAGTGCTATTTTCCCCATTTTTAGCAAAAACACCCCAACAAAACTGTTCTATATTTTGGCCATTTTCTTGGTCCGCTCCTGGAGAATCTACAAGCCTTGGGTATGGTTAGAATCCCCAGCACGTTAAGAAAAAAAAGGACACAAATTTGGTGTGGATACCTTATGTGTTAAAAAAAGTTATAATAGTGTAAGCACGAAGTACACCAAATTGCAAACAAAAAAGGCTTAGCATCCTAGGGGGAAACTCCCTCCTTTTTTTTATTTATTATTCACATAACTTCGAACTTTTTGACTGGAAATATTATATACATCTAGCAGTTTGGGTGGATACAAAGAAATGGGTGTGGGCGATGACATTCTAAATAATGAATATTGAATTACATTACATAGCTTTAGTATGACATTACATACATTTATTTTATGTATATACAATTATTGTAAGATGAGGTATTCATTGAGAGCAGATCTGAAGGCAGATATTCATCAATTACACAGTTATGTATTACTTACCACCAGATTTATAGGACTGAAAAACTTGATCCGGTCTTCTTATTTCTAGCAGCAGGTCAAACATATAGGATGATTTTACCGCCCCAAGTAAAAGTCCCATTGGACTATCTTCCTCTTCTTCATATGAACGTTCGAGATAATCGTGGAACTCATCATATTTAACAAGGCGACAGCAATCCAGAGGAACTACCCCTTCTAAATCCATAATCTGAAAGGAAAAAAAGAATATATATTATTTATGAACACATTATCGATTCACAAAGGAAATGGAAAAATAACCTACCTGTACCAATAGTTTTGAAGTGCGATATCATTTGTAAATGTGTGTACTGTGTAAATGTTATGCCATGTAGTAGTGGTTACTCTTGAAAAATGCAACGTATCCGGTCTAAAATAACTCCCTACAACATCGTCCAGAAACCCACAATACCAATCACAAAGCAGTTTTCAGATTGGCAGCTTTTTTTGTTACCATGTAGCTGATCTGTATGCAAGTGCATAATATCATTCCATTCGACATCTACTCAACAGTGGAGGGTACGCATTAGTGGCACGTAAATCTAAAACAGCTACCATGTTGCTGTATTCGAGTAATATTTTCCTCTTTAAGTTTGTATCAGTAGTGTATTCGCCACACCCTGCACAAACTTAAAGGCCTCCTATTGACCTTGAGAGAATGGTGAAAAGTGCAATCAAGTTAAAGGTTTCAAAATATCACTTTCGATTCCCATCTAGACTGAAGACCTACACAATGTGTTATGAACATAAAATTAGAAGACCACTTGGAGAACTGACATATGACATGCAAAGGAATAATAACTAGAAAGACTATACTAGTGTTATTTTTGAGTGCTCCCTAAGCAGGGCAGATAGCAGTCTTCTGGCTATCGGTTGGTAACACCAGTATGCAAACTTCAATTCAACAAGCATTTTTGCCCCACCCTCCCGTCCCTGTTCTTAGGCTTTGAGTTTAGGTCCTCCTCTTCTTCCCCCCTTATATTGTATCCCCCCCAAAGACAAAGCAATAGCACTGACCCTTTTACAAAACAATCCAAGAAAACTCTAACCCAACCTCTCCGTTCCTTCAAAACACATTTCACACAATTAATTTTATGCACCTGGTCAAAGCAAGCAGGCCTGCCAGCAGCCCTTCTGACCTGTGTCCACCGCAAACCTTCAAGACAATTCTTCTAACAACATCTGCTGCCACTCCAGTAAGAAGAATCATCGACAATTCCTTAACTACCTAAATATTTCCAGAAGAACTCAAAAGTCATACATACGCCCATTACTGAAGAATACAAACTTGGACCCGCTGAACCCTGACAACTACAGGCCGATTACAAATGGACCTTTCCTGGGCAAACTGATAGAAAGAGCAGCATTCGCCCAGAAGTCTCAATGCATTGAAGATAATGCCATACTTTCAGACTTCCAAACGGCAATCCGTCCAGCCAGGAAGAGGCACAGAATCTGCCATCCTTGCTACCTTAGATGACAAAGAGCACAGTTGACCGCACTATGCCTTTGACATAGTTGCCCATGAAACGGATACAAAGACTCTACGAAGCCGGCATAGAGGGGACAGCTCTAGACTGGATAGCCGGCATAGAGGGGACAGCTCTAGACTGGATCGAATCCTACCATTGCAACAGAACTAATTTCATCCATACCTCACTTTTCTCATCCAAACCATACTTCACAGAGGCACCATCATCTCACCAATGCTTTTCAAAATCTACATGAAGTCATTACTGGCGCTGATCAATCAATTTCACCTCACGTGCTATAACTATGCAGATGACATGCAAATACTCCTTCAACTGGAATGCCTCAAACACATTGGAAACTCGCAAATGTTCAGTTGTCTCAGAGCCATGGATCAATGGATGACGTGGAGCCATCTCAAACTGAATGCTTCCAAAATGGGAATACTCATGTGTGGCAATTGGATACATTATGACCCACTCGCCGTCTGGCCTGATGATCTGTGAACACCGCCTAAAGTATCAAAGGAAGTAAGAAATATTGGAATGACCATGGACTCCAAGCTATAAATGAATGCCCAAGTGGACAAACTAGCAAGATCAAGCGTTGTTACTATAAAAACTGTGACAAATCTGCTCCCTTTTGGGATTTCCACACAAGGTCCAGGCTACCATCTCCCTTGTTCTGTCCAAACTCAATTACGCCAATAGCCTCTACGAGAGATCACATTTAACAACCATGAAAAGACTACAACGAATTCAGAACTCGGCTGCAAGACTACTCTTACATATAAAACCACAAGATCACATCTCCTCTGCCTTGAAAGCCTTGCATTAGTTACCGGTTGGCAGAAGATACACGTTCAAGCTGCTTTGTATCACCCACCAAGGGATACATGGAACAGGACCACTCTTCATCAGGAATAAAATCACCAAACACATTCAACAAAGGAACCTCCGTACTAGAGTAGCACAGAGCCTCGCAATCCCAAGATACAAGAAAAAAAAAACAACATAAGATCCACAGATAACCACCTTATCTTCAGAAAACTACTCAAAAATTGGCTCTTCCCCCACATACGCAAACAGAAATATACAGCATATCCCTCTGTATCTAAGCATGTATTTGTACTATAGGTATGTACCTATATATGTGTATTGCTTTGTATAAACGTGTAGACTAATAATGTATTTTTTTAAAATATAATCATTAGTTCTGCTTAACAAATGTACATATTACTGAGAGTTACATTATTCTATGTTTTTAAAATGTATAGAAGTGTGTATATAAGTGACTGCATAAATAAGTAAATCTTTGATAATAACTATTCATCTACAATTGCTTCACTATTGAATTACAAAGAAAATGTATAAATAAAATCTAAAGTGCAACACTTGAAAGCCAGAGTTTATTTAATGCATCTTTAATCTACATATCTTCTAATTCAGCATATCCACTGCACTACCCTATTTCTCACCCTATACATCTATATATCCTCTACCTTCACTGTCATTTACCCAAACCCTAAAGCATGATCCCCAAAATAACCCTTTCTAGACTCTTCCCTTCCTTGCATCATCTCAAACCTCTTTCACTATTCCAATCCCCCAAAACAAGCCTTTCTACACCCTTCCCACTGACTCTTCCCCCTCCAACTCCCTTTGACTCATCCCAAGCCTCCTCCTACAGCTATGAGCTCCAAAACAAACATAAAAAAGATTTCTAAATCCTTCCCTCTTCTATCCCTCCACTAACCTTTTCAATCCAAATAACAGACTAACATATCCATCACTCAAATTCCTTTCATATTTCACTATACTAATTCACCACTAATCCTTTATGGGTTCGGGAGCAGCGTACTACTCGCTGAAAAAGCACTTCGACGCCTCATTAGGGGTAGTAAGCACTATACAAATGCATTTACAATACAATAGTCAATACACTTTAGTGCTGGAATTTCAGTTATGTGGCTGAACAAATGGTACAATTGCTAAGCTTTTCTTAAGCTGCTACAGGAAATTAGGGAAAAAAAGGCTGGTCATGAGGATACATAATATGTTAAACTGACATACATTTTTGTACACCTTTTATGTAGTTGTAGAAATGTATCCTGCACCTTTTTAACACCAACTCCATTTTATGCATGTTTTGCACTGTAGCCCCCTGCAATCAGTATTACTTCTGCTCTCCCCGTAGCTTGTCCTATTTGACTCTTTATCCATTTTGGGAACTTAAAATGGTTTAGGGACAAGGAGATATGCACTGCGCTCATCCTTGCTCCAACAGCTCTGTAACAGGTATCCTCAGCGCTGGGTCTGGCAAGTAAAAAGGGCAAATAGAACTCACCATAAGGTGAGCAAATGAACAGAAAGTTAACAAATCCAAGGACACTAGAACATATTGCGGTCGGGGTGTAATAGAGAAAAGACCCTGAAGGAAGGATGTCTGGGGTCACCCAGAGCAACATGGTTCTGTGAATGTGCAAGAAACAGGGAGTTTATGAGGGGGCAGAGAGAGACAGAGGCGTTGTGAGAAGCAGGTGAACATATGGTCTTCTTTGAATATGAAAATAAATGCATTGGTTGTGAAGCAATTGACTGGGTCAGGAGGGAGAACTTCCAAAATCATAGAGAAATCTTTATTTTGCTTATTTTTTTTTTAGCAGTGACAGAGGAAGGTAGTGTGGAGCTGCAGGACTGCTCACCACCAAGCAATGAAAGGGATTAAAAGGAACACTCACACAAAGTGACTGAGAGCATCTATGAGGGAATGAGTGCGAAGCACTGTGATGGTGAAGAGGAAAGCTGAGAAAAACACAGCACGCAAGGGAAAATACAGTGCACCATGGTCAGTAACCAGTAGAAGCAAGGCAGCAGAGGTCACAAATGTAAACTACAAGATGCATGAAATGTAGAGAGAAGCCCGGTCAGCAATAGCATAGGCAGAACCACCGATGTTACAGGTGCAGTGAGGCCAGCATAGGATGAATCATGGTCAGAGGGCCACAGAGAATGAAACACCTATCTATGCAATGATGTTTCCAATGAAATCCAGAGATGCAGAAAGAAAGACTGAGCACTATGGTACGCCATGGAATAATGCAGTCACTTGGCTGCTAACAGCAGCTCCATTTTCCACTTCCTCACAGCATCAAGGGACAAAAGCTTTGGCGATAGCTGGGACAAGGATAGGCAGAAATCTGGTGAATCTACAGAGAATGACCAGACTCCACCACTGCTAACATAACCCTAATCGTAAAGGATGACTGCATGTCGCAGAGACTAAGGGTGGGGTCAAACGCCGACATGACCAAACCTAGAAATGTAGCAGCTTTACAGAGTCTGAACCACACAATGGGCCCTGAACGGAGCATACCAGCTAAACGCCCCAAAGCCCAACTACCAGCTCAAGCCCACACCAGTTAAGGGCCTCACAAAGCATAATACTGAAAGTAAAGCAGTAAGGAGGAAGAGGAGAAGCACAGAGGAGGGCAAAAGAGTAGGACTGACATGTGGCC
Organism: Triturus cristatus; assembly: GCF_964204655.1. Classification (NCBI taxonomy): domain Eukaryota; kingdom Metazoa; phylum Chordata; class Amphibia; order Caudata; family Salamandridae; genus Triturus; species Triturus cristatus. The sequence continues at coordinate 509,655,609 of NC_140584.1, read as the reverse complement.
AGCTGAACAAGCTAAAAGAAACCCCACCAAACTAAGCACAACACACCATAGGTGACACAAAGACCCAAACAAATGCACCACAGATGAGGACCCTGCAAAAGGGCCCAGCCTCGAGACGAAACTCTAGGCATCGCAAAGAACTCCAGATGGGGCCTCCAGCACTTGGCAGAGCATGTCAACAAGGGTAATATGTAGTAGCAAGTCTAGATCATGTATCGTTAAAGAACACAGCAAAAGTGACCTACCTTCAGCAATCCCTTTTATGCTACTTTTCTGATAAAGACTATCTAACTGCAGATTCCCCACCTTGTGAATTTGCCCGGGTGCGAAACTGAATTCCGAAACTTAGTACCTATTCCCTTGTGTGTCCACAGGTGGCATTGTGCGGCTCAGTGTTGGGTCCATCCCACGCCACACATGATTTCAGGGCCACTATATAGGTGCAATCTCTGCACGCACTGAAAGCTCCTCGTTAAGCCCCAGATATTATAAGAGAGCATGGTTTCTCTATAGTATAATATGCTGATGATACTCAAATCAACATCTCTAACTCCCAATACAGGAATTCTTTTCTCCAACCTCAATGTCTAAAAGACATTACTGACTGGATGACCAACAGTAACCTAAAACTCAATGGAGATAAAACAGATTCTGGTAGTTGGGAACACTCCCACTCCTTGGTCTGAGCTCCAGCGGCCCCTTATATCTTGGAGAACTTCCCCTCCTAAAACTGAAATTAAATGTTTGGGTTTTTGGATAGGCTGTCATCTCACCATGGAGGTCCAAGTAAGAAAACTCGCTGCCTTCTGATTTGGCCTTCTCCGAGTCCTAAAGACAATTCAGAGCTGGCTTCCCTAGCCACTCGAAGAACGATGGTTCTAGGCCTCATCCTGCCACGCCTCGACTACGGTGACTCAGTCTATTTGGGAAGCCCACAGTACACTGTCAAGAGCTTACGGATGGTCCAGAACAGCCAGCATCCGTTTTGTTGACAATAAATTCTAACTCATCAATTTCCTCCATCCTTGCCACAGTGCATTGGTTGCCAGTTTGTAAAAGAATCCAACTCAAGTCCCTCTATCTGGCCCATAAAATGATGCCCAACAAAACTTCCCCTTTAATTCAGAGATTGTTAACCCGTTACACTCCCCAAAAATCCTTGCGTTCCACAGACAGGAGGATTTTTTTGGTTGTAAAATGCAAGTAATTACTTTGCATGCCTTTGCCACGCATTTTGTAGCACGCATGTTTTTACCGAGAATATGCATTTACAACGCATGCCAAAACCACACATTGTTGTTCGATTTAAAAGCAATGTATTTGTGGAGGGAGACCCCCCACTGCCCCCCAACTTACCTTCAATGCGTGGTATTGGCATGCGTTGTAAATGCATGTTTGCGTTAAAAATATGCGTGCTAAATAATGCGTGGTAAAGGCACGACGAGGTAAAAACCTCGTTGTAAAAGCTGTTTTCCCTTTTTTTGGTACATTGAATCAATTAAGTACAAAGTGGAGGATGTTCCTTTGATTTCTTGGAAGCTAAACTTCTGAATTCCCTGCCTCTATTTTTAAGACTGACCAACGAAGAAACCAATTCAGGAAGGTTTTCAAAACCCACCTCTTTGAGTGATTCACCCTTCGTGCAAGGTGCTTCAGCGTCCTTCAACGCTGGGAAGCCCGTCGGGTAGATCTGCGCTTTACAAATGCCTAGCATAGCTAATGTCAGCTTCTTTCTGATCTCTTCCCACCCCAATTGATGGGAAGCCACTGAAATTAGTTTATAGCAGTGTGGAGACGTGAGGTTAGAATCTTATTAACAGGCTTTATGGGTCTATTCCACAGAATGGGAAGAGGCTTGGGTCAGTGAGGAATCAGCTGTCAGATAAAGTCGCTACCACAAAAGGCAGTACCAAAAGGTAAGTAACTTGTTCTGCTGTCGATTTCTAACTGCAGATTCCTCACCTTGTGAATAGAAATACCCAGCAGTACCCCCCAGGTGGTAGGTCTGTGGAATGGCTCAGACCAGAAAATCCTTCAGGACAGATCGGACAAAGTGTTCACTCCGCTGAACTTGGCTATCAAGGCAGAAATGCTTCATGAATGTGTGGAGGGATGCCCACATTGCTGCCTCACAGATGTCTAAGACTGGAATTCCACGGATCAGCACAGACGTCGCAGCCTGAGCTCTGGTGGAATGAGCTCTTAAACCTTCAAGAGGCTGCTTCTTGGCCAGCGCATAGCAGATCTTGATGCAGAGAATGACCCATCGAGAGATGGGCAGTTTCCGCACTGCCTGACCTTTCTTCACACCAACATAGCCCACAAAGAGTTTGTCATCCACCCGGAACCCTCTTGTGGGGTAAAGGTAGAATGAAAACGCTGTTATTGGGTCCAGTCAGTGGAGTCGCTCCTCTTCTTTAAAGGGAAGTGGGGGAGCGTACAAAGTGGGCAAGGTGACTATTAGCCCACGTGAAATGGTGTTACCACTTTGAGCAGGAAAGCGGCCCTACTGCGAAGCACCAGTTTGTCAGGAACAACTGATACAAAGTAAGGCTTGGATAATAAAACCTGCAGTTCACTCACCCTCCTGGCCAAGGTAATTTCCACAAGAAAGGCTGTTTTGATGGTAAACAGCCTGATGGGACAATTGTGTATAGGCTCGAAGGGAGAACACATCAGAAATGTGAGAAACAAATTAAGGTCCCACTGAGGCATAATGAAAGGGGAAGGTGGGAACATATATACAAGACCATTGAGAAATATATTTACAATGGGAGATTTAAATAAAGAGGGTTGGTCAGGCATATGCAAGTAGGCAGATACGGCAGAAATATGCCCTTTCAAAGTGCCCTGAGGGGAGAGTTGCTGGGCAAGGGCCAAAGGCCAAAAAAAAGTAAAACATTAGAAAGGGAGGTAGAAAGAGTGTCACTAGACTTTTCTTCACAATATGATACAAACCTTCTCTATCTACAGTTGTATACCGTCTTGGTGGAGGGACGCCTGGCTGCCAGAATAACACTACAAACTTCGGGAGGGAGGTTGAAAGCAATCAACTGGCGCCGCTCAATTTCCACGCAAGGCGGCGAAAAGTTGACAGGTTGGGTGGAGGACCCTCCCTTTCTGCTGTGACAGAAGAACTTCCCGAAGTGGCAGCTTGATCAGAAAATTGATGCTTATGTGCAGGAGCTCGGGATACCAGACTCTCGGTATCCAGTCCGGAGCCACAAGGATGACTTGGGCCCGGTCATTCCTCACCTTCTTGAGAACCCTGGGAAGGAGTGGTATGGGTGTAAAGGCATACAGGAGGCCTGAGCTCCACTCGAGCAAAAAACGGATGACACTGCGTGTTCCCGATCTAACTAAGGCCAGCCCCACTGTTGAAACAGACCTTGAGCCAACTCCAGGTGGAGACGCCATTTGTGATCCGCTAACCATCAACAGCAGAATTCATCTGCCCTGGCGTTCAGGGAACCTGTGAGGTCTTGAACCACCAGGGAAATGCCTGCCATGTACAGGGACTCTTGACAAGGAGTCCACGACCCCACCCCGTCCTGTTTGTTGCAGTACCACATGACAGTGGTATTGTCCGCAAACAGTTTTACCGGCCTTCCCTTGAACGAGAGTAGAAAGGCTTTTTATGCCAATCAAATCGGTTGGTGTTTCAACAGGTTGATGTGGAGTCCGGATTCTGCTGGAGACCAGAGTCCCCTTATCTCCACCTTCCAAGATGGCAGCCCCATCCCAGGAGAGACGAATCTGTAACTACTGTGAGATCTTGTTTGGGAAGTGTTGTGTAGTTCCTAAAAATAGATAGGATCTGCATGTTTGTTGGACAATAAACTAAGGGATTGGTGTAAAGACTGATTCCAGACACCCCCGCAGGATATGTTGGGTTATAGATAGCTAGCTCACAGTGCCACCATAAGCCCCCTAACCATACCAAGGAGCGAATAGTTTCTGGCAACCATCAAAAATGACAACTCTTGACCCTTTAGGGATTGTGGAAACAGTACAGTACTTTTTGTTCGGTCAATCGTGCTCACTTAGTTTCAGAGAGATACCCAGAATAAACAATAAGCATCATTCTAGTATAAAACATATGTGCTGCAACAATCAGTAGACAGAAGCAAACGCAAGAGATTACAAGCACCAAAAGAGTGAACAGTAGATACATTTCTACCATGGTGCTAAAGTAATGATATATGCAATGCAGGCATATATAAAAACAGTAATCTTTGGGCACTCCTATGATGCGGACCATTTCTAAGTGTACCTAAGTGTACCTAGCATGTATGTGTGTGTGAAGCCAAGAATCCCGTAGGAAAGAGCCAACCCCATTACCTGATGGGAGAGAATGAAGGACACAGTCTTGGTCAAGAGTTGGACACCCCGCAAGGGATGTCAGACCACTGCATGTTGAAGCTTCAGCATGCAGGGACCTCCGTGTCAGTGTCAGAGTAGAAGTGTTTCATCTGACTACCTAATGAAGGTGCTTTTTTTTTTTACCAAAGAGGTAGCCTCGGGAGTTCTACCACAATCGATATGCTGCGAGTAGGATTATGTAGATGAGCCTAAATCAATAATTGCAATCATGCAAAGTAGTCCTGTCGCCCGAGGATGAAGATAGCGATGACTTTTGTACAGAGTATGTTAATCCGGTTAAGTACGTCATGTGCAGGGGATTTAAGATATGATGCTAAGACTCCCCATGTATAATAAATGAGACTAGTTTCAAGGAAACCAATCAATATTTATTCAGCACATAACTGGGTAAAAGGTCATTGCTAGAACTGTTATGCAGAGCAAGGAAGGACAAATGTAGGCAAAAGGTTGCTTTGCTACTTAGGCCTAGGTTAGGAAACATAACAGAAGGGAGAGGGCTTGCCCTCCTGACCCATTCGTGGTTCGTTAGCCACCACTGCAGGTCCTTTGCAGTTTCCTCCGAGATCTGGACCATGTCAGAGATATTCCCATGATGCTGTACCCACTGGAACTTCAGGTCCCAATGCAGAGCCCGCATATGCCATTTGGCATAAGCGATCAGGAGGCCATGAGTGTAAGAAAGTACTCCGTTGACATGGTTAGCCCTCCCTTACCGGACTCTGATGCATCTTTGACTGAATGTGCACTGTGTTCCAGCTAACCAGGTTCCCAGTGCCTTTGTTCTTTCCCAAAACTGTACAATTGTTTCCACAACTGGCACACCTATGGCACACTTATAAGTCGCATCTAAAAGGTACCAGTGGTACCAAAGGCCTTGTGACCAGAGATGGTCTCGAAGGGCTGCAGCATGTACTATGCTACCCTAAAAGACCCATCACCAAACATATGCAGACTGCCACTGCAGCCGGCATGTTTTGGTGCAGATAAAAGTGAAGAGTCGACATGGCACACATCTCTGTATGCCAGGCCTACCAGCACTGCAAGAGGCATGGGTGATTCACCCCTACAGCAGGTCTTACAGCCCTAAAGCAGGGAGCAATATACCTCTTGTCAGGGCATAACTGCATGAGCGGATATGCCCCTATTGTGTCTAAGTCCATTCTTAGACATTAGAAGTTCACAGGGAAGCCATACTGAGTACATGGGCTGGGAGCCTGTCACTACAAATTCCACAGCTCCATGACGGCTTCTCTGAATTCCAAGATGTTTGGTGCCAAACATCTCAGATTAACGATCCCACAGCGTTGAGAGTTTTGGGTTCATTTATAAATACACTCAGAGGGCACCTCAGAGGTGCCCCCGGAAAACCTACCAACCCACTAGTATGTGCCTGACTGGTCTGCACCAGCCTGCTACTTCTAGATATGTTTCTAGAGCCTTTTGCTCTCGTGGGTCAATAACAAAGCCTGCTCTGGGTGAAAGTGCTTCACATCTACACCCACGAAGGAACAGCATAGGAAGGTGGTGAGCCTCAAAGGCTTCCTGTCCTTTGTTATGCTGACCAGGGCCTCTCCAGCTAGTGGAGATGCCCGCGCCCATTACCAAGCTGCACTTTTGGCAGCAAGCTCAGCAGGAAAATTAGTAAACAAGAGAGGTGTGTCCCTTCTCAGCCAGGATCAGCCCTAAAGGTTCCTGAGCTGAAGTGACCCCCTCCTACCACAAAAGAGAGCATCAGTATTATCTACTTTAGCCTTTCTTAAGCTTCTGGGGATCTACAGGACTCTGTGCACACTATACCTCACTTTGGCATAGTATATACAGAGCCAGATTCCTACAATGAGGCCCAGCAGCCTCAGAGTCAGTCTCACCAAAATCCAGACTAGAGGCTTAACATCGTTATAGTCTGAATAGCCTAGACTCGCCACTCAGGAGGATAAGCCAGAAACTGCACTGTGCCCAAAACAGCTCAGATGAGAGAAAGTGTCTGAGAGGGAGTCAGGTGTGAATTCGGCATGTTGATAGAGAACCCTAGCGAATGTATGAGGTCCGCTGTAGTCTGGAGGTGGGAGAAGACAACCTACGGCGATCCCACCTTCACCAGCCAGACGTCAAGATAGGGAAAGACTGGCACTCCCGATCTCTGTAGATGAACTGCAACACAGTCATCACCTCGGTTAACACCCAAGGGACACTGGTACCACCAAAATGCAGCACAGTGAACTGAAAATGCTCGTGGCCTACTATAAACTGCAGATAGCACTTAAGGGCAGGCAGGATGGGTATGTGAAAATAGGCGTCCGGCAAGTCCAACGCTACCATCCAGTCTCCAGGGCAGAGAAGACCTGAGCAAACATAAGCATTCTGAATTTCTTCTTCTTGAGGAAGAGATTGAGGGTTTGGAAATCGAGGATAGGATGAAGGCCCTTGTCTTTTTTTGAGAACCGGAAACTATCAGTATTAACCACTATAGCACACTTCTGGCACCGGAATCCTCTCCATGGCCCCCTTGGCCAGGGGACCCGTGACCTCCTCACAGAAAATGACAGATGATCCTACGTCAACCGATCATGAGATGGTGGCACGCGGGAAAAAGTAGTCACGAAGGGGAGGAAGTAGCCCCTTCAGGCTATCTATGGACCCATCAGTCCAATGTTAGGGACAGCCAGTGGTGGCGGTGACTGCTAATCCTGCCACCAACTGGACGCCCATGATCTAAAAGGGAAAGATTAGGAAGGCTTGGAGGCTGCAGCTGCCAGGGGGTGGGTGGCAGGGGGTGGTGGCTGGGCCAGACTGCTGGCTACCGGACCTATGAGGCCAGTAGTAACCGCACCTTCATTCATGCAGAGGCTGGGAAACTTCCACGGCTCGATGGCTGGGATAAGGATGGCGCGGTAGAAAGATCCTTTCGTACTCACAAAACGGAGCAAAAAGCAGACTGGGGATGTGGGACAGCAGAGATGCCCAGAACTTGGCCATGGCCTGCGAGTCCTTAAGCGCTCCAGCGGTGAGTCTGCCTTGCTTCCGAAGAGACGGGTACCATCGAAGGACATGTTCATGTGGGAAGCCTGGACATCCCCTGAAAAGCAAGATGCTCTCAGCCAGGTGTGATGTCTGAGGATCACCGTCGTTGAAACCGGTCTGCCCCTACGAGTCCGTCATGTCCAAGCCACAGCGTATACTGAACTTCACTGCGTCTCTCCTGTCTGTAACTGCTCAAGAGAGAATTGCCCGGGCCTCCTCCAGGACCTGTGGCAGCACTTGTACAACCTTTTCCCTCCCACAGAGTGTGAATAATGGCCAATAAGCATGCAGTGTTCACTGACCGCAAATGAAAGGCTGGTGTAAGAAAACATTTTCTTGCCCCAACTGTCCAGCCTCTTGGACTCCCTGTCTGGGGGAGAGGCAGGGAATGCACCATGGGAGGTAGAGGTTTGTCTACCAAGCTCTCTGGGGTGAGGTGGGTAGTGAGGAAGTTTGGGTGTGCCCGGGGCAAGGCGGTAACAGAAGGTGATCATCCTGTTCACAGGAACCCCTGTGTTGGGTTTGGACCACGTTCGCAAAGGTTCTGAAGAAGAAGCTACCGGCTGGAGCACCTCTGCTAGGATGTTAGTCTTGACAGCCAATAAGGGTAGCTGGAGGTCAAGGACTTCAGCCACCCTACGCACCACCACTGCCATAGCCACAGTGGGGGGAGAAAGCATTCCAGTATCTGGAAAGGTATCCAGTCCGCTGGCTTCACCCAATTCCTCACACCAGTCCATATCCTGTTTATAAGGCTGATCTTCTAAAGGGTCCAGTGAACCATTCCATTCTTATCCCAATCATAGCCCTCCAGAATAAGGCTCAGAAAATGACCAAGGACCTGTTGTTCCTGTTGGTGCCGTAATCGTAATCTGTCAACGCAGCTCTGCCTCCGTGTCGTCAGGAATCAGAGTAGGGCTGGCGCTGCCGATGGTCGCCAGAAGCATCGGCATCAGGGAAGGTCGCAGTGGTACGACTGGCGCTGGTCCAGATCCATTGGCGTCGGAGCTGCTGGCGCAGACCTTGATGATCCCTTTTAACCCTGTGGGACCTGAAGTCATGCTGGAGGGGTCAGACCGCTCAAAAATGAGGCGCATGTCTTCACAGAACTCCTCAATTTGAGTGGGGGTTGCTCCAGCTCCTGGAAAACGCAGGGATGTGTAGTTGGTCCAGGCACAGGTTCAGGAGAACTAGGCTGTGAATGCCGATGTTACTCCGCCGCGTCAGCCAACAGACAGGGAGAAGGCGAAGCAAGCTTCAACTTCTTGTGTTTTTTATACCTCTTACCTGAGTGCCCCGAAGATCTTCAGAGGGACAAAGAGGACTTGGGACTCTTGGAGGAGTGCCAGGACCTTCCTCTAGCCCGTGACTATGATCTCCGAGGGGTCAGGTATGGCACTGACTGCCGGGCCGCGAGCAGCTTCAGAGACCTCTCCCTCAAAGTAGTCGGTGCCATGGCCAGGCACTCCAGAAACCACAGGAAGACCAAGTGGGATTCCGATACGGATGTGGCGTCATGACAGGCGCTGCATGGCTTCCTAGAGGACATCATACACATCAAAAAAGGGGTAGACACAAGGTCGAATAATCCTGTCAAAAAGTGACAGAGAGCAGCTCTCTTGATGAATCAGTACCGATGACATTGTCGCAAGGTGGCACCTATATAGATTCAGTCTGACACCTGGGGAATTCAAAGGTAAGGAATCTACGGATAGAATAAATTAGATTTAGTGACCCCCTGAGGTGACATGATGAACTACCCTTCCACATAACACCAACTGCATATAATTCTGACTTTACTCTAGGATTGACAAAAAGATGATTGATCAGCGGAAGAGGTACTGTGCAGTAATACTTATAGACCTCTATGATGAGGACACAGTCCATCGCTGAAACATGTTACACAGCGTTTCACATGAATCCAACAGACTACTTTAGATTGACTCAGGTACTTCGTTGGGCTACGAAATCTGACTTACAATTCAGTGGTTCTAAAGAGCTCGCATAGACAGCAGACATTTGTAAAAGAGGTAGGCTGGCAATGGATACCTTACAGCTGCCCTGCTTACCTTATCTGCTCTGCACCTTAGCTCTACTTAGACTACATGACCACAGGCATATGAGACAAAATAGGATCCTGGTCTGGAAACCACCCATCCCAGATGACAAATCAGCAATTGCATGGGTAGCCAGCAGCCAAATCTGCTTCCAATTCTAGGAACATGTGTCTAAGATCATGATGTACTGGTACGGTTTTCCTGCTAGGGTGGGCACCATGCACAGTGGACCAGACCTTTGTTTTGAGGGTTATGGGCAGGAAGACACGCTAGAACACATGTGGTGGGTTTGTCCAGTATTGATGAAATTATAACGGAGATGGTGGGATTGGATGTCCCGTTGGGTCAACTACTTTATCTAATGATCTACAAAGGGCAAAAGTGACAATACCCTCTTTTAAACCCACAGGGAAACTGATCACCCATTTATGCATCTCAGCACATCTCACCATAGGTTAAAAGTGGTAAACCCAGGAAGTAATCCCCGAAATTCTGGGGTGGACCAAAATATGAAACCTATATGTTGACTGTTAAACAATTTTTATTGGTTTTTATCAACTGTTGGGGAGAGGATGAGGCTTAACAGCCAGTGCAGTCGACCTCAAATCTGGGGATCAGAGTTCCAGTCTTGGCAACAACGCTCAACATCCTGTGATTCTGGGCAAATCACTTAATCTCCCTGTGCCTACCAAAAATGAATGTCCTTGTGTAACGCAAGTGGAGCTCATGTAAAGCGCTCTGATACCCGATACCTTCTGGTCAAGTTTGCGCTATATAAAACGCAAACAAAAAAACTGTAGACAATAGCAATTGTTGCAGGACATGGCATTAACAAATTAGCACAGGTAGATGAGAGCAATTGTAGCAAGATGAGAATGATAAATTAACTGTAGACAATGCTATTTGTAGCAGGATGAGACAATGATAAATGATCAACTGTAGACAGTGCTATTTGTAGAAGGATGAAACTAACAAATTAGAGGAGTGAATTGCCCTGGCTCACACTGAAGGATGAGGGGGGACCCAATGAATAATAAGGTTAGGTTACAAAACTTGGAAAAAGGAACTAGGGGGTGCACAAGCTAAAATAGTGTACTGCAGAACAGAATTTGGGGGGGTCCATGGAGCGGTAGTGAACTGAGATGTATTATGATGGAGAGAGAGAGGGTGACCGGATGTCTAAAAATTTAACATGGTGAGGGGGGATTCTCTTCAGTCAGTTCCTTATGCTGTATAAGCATAGTATCCTAGGCAGCAGCAGCAATAGGGCTCCGGCGTATACGACTGAACTCCTCCCAATGAAATGCAGAGATTTTTGCTTCTCCCCATCTAATTAGTGCCTTATGCCATAGGGCGCGAGCTAAGAGAGGAGGGGTGAGGGTGATGGACCTTCCAGTGCATAGTTAGTAGACGCTTGGCTAACAGTAGGGCCACACTGGTGAACTGCACCCGAACCCTATGGTTTTTTTCGTCTTTGGAAAATACCTAAGGCAGTAGCCCCCCATGAATTCAATGTGGTGGGTTCTGTGATTATGCTCAATGAAGCATGTATTGCATGCCAAAAGCTTGCTATTCTAGGGCATGACTAGAGCCTGTGCCGGAAGTCAGCAACCTGGGTGAAACATCTATGACAAGTGAAATTGGCTCCTGGGAACATATGGTTTAGACAAGAGGGTGTAAGATAAGACCTGTGAAGGATCATATATTGGATATTTTTAAAACAAGCATTCCTTGAAACCGTGTTAGGGGATTCCAGGGCACTAGACCACTCAGTGTCGCGTAGAGGTCTTGTTAAGTCCTCCTCCCAGAGGCAGCGGAGGTAAACCACAGTAATGTCAGCATGTTCCCTAATGGCTTTGCATAGCCATGTAATGGGACGTCCACCACCCTCCATGAGGTATAGAGTATGCAACACCACATGGGTAGGCGGTTCTTCATCCAGTGCTCCCCATAATAATTAGAGTGCCACCAGTAATTGCCCATATGTTGCCAACTATCTGAAATCTATATGTTGAGGAATATCGGACTGCCCTGGTTAGGTATACACCGAAAAAGTCAAATATGTAACCCTATTATAGCATATTTAAGCCAAGAGCCACAAAGTTGTCAGGTCAGGAGTTTTCAATCTATCTCAGTTTTCAGATCTGGCTTATTTGGGGTGAAGGCATTGTGCAATGGAAACTCCCTTGAAGTATGTGGCCCTCTCTTCAATGTCAACATTAGAGTCCTCTCCACATATCTTACTTTGCAGGAGTGTCATGTATGAGGGAGACAGGATTCTCTTTTTTAATGTGTGTTGATGGATCCTTACAAATTGCAGATCAACAAAATCGCACAAAGTTTCTACAAAAACAATCCTCAAATGTTTTAGAATGTGGCTATAGAACACAATTTCACATCACTTTCACCAGTTCTTTCTTTTATAAGCAAGGCAGAAGGAGTATGTGTAATTCCTGGCGATACCTTGTAAGCTATTTCTACTGCTTCTTTCATGGTCTTGTCTTTGTGAACTTCCAGCCTATTCTCCATCATTATTTGTTTCACCGGATGCAGACAGAACAGTTTTATCTGAAAAGTAAAAGTGAATTAACATACAAATGTAACAAATAAATGAGCAGGATTATTTAAATAAAAATGGCACCACAAGATTCTCCACTACATAGATAACATTAAACATCACAATTTGAGTATTCTAAAGAGTAAGACATCTTCATTTAAAAAGATTTCACTTTAGGTTAGCACTTAGGATATATAGTCACAAGTGTGATGGCAGGAGATAAGAATGTTTATTCTTGAGACAATGACGAGTACCCATCCTGAAATCCATCTGTTAGCTTTTCGCCCAGCCTTTAACAGAATACCCTAATAGGCTTCCCAGGTGGTGTAATCTGAAAATAAATTAGAAAAGGGTTGCTATTGTTTTTAAAATGTGTTACCCATCTTCTTTAACTTTCCACTTCAATCTTCCTGCCCATAAATTACCAGTCATATAAGGGCAAAAGAGGAAAATTAAAAGTTACACAGAACGTTATTATCTCACGGCTCATAGAAGTTAGTCCTCATGCTAGACACCTTAAAGCTTTTAAGCAGAAGAGCTGTATTACAAGAATCTTCCAGTCCCAGGCTTCACAGTGCGGTAAGAGAGTGACGTTAAAGTCAAACAGTATTAACTCTGATAATAAAATAGTTCCCACCACGAGTTATGAGAAAAACACAATAGCAGCAAATACATGCCAAATCAACAATCCACAAAAAAGTCATATTTTATTTCATCAATATAACTAACTGTACCTGATGTTCTGAGGGAACACAGACTAAAACAACTTTACTCAACTAAAGGCTTGAAAAGGAGACCAATAAATAACACGTTTAAGTAAATGTTCAAACAGTGCATTTTGGAGCACAATTTCTAAATAAGCGGCCTAAAATACCTTTGATATTGACAAAGGTCACAAAGAGGAGCTACTAAAAAATTGACTAGTTGGGAAGTGCGAGAATTTAAACTTTTGCCTTAGCGTATCTGTAACTGCTGTAGCTATCTTTCTGTTCATGCTAACCATGCCTACAAATTCTGCCAAACACGCAAACATTTTTATTTCCATGCCTTATGTTTTATACAATACATTTCTGATTAGCTTGCTCAGTGACGAAAGTATACATTTCTGTTGAAACAAAGGAAAGAGCCACTGGTTAAAGGGTCTGCCACCCATTTGATGTACCACAAGCATGGAAAAAGCATGTATTGGTGAACAAGTTACTTACCTTTAGTAACGATACATCTGTAAGCAACATAGATTAGTTATGGATTCCTCACCTTAGAATTACCCCCAGGAATCAGACTGGATCCGCAGAATTTTTCTTCAGCAGTACTCCTGCGTGTCGGTCGACTCCGCGTTTGTCACTGGCGTCATGGTCGCCAGAATTACGTTGCGGTATCTACTTGGACGTCGTCCCTGCACGCTGACGTCAGTTCTTTACACGACATTCAACACCAGAAGCGCAGAGCCATGCAAGACACTGACCACTGGTGCACAAAACTAGGGCCCTGAAAGAAAGTCATAAGTAACTTGTTCATCTGACAGAGACAATTAGTTATGGCTTCCTCACCTTAGAATAGATACCCCAGCAATACCAACCCCAGAGGTGGGTCTGCGAACTAAGTTAACACCAGAAAGTCTTGGAGAAATGAACGGCTAAAGAAGCCCTCTCTCCGGACTTGGCTGTAGTGTTTGGTAAACGTGTGCAAATCAGCCCACGTAGCTACCTGGCAGATGTCATGAAGGGGGACTCAACGTCCCAAAGCAGTAGTGGCTGCCGTCACCCTGGTGGAATGGGCACGCAACGCCACTGGAGGTTTATTTGCGCTAAGGAATAGCAGATTTTGATGCGAATAACGACCCATCGAGAGATGGTCCGCTTTTGCACAGCCCGACCTTTCTAGGCACCCACATAGCCAACAAAGAGCTGGTCATCCACCCTGCATTGCTTTGTGCGATCCAAATAGAATCAAAGCGCACGTTTTGGATCCAGACGGTGGAGCCTCTCCCCTTATTTAGAAGGGTGTGAAGGCAGGAAGAAGGTGGGCAAAGTGATGGTCTGTCCTATGTGGAAAGAGGTAACCACGTTGGGAAGGAAAGGAGGCCTAGTGCGAAGGACAACTTTGTCCAGATGAACAGCCAGGAAAGGAGGTTTTGAAGAAGGAGCCTGAAGCTTGCTCACCCTGCGAGCAGAGGTGATGGCGACCAGAAAGGCTGTTTTCAGTGTCAGGAAGGAGTCTGACAGAACAGTTATGTAGTGGCTCGAAAGGAGCGCACACAAGATAGGTCAGAACCAGGTTCAAGCCCCGCTTAGGCATTACGACAGGAGGATACAAGTGAGTAATGCCCTTAAGGAAGCGATTTACCATAGGGGACTTGAAAAGAGAAGGCTGGTCTAGAATCCGAAGACAGCCTGAAATGGCCAAAAGATAGCCTTTTAGAGTGCCCAGGCAGAGCCCTACTGGGACAAAGAAATAATTTAGAGGAGAACCTCTGAAAGGGGAGCAGGAAGGGGATCCGCAGCCTTTGCTGCGCATCATGCCACAAACTTGTTCCATCCACAGGCATATACCGTTTTGGTGGAGGGACCCCTGGCTGCCAAGTTAACATTACAGACTTCGACAGGAAGGTCGAAAGCTGTCAACTGTCGCCGCTCAATCTCCACGCAAGGAGGTAGAGGCTGGACAGGTTCGGGTGGAGAACCGCCCCCTGCTGCTGCGACAGAAGATCCTCCTGAAGGGGCAGCCTGAGCGGAGGATCGATGGCCATGTGCAAGAGCTCGGGATACCAGACTCTTCGTGCCTAGTCCAGAGCCACAAGAATGACTTGGGCCTGGTCACGCTCAATCTTCTTCAGCACTCTGGGTAAAAGTGGTATAGGTGTTAAGGCGTATAGAAGACCGCAACTCCACTCACGACGAAAAGCATCACCGAGCGAGTGCTGCCTTGGAAATTCCAACACGCAGAACTGCTGACATTGCGTGTTCTCTTCAGTGGCGAATAGATCTAACTAAGGATCTCCCCACCGCTGAAAGAGACCTTGCACCACCTCCGAATTAAGACGCCATTCGTGATCCATCATGCACCGATGGCTGAGTTCATCCGCCCGGGCGTTCAGAGAACCTGCCAGGTGTTGAACCACCAGAGACATGCCCTGATGTTCCAGCCACTTCCAGAGACAGAGTCTATGACCCCACCCCACCTTGTTTGTTGCAGTACCACATGACGGTGGTGTTGTCCGTGAACACCTGCACTATTCTCCCTTTGACAGAAGGAAGGAATGCCTTCAATGCAAGACGGATCGCTCGAAGCTCCAGAAGGTTGATGTGGAGCCCAGACTCCGCCGGAGACCAGAGGCCTCGGATATCCGCCTCTCCCATGTGGCCGCATCTGTCACCACTGTGAACTCTGGTTGGGGAAGGGAGAGGGATCTGCTGTTGACCCAATCCTGGTTCGTTAGCCACTACTACAATTGGTGTGCAGTGCCCTCCGAGATCTGGACGCAATCGGTAAGACTCCCCTGATGCTGTGCCCATTGGAACTTCAGAGCCCGCATTTGCCACCTGGCATAGTCCAGAAGCAGAATGCAAGAGGCTATGAGGCCCAATAGCCTCAGGGTCATTCTGACCGAAACCCAGGATAAGAGGCTGAAGGATCGAAATATTAGCCCAAATATCCCGGACTCACTGCTCGGGAGGATAAGCCCGAAACTGCGCTGTGTCCGGAACCGCTCTGATGAAAAGGAGCTTCTGAGAGGGAATCAGGTGTGACTTAGGCACGTTGATGGTGAACCTCAGCGAATACAGGATGTCGGGTGTAGTCTGGAGGTGGGAGACGATAGCCTGGGGCGAGCCTGCTTTCAACAGCCAGTCATCGAGATAGGGGAAGACTGGAACCCCTGATCTGTGCAGATGAGCTGAGATCACTGCAATTACTTTCGTGAACACCAGAGCGCGCTGGTAAGGCCAAAAGGGAGCATGGTAAACTGAAAGTGCTCGTGGCCTACCGTGAACCATAGGTAACGCCAATGGGCCAGCAGGACGGGGATGTGAAAATAAGCGTCCTGTAAGTCCAACGCTACCATCCAGTCCCAAGGGTCAAGAGCAGACAGGAACTAAGCCAGCGTCAACATTTTGAACTTCCCCTTCCAGGGGAAGCGGTTGAGGTTCCTGAGATCCAAGATAGGACGCACGCCCTTGTCCTTCTTGGGCACCAGAAAGTAGTGGGAATAACAACCACAATCTACTTCTGGGGAGGAACTCACTTGATGACTCCCTTGGCCAAGTGAGCCGTAACTTCCTGTTGGAGAAGGGCCAAGTGATCCTTCGACATGCGATGGAATTGAGGTGGCATGGATGAAGGGGTAGTCTCGAAGAGGAGGGAGTATCCCCTTCAGACTATCTGCAAAACCCACCTGTCCGACGTGATGGTGAGCCAGTGGGGAAGGTGATGGCGAATCCTGCCATCCACTTACGAAAGGTGGCCCTGAAAGGTCGAACGAGTAGGGCTTGGAGGCTGCTGCAGAGGGGGCGTTGGTGGACTGGCCCACCCGCTGGCCCCCAGACCTACGACGGTGGAAACCACGTCCCAGGCCACGCAGTGGTTGGACAGCTTGCGCAGGCCTGTGGCTCTGGGCGAAACGTGGCGGGGTACCTCTTTATGTAGCCACAAAAGGGGCAAAAAGCTGACTGCGCCAGGCGGGAGGTGGATGCGAGGCCCAAGGATCTGGCCGTAGCCCTGGAGTCCTTAAAGCGCTTGAGCGCGTGGTCTGCCTTGTCTCCAAACAAGCGACGGCCAGCAAAGGGCATGTCCAAAAGTGTAGTTTGGACATTACCGGAAAAGACAGTGGACCTGAACCAGGTATTGCATCTCAGGGCTACTGACATTGAAATTGTCTTGCCAAGTGAGTCGGCGGTGTCCAGCCCACATCTTCTGGAGAACTTCGCTGCATCTCTCCCTTCGGCAACTGCACGAGAGAGCATGGCTCGGGCCTCCTTCGGACACTGTGGCAGCACCTGCGCGACCGTGTCCCACACCAAGAGGGAGTAACGGCCCAATAGACATGGGTTCTTCACCGACCGCAGTCCTGACCTGAAGGAAGAAAACATCTTCTTCACAAGGTGGTCCAGCTTCTTGGATCAGGTGGTGCGGTTCGTGAATGCTCCCTTGGAAGTCCAGGCTTGGACCACCAAGCTCTCAGGGGTGGGGTGTTGGGAGAGGAAAATGGGATCGCCCAGGGCCAGGCAGTGGCATTGGGCAATCATACTATTCACAGGAGCCCCCGTGTTGGGCTTGGTCCAAGTGCCCAAAAAGATGTCTGTGAGGGCCTCATTGAACGACAGCAGGGACTTCAAGGAGGCAGTTGCCGGTTGAAGCACCTCAGTCAGGAGTCCTGACCGCCACCGTAGGAAGCTCAAGGTTTAAGGCCACAGCCACCCTACGCAACACCACTGTGTATGATGCACCCTCCTCCGTAACCATGGTAGGGGGAAATAGGGGAAGATAGCATGCCAAGGTCTGGGGAGGTGTCCAGACCAATGGCCTCATCCAACTCCTTGCCCCAGTCCCGCTTTTCTAACTGGTCTGCTAGGGGGTCCACAGGCCCCTCCCAGCCGGTCTGGCTCCATGCCCACATCGAGGTGGAGGTTGGGGCCCTACATCAGCTAGGGACACAACTGGCGTCGGAGGAAGCGGAGGTGTCGCCACTGGATTTGGTGCCGGAGATGTCACGAGGTCGAGTGGCACCGATCTGGATCCAGGCCTGGATCGATGGGGGCCATGACGCGCCAGAGCTGAAGCCACCCGCATCGAAGGCCTGAAGCCCCCAGCTGACTCCGCAGGGCCCCTAAGGCACGCCGGCGGAGTCGGGTCGCCCCGGCTCCCGGAAAAGGAGGAAAGCTTAGAACTCCTATCAAAGTGAGAGGGTTATCCTGTCTTTTTTGTTTCTTAAAAGCAGTGGTAGTGCACAGTGGGAGCCTGGAATCTCTTAGATTTTTTTTTAAAAAGATCCTCACCCACAGGTACCACCTGTGGCATGCTTCATCATTGGATCCTCACCCACCGCACCTGTATCAGATTATTAGACTATTACCTTGCAAGTCCTATGTTGCTACAGATAAGCTTATGACCTGTGTTCTTTACCTCTCTGGGATATGTTTAATGATGGCTCTTGTTGTAATGTTCTTTGTTCAGTTGCAAATAATCAATAGAGGAAGTCTTAAAAAAAAAAAGAAAGAAAGATAAAGAAACGGAGATTCCATTGTGAGGTTTTGCATAGGCGACAAACAGTTGTTTCGTTTGGCGGTTGGATATCGACTGGTCAGTGTTATACATGAATACCTTTATGACATCTGGTGTAGTAATACACTTTCTGCTACTGAATTTGCCTGTGGGAAAAATGTGCTATTCTATTGTCTGGTGTATATGAAAAAGGGGAAACCACCTTTGGGTTTGTCATACAACCATTCTAAGAATGTGCACCTGGATAAAATATCCCTTCTCTGTTAAAGCCTGCAACCCACTAACTCTTCTCAGTGAGATAATGCCCACAGGAAGCCTAACTACAAAGATAAACATTGCATGCCACAAAGAGCACAGCGAAATGTAAACACGGACAAGTGTTCTCCATTTTGTTTTCAAGCTGCTCCTGCGGCAAAAGGAAGATGACTAGAAGTGCATGCTAATTCTGCCTTTTGACTATGTAACAAGTAGCACATGATGTCCGGAACTGATGCTTCAAATTGTTCTATGTGTTTTCTAACAGGCATGTGTGGTGAATTTACGTGACTCATGCAGGAATCAAATACACTCCTCTAGAGGTTTAAGACAATCACATTCTAAGACTTTAGGTGCAATATTTAGACCAGCTCCTAATACAAGCATTTCCAATGCAATAGGTCCCACATTTACACAAGTTTGAGTTATTGGCATTGTAAATGACAATGCCTTTTATTTATGTTTTGGTTTTTAAAACATAAATAAAAGGCATTATCATTTACAATGCCAAAAGCTTAAACTCGTGTAAATGCTAGATGTATTGTAGTGCTAATAAAATAGTACATGTACCGTGTAACAACCAAGTAAAGCAGCCAGGAGCCATGGGAGGTTCCAAATGAAGACATGGCTGTACTAAGGAGGGACTAACAAGCCTATTTAGGAATCAGAAGACAGCATTTACAAAGATACAAGCCAATGAAAAATGTGGGTGGGTCTTCTCTCCGACACTGAACTACAACAGATCAGCCCCAGAGCAGCACTTGCGCACTGGCTCAGGCTCGACCTAAAAAGGCTGGGTTTGGAGAGGTTAGAGATGTGACTTTTTTGCACTGACGATAAACTGTAATGTGTGCAACCAAGGCACTGTGTTGAATGTCTGCGAGCTGCTGTTCTTAATCATCCAGTCGTCCAAGTACAGAAATATGTGAATGGCACTGTGGCACAGGTGTATCACCGCCGCCATTGTAAAACACTTAGTCGATACTCTTGGGGCAGTTGTTTATCCTCAATGGGAGAGCTTTGAACTGATATTGTTGTCCACTTAACACAAAATGCAGGTATCGGTGATGTGTTGGATGGATGGGGATATGAAAATAGGTATCCTTGAGGTCTCAGGTTTCTTTGTGCAGGGCAGCGGAATGATGACGTGCTGGGTGGTTTTTTTTAGAGTACCCCAAAAAGATGTTCTGGTTCAATGGCACACAGTTTGGGATAGGCCCCAGAGTTTTGTCATTTTTGGAGATGAGGAAGTACAGGGTGCAGAATTCTTGGCTCTGCTGGTGAGGGGGTACTGGTTCAATGGCAGCCTTAGTAAAAAGCACCTACTTGTACATCTCTCTGCATAAGTCTTAGGTGTGCTGGACTCACTGTGTCACAAGGTGATATGTCTGATGATGTGGAACTCTAGGCAGTACCCTTGCCACACACTGGCAAGACCAACTTGTCCAAGGTCATTTACTCCCACTGAGGAAGCAATAGCCTAATTATTACCCCAACAGCAGTACTGAGTTCAGAAGGAATGTGGGTAAGGCACTATTCGGAGAGAGAGAGAGGCACGCCTGTTGGAGCCACCACTACCCTGGTCTCTTCCTTTTCTATGGTAGCCACCTCTTTGGTATACTCTAGAAGCCTGGACTTCCTGAAAAAATATTGATGAAATCTCTACCTCTAGAAAGGGTTGCAGCATTGGCCCTCCAACTTTGCCTACTGCATGTGTTTGTGTAGAGCACCCGAGGCCTCAGCAGTGTCCATATACTTCTTAATCTATCATCCACTTGAGGGCCAAAGAGATGTTCTAGATTTAATAGAAGTTAATGTGGAGCTGTTGTACCGCTAGCTCAAATCCAGACACCCTAAGGCCTGCATGACGGCACAGCATTTACCTCCCTCAAGGCAGTGTCAGCGGAATGCTGGGTGCATCATATGTTCCCTTTGGAGATCATTTCCTCCAGTGACTAAGTTCTGGTCCCCTTTTGCGATATGCTGTTGACAGGTGCTTGATCAACAGGTCCATCTGTTCACAGCATTAACTATCGTGCAAGAGAACAGGCTGACTAATTCTCCATTTTCCACTGGGTGACTCCTGCCACAGCCACTCGCTTACCTGCTGTGTCAATCCTTTTGGTGCCCCCATGCACAACCAAGGAGTCTGGAGGGACATGTCCCTTGACGTACACAAGGTCATCTGAAGAAGGCTTATACTGCTTTTTGATCTTCGGGGTGATGCCTTGTACCTAGAATGGCTCCTGGAAAATTTTAGTACTGCACTCAGTCATACTTTTAAGCATTGTAAGGTATTTAAAAAGAAAGAACACTTTGTCTTGGAGAACGTCAGAAACCAGAGAGAAATAAGTAGTCCTCTTCCTACTTAACAACATGAGGTTTTATTTTGTGGTAGTCTGCCACCCTTTTGACAATGGCACTGCACACTGTGTGGTTAACCAAGAGTTGGGAGGTGGGAGGTGAGATGAGGGTAGGCCTTAACAGCATAGGGCTCTAGGTCAACATTGTCCAGTTTATCAACATGATAATCCTCCCAAGAATGCGATCACGGCTGATAAAGGTGCTAGGTTTGGGTTTTGCATATAATAGGGACTCCAGTGATCTTTATCTGTGTGGATTGAGTCTGGCTGCTGGGATGAAGAAGGTGGTGGTGTTTGTGACCAAAGTTGGAGAATGAGAGGAGGAAATTGTAATGGTGGAATAGTAACCTTATCCCTGCACTTTTTAGGTTATCAGGATCCGAGAAAACTGCAGTTCCTCTGATATTTGCTCCTCAAAAGTGAACTTCCATTCTCTCTGGTGTTGGCTGTGGTGTGTGAGTGTCCCCCTGAGGGGCTGGAGGAACAAAACTCTTCACTGTGGAATATGAATATTTTATGCTGCTGGTAAGTCAATGGTGGAGGGGAATAGATGGGGTGGAGGCAAGGAATTCACATGACTCAATCTCAGCATCAAATCTTTCTTTCGAAGCAAGGGGGAAGGACGTTGGTTTCAGAGTCCAATTTGGAGCCAGTTTTGATACTGAGGGTGGTTTGTCGGAGACAGGACCGAGACAAGATTGGTCGGTGGCAAGACTTCGTTAAAAGGTTTCTGAGTGCAGAGGGATTCTCCCAGGGTCGAGGTGTCTTGGAGCCAAGAACTGAACTACTAAAGTTTAGTACCTCTGGGTGATGGGCGCTGTGCTGTGCTGCAACGGAACTCTCTCCTTTTCTACCTCTGATGATCCATTGGACAGGACTCCATGGCTTTGCTCTCCCTGAGCCAGGGGGATATATGAAAGGTTTCCAATCATGTATGTCAGATGGATCTCAATACTACATTTTATGATGGGCCAAGCAATGTTCTAGGCCATATCAGACTGTCTTTTTATTTGTAATCGCCTTGCAGGCTGAGCAGGTCAAGTTTTTGCACTCTGAAGATAGGCAGAGTTTACAGACCTGTCGCTGGGTCAGGATCTTTGATAACTGGCACCAAAAGGATTGCGAGAAATTGTTGATGGTCCTCGAGCTCGAGCTGAAATGTCCAAAGCCATGGACAGAAAAAAACAACCTGAGTGGTATTCTTTGTCCTAGTGCATAGTGGGCTAAGGAAAGATTCGCAAGATCTCTCAAGAGAGAAGCAAAACAACATCCTCTGCGCACAACACTAGAGTGGCAGTAGTAGACAGGCATGTGTACCTACAGCAACACATTCAACAAACATTACGTTCTTGTGAATGACGAGCACAATGGCATAGTAGTGCTGATGCCTCCCTTACGTGAGCAGTATCGGATGTCAGTCTTTGCTGAATGTTTTCTATCTGGTCTACATTACTCTATTTTTCATTCTTTTTTCCTTTAAAATGGTTTGTGAAAGATGTTTCTGGTCACTGATTCTTTAACTAGAAACTTTTTAAAATAACATTGGCTCCCTTCTTCTTTATAAAATAATGACATTCTGCCAATCTAACTTGCAGATGAGCTAATAACATTTGATTTACTTTTAAAATTCTCTTTTCAAAGGACATTACTACATACGTATGTTCCTTTTTTTTAAGGTGCTCCTGGATCTCACTCATGGGTAAGGCTATTCAAACTCACATTTAAATATAAGAAAATAAGTTACTTACCTGTAACTGTAGTTCTCCAGTATTGGAATAGTTCATAGATGCACATGCTTGAATCATTCCCAGTCGTCGAGATGAGACCTACGGTATACTGTAATAGCAATGCAAAATTAAACAGAGCAGAAAGACCCTTTAGTTTTATAACATACCATAGTCATTGTTGAAAAGAGAGACCAAACATAGGTTTCAACCAATCAGGTTACCCTGTCCTCTAAAACACTCCTGAGAGAAGCTACAGTCCCTCAGATTTTCAAAGCACGAGTGTAGGAGATACAACCAGATGAAAAGAGGGAAAGGTGAATTTCTCAGAGGAGGAGGGTGGGTTGCATGTGAATCCATGAAATATTCTAATAGTGACGAAAGAGTAGAAGGAAAAAATGTGCATAGCCAGAAAAAAGGGTGGAGGGGTGAAGGAGAAATCTCACCGTTGCTGGAAAACATGTCGCAGTACCGCTTGACCCACTGCTGTTTTGTTGTGAACTGCAGAATCCAAGCAGTAATGCCTGGTAAAGATCATGCATTCTTTCAAGTAGCTACACAGCAGATGTCCTGGATTGGCTTACCAGCAAACAGTGCAGTTGAGGCTGAAACAGTTCTTGTAGAGTGAGTGTGTACAGATGTCTGAAACAGCTTGTCTGCTGCTTGATGGCAACAGCAAACGCTGCAACGAGCAATACTCTCTTTGGAAACAGGACAACCCTTTTGAGGATCCCTGTAGGCCAAAGAGTTGATTAGACTTGCAGAAGTGTCTAGTCCTTTGCAAATAGGACTTCAAGCATCTGTTGACAACCAACGAATGGAGGGCTCTCTCTGCTGGAGTGGAAGGATCTGGGAAGAATGTCTTGAGGATGAGAGGCTCATGTAAATGAAAGTCTGAAGGGACTTAAGGAATGAACTTAATGTTCATCCGGAGGACCACTATCATGCAGGAAAGGCTCCTGAATAGTTACAGTTTGAATTTTGCTCACTCGCCTAGCAAATGTCAATACTACAAATAGAGCTACCTTTCACAAAACTAATTTCAGATCCACTCTGTGAATGGGTTCAAATAGGTGCTTCTTGAGAAGTGAGAGGACAATGTAGAGTCGCCAGACCAGTGGGGGAGGTCTGACTGGTGGACAGACCCTAAATAGTCCCTTTAGGGTTTGTTTAATGATTCTTGATGACCGTAAGGAAAGAAAGATAGACATTCTCCTAAAGCGCGAGGTAAGGGAGAATCTCCCAAAAACTTTTCCACTTCACCCGATAGGTCTTGTTAGTACTTCTCGCACGAGCACAGGACAATATTTCCCTGCATTCTGACGATAGGTTCAAATGGGCAAACTCATTGTGCTCAGGAATCATGCCGATAAATGAAGAGATTTGGGATCCGGGTGCGACACTAGGCCCTGGGGCATCGTTAAGAGAGATGGAATTTGTTTCAAGAAAATGTGACGATTCTACGAGAGTAGGAGGAGTTCCGTAAACCAATGTTGGTGCGGCCAAAAGGGAGCTATGAGGATCAACCTGCAGGGCTCCGGTGTTATCTTCATGAGCAGCCTTGGAAAGAAAGGAATTGAAAAATAGGCGTAAACATAGATGCCTGACCTTGCCATCAAAAATGCATTATACCCCACAATCCCTGATGGTGATGCTAGCTTGCAAAGAACTGGTATTTCTGTTTATAGAGGGTCGCAAAAAGATAGAGGATCGGCTTGCCCCATCGGAGGAAGATGCTGTCGAGAGTGCCTTGATCCAGTTCCCATTCGTGATACACCAACTTTTGTCTACTTAGAATGTCTGCTGTGGTGTTCTGGTTGCCAGGCAGATGTTCTGTTCTCAGGGATACTTAGCTGCAAATGGCCCATTCCCAGATGCACAGCGCCTATTGGGATAGGAGGCGCGATCTCGTACCACCCTGTTTGTTGGCATAGTGCATCATGGTAGTGTTATCCGTCCAAATGAGCACCGCTGAGTTCTTTATTCTTGGCAGGAAACTTTGGCAAAGAGACCTTATAAGGCCAGATGAACTGCCTTGAACTCCAACAAGTTGATTTGAAGGAGGCGATGGATTTAGGCCCAGATCTCTGTACTGGGATGAATGTATGACATTGTTCTGCATTCTGTCCATCAATTGTTCTTTTTGCATTTGTCACCCCTAGTGGGACGGGTATTTATTCTTGGCAGGAAACCTTGTAAGGCCAGATGAACTGCCTTGAACTCCAACAAGTTGATTTGAAGGAGGCGTGGCAGCGTTTGCCACTTGCCAGTGACTTGCAAGCCTTGAAGGAAAGCTCCCCATTCATGGAGAGAGGCTTCTATAGTGATGACCAAAGGAGATGGCGGGACTAGAAAGGAGAGACTGACTGAAATATTCTTTCTTTTGGTGTGTCCATAATGAAATGGCTTTGACCATGGCTGGGGTGATGATGAGTAGATCGCCGAAAGATCCCTCTGCTTGAAGCCACTGCTCGTCTAGTTGATCTTGGAGAGGACACATCCTTAACCGGCAGAACATAACTAGAAGGATGCAAGAGGACATCATCCCTAAGAGGGATTTGTAACGGTGAACTGAAAGAGACCTTTTTTGTTTTGAGTTCTGCTAGTGCAATTAGCTTTACTTATCTTTCAAACGATGGGAATGCTCTGTTGAGTGTTGTGTCGAGAGTTGCTCCTAGGAAGGTTACAGTCTTTGAAGATTACAAGACTGACTTTTTTGGATTCAGGGTAAGGCCTGATGCCCTGAACAGAGTTGTGCAGGCTGCTGGGGATGTCTGAGATTAGCACACGAACGGTGCCTTGACCAACCCATCATCCAAATACTGGAGCACTTGGTATCTTTGTTGCCTGAGAAAGGCTGACACTAGAGCTAAGCATTTTGTGAATATTCTGTGGCAGAATAGAGGCCAAAATGGAGGACTCTGAATTGATGCTGGCTCCTGACTATTGTGAATTGAAGGAATTTACTGTGAGATGAGTGGATGGGAATACGAAGATACATGTCCGGGAGGTCAACTACTGCAAGGACACCATGTGGATGGACTGCTTCTTCTGGTGGGTGTTGAAATTTCTCAAGTCCAGTATAGTTCGCCAATGCCTGAACTTTTTGAGGACTAAACTGGAATGGAAACCCTTCCCTCATTGTGAGCAGGAACCGATTCTATTGCTCCCTTCTCCACCATTGCAAGAACCTCTAAACAGAGGAGATATAGATGTTTTGGAAAAGATGGTTGAGGTGGAGTAGGAGGTGGAATTTAAAGAATTTGTAGAGTATAGCCAAATTGAATAAGGTTAAGAAATCATTGGTTCATAGTTATAGCCTGATTGCGATGAAGGTTTGCAGATATTTTGCCCCTTAACTTTATTTATGAGGAATAGCCAGAGCCTGAAGGTGGTCATTGTCGAAGAGTTGAATCCTTGGTCTGACATCATGCTGTTCCATCTTGCAGAAGACCGCTTGTAAGCCACAGGAGGCGGCTGATGGAGTACAGGGGACGATAGTGCTGAGATGAAGAGGAGTAAGTGGGGTACGAGTACTGCTGGTATCCTCACCTATAAGATGGAAGGCCTCTCCCTCAGGTGCCTTGAAAGGGCACCTTACAAAACTGGAGCGTCCCCAAAGACTTACCCTTGTCAGTATCTGTCTTTATAGGTTGTAGTGCCTCATCAACATGTTTGCCGAATAGGGCTTCTCTGTCAAAAGGAAGGCTGAGAATGTAGTTTTGGAATTCAGGGCGGAAGGAATTAGCTTTAAGCCAGCCCTGGTGGCTCCCTGGCGGTATAAAATTGCTGCACCTGAAAGCAGTCTAAAGGCAGTTGTGGCAATGTCAATCGCACAGTTGATGACTTCCGACGATGTATGCTCTCCTTCCTCGAGAATCTTTTTGGATTCTAATTTACTCTTGTCGGGTGACTGATTCAAGAAAGGGGCAAGGTCAGGTCATATCTGGCAGTCATATCTGCCAAGAACTGCGAGAGAATTCGCTGCCCTTACAGCGAGCACCGACATGGAGGAGGACATACTCCCAACATTGTCAAGGCACTTGCCTTCTTGGTCTGGAGGTGCTGTGATTGGCGCGAACAGGTTTTTTTGACCAGCGTTGTGCTGCCTGAGAGATGACTGAATCTGGCTTCAGGTGCTGGTGAGACAAGCAGGAGCGTCCTATGGAGCCTTGTACTTCAATATCAGACAGGGGAGGACCGCAGTTACTGTGGTTGAAGTCTTTATGACTTTCAAGCCCTCCTCACAGACGTAACTTACGATGAGCATAGCTCTTAAGGTTTTTCTGAATGGTTTCTTAAAATCATAAAGCAAGCAGTGTTTGCGTAGAAGGCATAGGCAAGTCAAATCGCTTATCTGCATGCTCTAGTAAATTGAATCCACAAATATCCTCAGGTGGAGAATCAACAGGGATTGGAGAGGGAGATGATGGTATAGGAAGAGGTAATCATCCCATACTTGGTGTGGGTCTCAGATCTTACCTTACTCATGATCATCAGCAGAAGTCGCTGGATCATGAAACAAAGCAGTTTGAGGTAAATGGCAAACAGAAGTAGGTATCAAGAGTGTATTTTGCTGTGGAGTAGATTGAGGAATGAATGCCACTGGTGGAGTGGCTGGCTCTGCGGGAGCAGAAGACGGCGGAAAATGCCTCCTATAGTCTGACAACACCGAATGAAAGTCAGTGAGCAGTGCAGAGGGCATGCAAACCATCTCCTCCCGAAACTGCTGTTGATATTGGTCCTGAGGGACGTAGTAGCTGTGACCCTCATACTCTTCCTCATCATAATCATCGTCTTGGCACTTTATGTGCAATTCTGATGGGCTTGTACATATCCTTAAGGTCCTTCGTTATCATCAGAGGCTTGTTCTTCCAGCAGTTGTGAGGGAAGTAACGGTAACACCTTACTAGGAGAGGTGTGTTCAGGGGTCAAATGCCTCAGTCTGTCCTGTTTTTTATTTTTTCAGCTTTTTCCGCCATTGACAGTATCTTTGTGTCGTCAGTAATGCTGTGGATGGAGACGTGACCAACTCCATCGAAACCATGGTGGTTGTCAATGGCAGCGACGTTGTCAAAGAGGAGGTTGCTGTCTTCAGCGGAAGTTTAATCTTAAAGGACGCCTTCTCACTGTTATCACTGGACACAGGTTCCTTCGTAGCTTTAAGCTTTTGCAGCCATAAGAGCAGAAGCCCATCACGGTCCTTCAAAGTTTTATTAGAGAAAGTGCTAGATATATTGCATTCTTTGGCCTTATCGTCAGGATAAAGGCAATAAATGCAGTCCTTGTGAGGGTCAGCGGTGTGGAGGCATTTCTTGGAGCAGGTACCACAGGCCCTGAAAAGGCTCTTCTTTTCCTTTGTCGTACATGTTTGATAGAAAACACTAAAACAGACTCAAGATAAAGAGAGTAATAGTCTGTCAGTATAAATTCGCCAGAAAAAAAGGCTTTTATATGCTAAAGTATGCTTTTGAATGAAGAAAACTGAGCAGAGCTCAGTGGAGACTCCCTAGCGCGATGTGCGAAAATCAGAGGGACTGGCGCTTCTCAAAGGAGTCTTCTAGAGGGCAGGGTAACGAGTGGTTCAAACCTATGTTTGGTCTCTTTTTTTAACAAAGACTATGACAGGTCATAAAACTAAAGGGCCTTTCTGGTCTCCGTTTAACTTTGCAGTGCTATTATAATATACCATTGGGAAACCCATCTTGATGACAGGGAATGATTCAAGCATGTGAATCTATGAAAGTTCCATTACTGGAGTAAATAAATATCCCTAAAAGGAGAAGAAGCTTTTGATGATGGCTCATAAAAATTATGGCAGATAATTAGACTGTAAAGGGTGAAGAAGATGGAAACACTTATCAGAATTCTTTTTTCAAAAGCCTCAATTTAAACACAGCAATGCTTCTTAAGATATCTGGGGTGTCCAGTAGCATGATGGGTTTTGGGAAGCTTTTAATGCAGACCTTAATTACTGTTTTTTGAGGAGGGCAGCTTCTGTGGAAGGTACAAACCATGATTTAATCTATGAAGGTTTTATGAAACATTACATTTTTATAGTGCCTCTACCCTTTTTTTGTTTAAATCTGTTTTTTTTTGGTTACAGTTACAAAGATTTTAGGGACACAGTTTATAATGGTGTCTTCAGTTAACAACTGCATTTTAGTGCCTCTGCTATATGGTTATCATCGCCCTTAATTTGACTGAAAACGTGCTGCATTTCTGAGTATTAAAGACTTTAAGATAGCGTTGTACATCTATTTTTTTGTGGATTCGGCAGGTTGTTGACACTTCTTGATTTTCTCCACTGCCTTTTACGTATTCTGCTGACCTTGCTAATCATGGGGTGTTTGTTGGCTAAACCGTTTATTGTGGGGATGAAACTGTCACAGGTTTAGTAACAGAGGTGTACGTATTTCGATGTGTGTTCAAAAAAAGGAGTTATCTTTTTCATTTCATAACACGAAACTGTGTATCTTTTACCTTGCAAGTGTTACGCTCAATTTCACGCTGCCTCTTTTCTTGCTCCTCAAAATCTTTTTCTTTTTGTACCAAGCGTTTTATGTGCTCCGGATATTCACTCACGTCTAGGAACTCTAGAAGTGGATGAGAAAATAAAATAAGAGACTTGCAATAATAGTGTACTACCTCAGTCTATTACATTAACAGTTCTGAGGAATAATTTCCTACCTAAAAATGTGCATAGAGAACATATTTATTAGTGGAGTAACTAAGGTGTAACTGTTCAAAATGTAGCGAAGCATTGTGTTACGCAAGGTCATTTTGCAGTGCCTAAAGCATCAAAGTGCACCCATTACATTTTACGTTGCCGTTTGTTAAAATGATATTAGAGTTTACATTGCGTTCAGTGGGTTCAGGTCTCAAAATGGAAGCTTGGTTCTCTTTAAGCTTGCTGACTTTTTAGCAACATTTAGGACACTAACTTTAAATAAATTGTGAGGCCTGGTGTCTGAGGGTATGGTCTGAGAAGGTGGCAGTACAATGCCACAAACTGTTCAATATCTATCTAGGAAGGCTGCATCACCAGGACTCAAAGATTAAAGGGTGTCAGATTCTTTATGTGGATCTCCTTAGCAGACTTTCTACTTAGTGTGTCTTTAGGTGCAAACAAAAGAGGCTACACCAGGACTTAATGAAAAGCGCTGAAGTAAGTTAAGCAGTACGATGGAGTCTAGCATCCATTACTCGTGGCACTAAGGCTGCCCAGGTCTAACTGTCAGGCGGTTTCAAGAGTGTGACTTTGCTCCTATAAGTCGGAATTCGCAATACACAATGGTATACACTTGTAGTAGGGGCAGAATATGAATGCCATTTTGCAATAGGTTAACATATAAAATATACTTCACGGTGGGGCAGGGGTGCAACATGAACGCATTTGCACAAGAGAGAGAGAGAGATATGAAATCTCTGCAGTAAAGTTCTCAGCCCACGTTTCCCTACAAGGAGAACCACTTTGAGTGCAACAGTGGAAGAATGGCTTGGATAGCAGTCCAGACCCAGCTCAAATAACTGCTTAGGGGCAGGTACGGCCTTGGTATCCTTGGTAAAAACAAATAGGAACAGAGGAAGGATGGGATGATGAGTTAGATATCATATAAATACTTCTCATGGGAATCATTAAAAACTGAGAGGAAGAGGATGGCAGTAAAATGTAGGTGCCCTGAGCTATTCAGAGAATATCTGTTTCCTTTGAGTATGTTTCTTTCATAGATGGTGATCTACTCTTTGAGCAAACACAAGGAGATGATGGACGGAGAGCGGAAACTTTTCAGACACTCACCCCCAGTCACAGATTTGGGTCAAATCTATCATCGTTCTTTAGCTCACTCTGCAACCCCAGTGTAGACCCAGCCATATAGTCTTTACCCTGTTCTTCACGGGGACAGTCCAGCCCGAACTGCCAAGCCAGGTCTTCCCTGGACCGGAAACAAGCATCCTGGGACCAGTTTCGTGGTAACACCCCTCATCAGCCAGGCCAGCTTGAATCCAGTGGCAAAGCGAGCATCCACATGCACAAAAATGTTGGGGCCCGCAGCACATAGCGGCTCCTCAACCTCCACAGTGGCAATTTTAAAAACAATGGCTGGCTACCACATGATGGTGACTGGGGAGTCAGCTGGGTCCTCTGGCTCCCCCGCGGTGCCCAACATTAAAAAATGGAGTTACTGCCCCGGGTGGATACCAGGGCACTCAAAATTTAAAAAATATTTTTAAAAAATGAAAAACAAATGAGCCGCATGAGCTGCGCATTTATTATTCATTCTGGTGACAAGGAGCGCCCTGTAATGCCCTAGCACATTTATAAATTATATATTTTCTTGCTGGTGGTGTTCCTACTAGGGGCAAGGGAACCACCAAAGATTTTTTTAATGCTGTGGGGGGCAGCAAGGGTGGCAGCAGTCCACCAACAACATTAAAAAAAACAAAAGTCTCCTGTGTCATTGACTCCATGACCTCAGGGGAGATTAACTTTTTATTTTTTATTTTAAGCACTCCATGATAGAGCTGTATGCTCTACAGCTGGAGTGCAAGGACCACTAGTGGTTTGTTCAATGGCTGCACTGTGTGGCCTGAAAAATGTAAAAAAAACAAAAAACTCAAATGTTTCTGCTTTTTTCTTAAAAAGGCTTTATTGAAAATATTTAATCACAATCACCATTATTACACATTGCAATGTGAGAATGTATTAAATATACATTTGCATGGCATAAGGTTGAGCACAGGGCCCTAGGCAGCCAACTACCAAGCCCTCACCCTGACAAAAAGGCAATAATAAGAAAAGCATGACACACATTTTATCCAAACTTAACTAAATATTGCCTCAAACAAGACTAAACACCTGATCACCAATGTTGAAACGAACACCAGTGCCTAACACACTGCACTGTAAATTAACACATCTACTGCAGGTGAGCCAGTGTTTGAGTGTGTAGCTTCAGGTTTAAATCTGGGTGAGGCCACACAACCTAAAATCCGCCTGTGGTTGGGACAGACAGCCTCGCGGAGTTGGGTAACTATAAAGTTTTACCCCTCAAAACTGCTTTGATAGTCTTTTACAAATTGACAATTATGGTAAAGCATGATCTAGGAGCAGTAGGATGGTAGTTTCGTCTCAAGCTCCATGTCACCGATTTTTTTTCCCCAGGTCTCACTGGTTTAGGCATAAAGCCATAAGCAAGGAAGGCTTAAAAGAGAGTGCAAACTTACTGTCTCTCTAATATTCTCCTTTGGGACTTCTAGCTTCTGCCACTGAGGTGGGCACCTGTCAAGAAACTTCATTCCCCATGTTGTAAGGCAGGGGCGATGGCAGCACAAGTCTTTCATGCCAATGAAGAGAAGTCACAGTGAAGGCGAGAGTCCACCAAACACCAATGTCTAGGGTTACTGGGAAGAAGTTAATCCCATTAAATCAGGATAGTGATAGCTTAAGATGCAACTGTGTTGTGAACAACCAGACCAGGGCTGCACTTGGGAGTTGAGGTGATTTTGAGCGGAAGGGATTTGTAATCACCATTGCCCTTCTGTCACAACTGTTGAAGGTGTGCGGCTATCCACGTCTCGCTTTGGATGGATCAGCCCTTTGGCTGCACTGAGAGAGAACTGTCAGCAGAGGGAAACTGATAGGGGCTACACTGCCCCCATACAACTGGTATAGAGGTCACTGTGCAAGCATGTTGGGAATTAGGACAGCAAAAGGATCAATGTACTCCTGCCATGGAGTCCTGTGCGGGGAAGGGATGAACTCATCCACTCTTGGAAACTACTGCTTGTCCTAAGCCAGAGTCCCTAGAGAGGGCTGGATGTGATGCTTGAAAGGCAGCGATACTATGGCTGATGCGAATGAAGTGAAGTCAAAAATCACTATAATAGAAAGCAGATTATCATCAGTAGCATCAAGGCTCTTCACCACAGACAGCACTGAATAAAAGGGACACACAACTTACAGCCTCGGGGACCAACAGACATTAATCTTCACAATACGAGGATTGTGAAGTGCCTCAGTACAACCTGAAGAACGGCTTGAAAAACTGGAAAACATGAAACAGACCTTTAATGTGAGGCTACCTTCTTGGCTCTTAACTGAGAACCTTAAGGAACAAGGATAGGGCTTCCTATTTGCGGAGGTGTACGCATAAGATTAACTAGATTAAGTTCTCAAAGTACTCCAATTAGTAACAAGAGAGACAAAACAGAGAGGAAGATCTATGTACCATTCATCCTTGAGGGA
This sequence comes from Triturus cristatus, assembly GCF_964204655.1. Lineage (NCBI taxonomy): Eukaryota > Metazoa > Chordata > Amphibia > Caudata > Salamandridae > Triturus > Triturus cristatus. The sequence continues at coordinate 509,622,781 of NC_140584.1, read as the reverse complement.
GGTGATCCTAAGGCAGGTCTCTAGAAATAAGGAGATTATATAATAGAGCCTTGCTACACCAGGGTGCAGAAAAAAACCTGCAGGGGCAACAGAAGTCCTTTGCTTACTTGGGAGCCCAAGCCATTGTACTGTTCCTAGAAAACACCAGGTATTGGCCAAAGGTACTGTCAGCGGAAGTGACACAAACAATTTTGAAGAGCCTGTGCAACCAAACTGGTTGTGCTTTTTTTCCTGTCTTATCTTTAAGAAACAGAGCAGTACGCTGTAACTATGACACTTGTGATGAGACAAGTGAAGGCCATTTGTCCACACTCCAGTGTCCTAAATTGTTCGGTATGCCCACCTTTTGTAGAAGAATGAAATGCTAATATAAAGTATACAAACTAGAAAAACATTAATCACAGCTTGTCCACAGCCATGCAAGAAATTAATTAAGTACTTCATTAATGAATCATGCAATACAGGGCAGAACCTTCTTACAAAGCACAACTCTCATCTAAATCAATAAAGATACAGAAAACATGAGATTTAATACAAATATGGCCTGGCTTTAAATTGGTGACAGCTGATGTCTTCCGTAAAGTTGTATGTTATGTGTGTTTGGTCTGTATAGTGCAAACCAAACCAAAAGGTAGTAAAGCACTGACTATGATCAAACGAAAGGAGACAGCTAATGAGTGAATGGAGGGGAAGTTTAGTTGTGAGGGTGGAGGAGAACTGTTACTGTACTGTGATGTAGTATCTGTAAAAAGGTGCGTCTTCAGCTCTTGCCTACAGTGGAGCAGGTGTTAGGTGATCCTGACTGGATAAAGGGATTTTAGTCGGCATCATGGGTGAATAAACAGAAGTCCAGTTCTCAATTTAACTTCTACGAAACTTGCTCCATACTTCGACCTACCATATAACATCTGACAACACTTTATAGGTGATTCTGTAATACTAAGGCAGTCAAAAAATTACTCCACAATAAATAATTTGGTTCTTGATGAACTAAACACGGGAAATGAAACTGAAGATACACAAGTCAAACGTCTCTGTTTCTAGAAATACACATTTAAAGCTATATGGTCGTCCATCAAAAGGACATCTCTTTCCACTTAAGGCAAAGGTGCCCTTTGCTTCTTAATAAACGCTCTCCTCAAATGCAATCATATTCATTAGTAATGAAAACTAAGAAAAACTAGAACAAATAAATCAAAGGCACTGTTAGACTTAGGAGGAAACCTTAAGCATTAAAAGGCAAACTGGGAAATCAAAACGCATTTTCAGCGTTCCTAAGGAGATTTCTAACAGCGACCTTGAAATAACTAACCATGCCGTGGCCTAACACCTCTCAAAAAAGGGGGCTCACGTTTCGATTGATTCACTTGGGCGAGGCAAATTCATTTACACACAAGATTTTAAATATAAATTGATCATTTATTATTTAAATTCAGACAAGCAACTGTGAGACTCAAGAGGGCAAAGAAGCAATGTCATTGGAGATCATATAAATCTGCAACATCCATGTTTTCGAATCTCAGTTATGCAAAAATACAGGAAACAGATGACTGTATTTATGCTGCAAGTGTATTTATTCAAGGAAGAAATCCGAGGAAGGAAACTACTCTCTCACAAGGGGAACTATCAGTGCTAGATTAGTGGTGCCGGTACATAAGCATACTGCACAGGCCTTAATTTAAGATGTAGGGTTGAACAAGCACAGCAATCCATTCCTATATTTGTGTTCTGTAAAAGCTAGAATATGGTTTGGTGGACAACTACCTCATGCAATAGAATGGGCCCCTTGACTAATGCTTGGGCTATCTGGCATATATTACACAGTTATACACCATACGCTGAGAAATCTGCCAGCTCCTTTCTAGCAGCGGCCGTGTCTGCGCAAACATGCCTCTCGCAAAAGATCTCTTGCATCCGTCTCCCGAGGAGGAGAAGAGGAAACACAAGAAGAAGCGTCTGGTTCAGAGTCCAAACTCTTACTTCATGGACGTGAAGTGTCCAGGTTGCTCCTTCAGACGAAAACAGCACTAAGTGCCATCAGCTAGTAGTCACCTATAGGCGACTTAAACCGTTTGTTTTTACAGGGGCTGGCCAAGTTGGCAACCAAGTAAATCGCTCGGCTCTGCACTTAGTGCTGTTCGCCCCTGTAAAGTATCCCGATTCTCTGCGGCCACCCCTCCATATCACTCGCTAGAGGACCACATCCACCACAGAGGACTCAAGCGATGGGGACAGGAGTTCCCAAACCCTTCGGGAGAGTGAGCGGCAAGAACAGGGCTCCATAGCACAGGAGCGGAGCGCGGACACGCAGGCTCCAAGAGCCAAGGCGGAGATGCTGAAGGCCGGGACTGAAAACATGACCTCACTGTTCGGTACACCGGTGGGCACTCGCTGATTCCCTGCATATCGCAACAGGGAAGTAAACACCATAGAACACAACGCGGCCTGCCCGACTGACCTGGAGGACAAAAAAACTCATTTGAGGAGGGTGCCAGTTGCAGTGAGGTCAAGAAAGGTTTAGAGGACATGCTCAAGGAGGAGGTCATAGAGCCTGTTGAGGCTTCGATATGGGTCTCTCCAGTAAATATTTCCAAGAAGTGCGATGGCAAGATTAGATTCTGTGTGGATCTACGCAGCTTAAACCAACATATGGTAACGGATACGTTCCCTTTCCTAAATATAAATGAGTTGTTATTGTTGCTCAAGGGTGGTAAGTAATATTCAAAGCTTGACTTGAAAAGTGCTTACCACCAGATCAGGTTACATGAGGAGTCACGCAATCTGACGGCGTTTGTCACTATGGAGGGAAAATGTAGGTTTACAAATATGCCATTCGGTTGATCCTCGGCTGCGAGCGTTTTCCAGTGGATCATGTCTGAGGTGTTCAGGGGCCTGGATAATGTAAAATTCTTTCAAGATGATATCTTGGTATTTGTTGGGTCCATCCAGGAGCATAACAACACTTTGATGCCTGTGTTGGGTAGGCTCAGGGAGGCAGGAGGAGGACAAATGTAAGTCCTTGGTGGAAGAAATTGAATACCTTGGCCATAGTATATCCAGGCAAGGGGTTCGTTTCAAGGTGGACTTGTTGAAAGCTATCTGGTCTGCACCAGTTCCCCACAATAAAGATCAGTTACGCTTATTCAAGGGTTTGATCAACTATAATGCTAAATTTGTGGAAAAATTCACAGGTAAGACTAAAGATCTGAGGATGTTGGTACAGAAGGGGTGTGCGTTTGTATGGGGCGAGGGTCAGCAGAGAACATTTGAAGTGGTAAAGAAGGACATTTGTGAGGTGGGTACCCTTGCACCATTTGATACTAAAATCAAAACATTTTTAACTGTTGATGAAAGTGCGTGTGGTCTGGGGGCGGTTCTTTCTCAGGTACATGCTGGTACAGAGAAAACTGTAGTATTTGCCTTTCGTTCTCTGACAGATTGTGAGAGCAACTATTCCATCATAGAGATTGAGGCTTTAGCCGCCGATTGATCAGTAGAGCATTTTAGGACCTGTTTATGGGGTCTCACTTTTTGCAAACCTATAGTCAAAGTTTGGAGTCCTGGTGAGGCAGGGAAAGGGTCTGCTAGGCTAGCTAGGCTACCTTCCAGGCTTCCAGAGTACAAGTACCAAATTTAACAGATACCATAGTGGAAAAACGCACTCACTAATCTTTGGAGTGGTCAGAGGGGGATAGACATGGTACTTCTGCTTAGGAAAAGGAAGGGGCTGTGGCATCATTGTGTGATGTTGAAGAGTGCGTTGGATGTTCGGTTTCGGCTGAAGAGTGGCGTAAGGATCGTGATCTTGTCTTCAGAAAGTGGGGCAATTGGTGCTGTACAGGGGGCATAGGAAGAGCACTGCGGCTCCAACTGTTAGACCATTTTTGAAAATTCTGGATAAATTTACTTTGACTTACAAGGATGTTCTGATGAGAAATAACAAATTTGTTCCACCAGAAGGGCTAATGGAAAGAATCTTTAAGCTGGCTCACAAGGTTCACTTAGGACAAACTGTGACCAAAAAACTGGCGAGGGAAAAGTTTTGCTGCCCATGTATGGACGAACAAATCACTTTGTGAGTGGAAAACTGTGAGGTGTGCAGAGAGAGTGAGAAGAGGCTTAAGACAAGTGTACAAACTGCTCAAGGGCATATTGAGGACCACAGGTGTCCATGGGGAACTGTGAGCTTAGATTTTTTTGGACCAATGTAATTGCCACATGAAGGAATGAGAAATGCTATGGTTTTGGCGGATGTGCATTCCAAATGGTTGGTAGTAAAATTCCTACTGGATGTAGACACCAGAACGACACTGGAGACTTTGAAGAGTGTTTTTTGGAGGAAGGGCTAACTTGTGTGCTTGTCATGGATATTGGAACTCAACTACTTTCACATGAGATTAAAAGTATTCTGGAAAAATGTGGCATTAAACATCATTGCACTGCTCAGTACAACCCCCAGGCCCATGGCATGGTGGAGCGGGCTAACCGGTTAGTTAAGGGCACCATATCTGTGGTATCCAAAGTGAAAAAGATGTCAAGGCAATGGTGGATAATATAGTATGGGCTCATCGCACCACAGTTCATTGTGTGACCAATGTTTCTCCTTTTGAGAAAATGCCTAAGAAAGCCCGGCAACGAAAATTACCCCGGCTTGCTCATTAGTACTGATCGAGAAGAGAGTGGTGAAGTGAGTGATATCAGAAGAGGGATAGTGAGTGCTGATGACTGGGTCCAAATAATGCATGGAAGGGTAGGCAAGGGATTAAGTACATTTTTGGGGCCTTTCAAAGTCAAGGAGGTTTGTGACAGGTATGTGGTGTTGAATACCAGTAACAAGTGGATCAAACGCAAAGTGACATTGTACTAGAAAGTGCGGTTTGGGGACAAGAAAGCGTGTAAAGGTTACCTGTGAACCACTGTGTGGGGGCATCCATGATTTCATGCTTCTCAGTGATGAGGTGTTGGTCAGCAAGAAGGTAGGGGAGGGGAGTGTTTATGTTGAGTGTGGAGGTGGTGATGCCGGTGGGCCCGTGCACACCATTTCATTCCTCATGAGGAGGTTACAGGAAGCAACACTTCTAGACTTTATAGACCTTCCCATTATTTGGAGGATTACGTTACACTCTACTAAGCTTTATTGTTCCCCACGTTTTCTGCTGTAGGAGTACTGGGAATGTTGTGGTTGCCTGATTCGACCGGAGACAGTTGCTCCATGGCTGGCGAAGGGAGAATCAAGCCATTTGCTGGTGTTAAATAAATGAGGCTTCAACGGGATTCTTTGTAGTGGGGGTTTCATCATTACAACCTTCATCACATGGTAGCAGAAGTGGTGTCAGTGCTGGTCTCCGACACTAAAGGACTACCGCGAGCATTAGCAATATAGCAGCAGGCCGCAAATGAGCACTGTGCGCACAGCACTTAGGGGTCGATTAGGATGGCGGAAGGACCACCACCACACAGGATTTTCCCATCGCCCAATTAGGATGGCGGTGGGTACCGCGGCAGACGCAAAGTCGATCCGATTGCCTGGCGGACGGTGCACAAAATGGTGGCAGTGCCTAGCAGTTACCGTCCACCAAATTAGGATGTTTGTTTAATAATGGTTTGATTGGGTTTGGGGGCCTTTGCTGTCCCCCCTTGTGTTGGGGGGAGGTGGGGTGCACTTGGGGGGGGGGGGGGGTACCTATGGTACCCCCCTACATTTCATTACACCAAGTAGTGCAGTGAAATGCAAAACATGCGATTTTAACATCATGGCGGGTGCTGCTGTCAGCAGCCCCGCCGCAATGTTAAAATGAAGAATGCGACCGCCATGGTGGGGGTCGCATCCTAATTTGTGATGCGGGACCGCCGCATGTCTGGTGGGCAGTACCGAACACCTCTGCGATGGTGGGCGGACTCAGGTCCAACTGCCATCGTAATGACCCCCCAAGTCACTGGGACTGATAGAGACATGGGAGCCCTCTTGGTGAATGGACCATAACCACCGGGTCCCCGGCACCCGACACTGACCACAACCTTTGTCCCTCCATGCCGGACATGCAATGACAAAACAAAGACACCCAGGAAAAAGGTCACTTTTTGAAACTGAAGGTGGACAATGCCCAAGCTGATGGATGGTAAACAACTGCGTGTTTTTTTGTGGTGTCTCTCTGTATCTCTCTGTGTCTGTGTCTCTCTCTCTGTCTGTCTCTGGCTCTCGCTCTCTCTCTCACCGTCTCTGGCTCTCGCTCTCTCTCTCTCTCTCTCTCTCACCGTCTCTGGCTCTCGCTCTCTCTCTCTCTCTCTCTGTCTGTCTCTGGCTCTCGCTCTCTCTCTCTCTCTCTCTGTCTGTCTCTGGCTCTCGCTCTCTCTCTCTCTCTCTCTGTCTGGCTCTCGCTCTCTCTCTCTCTCTCTCTGTCTGTCTCTGGCTCTCTCTCTCTCTCTCTCTGTCTGTCTCTGGCTCTCGCTCTCTCTCTCTCTGTCTGTCTCTGGCTCTCGCTCTCTCTCTCTGTCTGTCTCTGGCTCTCGCTCTCTCTCTCACCGTCTCTGGCTCTCTCTCTCTCACCGTCTCTGGCTCTCGCTCTCTCTCTCACCGTCTCTGGCTCTCGCTCTCTCTCTCACCGGCTCTGGCTCTCGCTCTCTCTCTCACCGTCTCTGGCTCTCTCTCTCTCACCGTCTCTGGCTCTCGCTCTCTCTCTCACCGTCTCTGGCTCTCGCTCTCTCTCTCA